>NC_057717.1:9981837-10082647 GCF_004010195.1 Chiloscyllium plagiosum
TCCTCCATGTCCCTCCTCCCTACCTTTTATCTTCTCCTGCTGAACACTCTCTGCTCATTCCTGAAGAAGGGCCTGTGCCCGAAACGTCGAATCTCCTGTTCCCTGGATGCTGCCTGACCTGCTGTGCTGTTCCAGCAATTAAGTTTCAACTTACCTCAGATTACAACAGGATCTGGACCAGATGGGCCAATGGGATGAGAAGTGGCAGATGGAGTTTAATTCAGATAAATGCGAGGTGCTGCATTTTGGGAAAGCAAATCTTAGAAGGACTTATACACTTAATGATAAGGTCCTAAGGAGTGTTGCTGAACAAAGAGGCCTTGGAGTGCAGGTTCATAGCTCCTTGAAAGTGGAGACGCAAGTAGATAGGATAGTGAAGAAGGCGTTTAGTATGCTTTCCTTTATTGGTCAGAGTATTTAGTACAGGGGTTGGGAGGTCATGTTGCGGCTGTACAGGACATTGGTTAGGCCACTGTTGGAATATTGAGTGGAATTCTGGTCTTCTTCCTATCGGAAGGATATTGTGAGACATGAAAGGGTTCAGAAAAGATTTACAAGGATGTTGCCAGGGTTGGAGGATTTGAGCTACAGGGAGAGGCTGAACAGGCTGGGGCTGTTATCCATGGAGCATCGGAGGTTGAGGGGTGACCTTATAGAGGTTTACAAAATTATTAGGGGCATGGATAGGGTAAATAGACAAACTCTTTTTCCCTGGAGTCGGGGAGTCCAGAACTAGAGGGCATAGGTTTCGGGTGAGAGGGGAAAGATACAAAAGAGACCTCACGGGCACATTTTTCACGCAGAGGGTGGTACGTGTATGGAATGAGCTGCCAGAGGAAGTGATGGAGCCTGGTACAATTGCAACATTTAAGAGGCATTTGGGTGTGTATATAAATAGGAAGAGTTTGGAGGGATATGGGCCAGGTGCTGGCAGGCGGGACTAGATTGGCTTGGGATAGCTGGTCGGCATGGATGGGTTGGACCGAAGGGTCTGTTTCCATTCTGTACATGTCTATGACTCTATGACTCTAATGAAATGCATTTATGCAAAATGAAATACAGGGAAAAATGATTTTCTGTACAGACCGAAATATGCAAACTACAAAGAGTTGAGGTTATTAAAATGCCCTCCTGATATGGAGCTATATATATTGAAATGTGGATTACAAAACTATGGAAGTGGTGTGCAATAGTTATCAATCATTATTTGATCCACAGCTGAGATCCTGATTTCCCCTCTGACAGTGTAATAGAAAATTTACAAAATTAACATTTTCTGTGCAACCTGAAAGAAAATGCTATGCTAATTTTAAAACTTTTCTGAACTTTGCAAACAATTTGCTGAATTCTGCAGTCTCGGAGACAGCTGTCTTTGCTGAACTGTTTGAACATTCAACCTAGCCTGGCGAGCAGTCGAATTCAGCAGAACAGCTAAGGAAAGCATAAAGACAGTTATGTCCACGGCATGGGAATGAGAAAGTAAGAACTCGAATGTTTCCCAGCCCTTGTCCTTGAAGGGTGATAAGAAGAGTATGAAAGGAATGCGTTAGTTATGTATCGGGCCCTTACACAAGGCATTTTTCCCAAGTGTATTGTTCCCCTGAAGTGGGTAAGAATAAAGCTTTTCCTTTCTCTTACTAGCGTCTGAGTCCAGTCAGTTTAATTTCAAAGGAAGTCAGTGATTCGCCTGACTGAAATTATCTGGACCAGTCTCTCACATGGTATCTGCGGGTGGTGGGGGTGGGGGTTGGGGGGTGTGCTGGTGTCATCATTTCCTGCTGTTCTTGGCATAGTCTATTTTCTAAAAATCCACCTTCTCCATGGTACTAATCTCTTGGCCTAATGGGTTTAGTTTAGCTGTTTAGTTCACCTAGCTCTGTGATAATATTGGAAATAAGTGATCTGGGATGACAGCCAGTATCAGCACACTGCTCATAGTATTATACCAAGACAAAGGGCTTTCAGTCCAGAGGCATTTCTACATAAAGCTTCTAACTTCTGTCTGCCCATCTATCCACCCTCATGCTGTCTTTATTTCTATCTAACTTCACCCTCATCTAGCATCTCTTCATCTCCCACTCAGTTAGTCGCTCCCCTTTCTGTTCTCTCTCAGTTTATCTCTCTTCACTTTCTTTCTCACTGTTTATTTCTCTCTCACACAATCTATCTCCACACACTCTCTATATCTCCAATTGTGCAGTTGGAAAGCTTGTGACCCCACGATGGGCTGACTGACCTCCATTTGTGCTATAATAATTCGGCGGTTCTCTGACCCCCCAAAAAAATTTTAGGTGCCTGGACAGACACGCTGGTCCGGTGACAGGTACAGTGCACAATTACCATTATCTCTTCATGTTCTTCTCTGATGTGCAGCTGCCTTGAAATGTCTATTCAAACAAAACAGACTGAATGAAATTCGAGCAGTTGGGATGACTTTCATCACTGTGTATTTCAATCAGGATTTACTGAAGAATGAGGTTCCACAATAACATAACAATGATAGAAAAACAGGGCAACACAATGAATAGCAGTTGAGTGCAGCATGTGGTTCCAAGTAGGCACCATGGTATTACCGCGAGATTATCAACCCAGAAAATCAGCTCCTGTCCTGTGGACGGAGGTTCGAATCCCGCCACAGCAGATGGTGGCAATTCAATTCAATAATTTTAAAATATCCCTGGAATTAAGAATCTACCTATGAGAATGAAATCGTTGCCGATTGTCATAAAAATCCATCTGGGTCACTGATATCCTTCAATGAAGGAATTTTCCATTCCTCATCTGGACTGGCTGACCATTGGCTCCAGACCCAAAACAATGTGATTGACTCTCAATCGCCCTCTGAAATGGTTTAATGAGTCAGTCAGATGTGCTACAAAATCTCAAAGAAATGAATCCGGATCTTTTGACCTGGGCACCCGAGAAGTGAACGTTAGAAACATCATTGTCGAACCTGCAAAGTCCTCCTTACTAACAAATAAGGGGTCGTGCCACAACTGGGACAACTCTTTAACAGACTAGTCAAGCAACAGCCTGACATAGGCATACTCATGGAATTTTACCTTACAGATTAACCCAGACAGCACCATCACCATCCCTGGATATGTCCAGTCCCTAAGGCTGGACCGATCCAGCACAGGAGCAGCTCAGTGCGATACAGTCGGGCGATAGATGCTCTGAGAGTCCTTGTTACCTATAACCTCATATATCCAGCATAATCCCCTCACAAACATCAAGCAAGAGGATTAACCTTGGCTCAATAGAAAGTGCATGTAGGTAAGCCAGCAGCAGAACCAGGCATACATAAACATAAAATGTTAATCTTCTGAAGCTTACAAACACAACTAGATTAGATTAGATTAGATTACTTACAGTGTGGAAACAGGCCCTTTGGCCCAACAAGTCCACACCGCCCCGCCGAAGCCTGAGGCGGGAATTGAACCCAGGTCTCTGACGCTGCGAGGCAGCAGTGCTAACCACTGTACCACTGTGCCGCCCACTACTTGCATGCCAAATAGCATAAAAAGCAAGGAACAGACAGAGCTAAGCGATCCCAGAACCAACACATCAGATTTAAACTCTGCAGTCCTGCCAATCTGATCCTGGATGGTCGTGCACGATTAAACAACTCACCGGAGTAGGAGGCTCCACAAATATCCCCAACCTCAATGATGGAGGAGCCCAGCACATCAGCGCAAAAGATAAGGTTGAAGCTTTCACAGAATTCTTCAGTCAGAAGTTTTGAGTGGATGATCCACTTTGGCCTCGTCCTGTGGTCCCCATCAGCACAGATAGTAGTCTTCAGCAAATTCGATCGACTGATATCAAGAAACGATTGAAGGCACTGGATACTGCAAAGGCTATGGGCCCTGATAACATGCTGATAGTAGTCCTGAAGATTTGTGCTCCAGAACTTCCCGCTCCCCTAGCCAAGTTGTTGCAGTACGATTGCAAACCAACAATGGCTAAAAACTGCTCAAGTGTGTTCTGTTCATAAAAAGCAGGACAAAGTCAACCCGGGCCAAATACCACCTCATCAGTCTACTCCCCATTATCAGTAAAGTGATGTAAAGGGACATCAACAGTGCTATCAAGCAGCAACTGCTCAGCAATAAACTGCTCAGTGACACCCAGTTTGGGTTCCATCAGGGACACTCAGCTCCTGACCTCATTACAGCCTTGGTTCAAACATAGAAAAAGGAGCTGAATTCCAGCCTTGACATCATGTCGCATTCTGTCAAATGTGGCATCACGGAACCCGAGCAAAAAGGGTATTGCGGGCAAATACTCCATTTTTGGTGTCATACCTGTCAGATAGGAAGATGGTCATTGTTGTTGGAGGTCAGTCATCTAAGCTCCAGAAGTTTTCTGCAGTAGTCCCTCAGGATAATGTGGATATTGGTTTCTCGGTGAGCTGGAAGGTTAATTATCAGAGGTGTCATCACCATACTAGGTAACATCTTCAGTGACTCTTCAGATAAAGCCTATGATCGAAGCATCTTCAGCTGCTTCATCAATGACCTTCCCTCCATGATAAGGTCAGACATTGGGATATTCGACAATGACTGTACAATGTTCAGCACCATTCGCAAATGCTCAGATATGGAAGTAGTCCATGCCCAAATGCAACAAGATCTGGACCCCCTCCAGGCTTGGGCTGACAAGTGACAAGTAACATTCGCACCACACAGATGCCAGACAATGACCATCACCAATAAGAAACAATATAACAACTTGGTATTCCGCAGCATTATCATCACTAAATTCCCCATTATCAATATCCTGGGGGTTATCATTGAACAGAAACTCAACTGGACCCGCCACATAAATACAAGAGCAGATCAGAGGCTAGGAATACTGTGTGAGTAACTCACCTCCTGACTTCCCAAAGCCTATCGATCATCTATAAGGCACAAGTCAGGAATGAGATGGAATTCTCCCACTTGCCGGAATGAGTGCAGCCTCAACAACACTAAAGAAGCTTGACTCGATCCAAGACAAAATAGTCCATTCGATTGGCATCACATCCACAAGCATTCACTCCCGCCACCACCGTTGGTCAGTAGTGGAAGTGTGTACTATCTACTAGACACACTGCAGAAATTCGCCAAAGATCCCCAGACAGCACCTTCCAATCCGACGAACACTTACATCTAGAATGACAAGGGCAGCATACTTATGGGAGTACCACCACCTACAAATTCCCTTCCAAACCAGTCAACATCCTGATAGACCATATGACAGTAAGGGCATGAAATATATCGTGTTCCTTCACTGTTGCTGTGTAAAAACCCTGGAATTCCCTCCTTAATAGCATTGGGGTCCACACACAGCAGGTGGATTGCAGCTGTCCAAGAAGGCAGTTCAGCAGCACTTTCTCAAGGGGGCAACGAGGGACGGACAAAAAATGGTGGGCCCATCCAGCGAAAAAAAGATTTTAAAAAATAGTTCCAAGTTGAGCATCTTGATGAGACAGGTTATCTCATTTGAACATGAACAGAAAAGCAGTGTTTCTTATACAGAACATTATAGTCGTTTCTGTTATTAGAAGGGTGTTCAGTATTCGATGACTTATTGTTGCTATGTGCTGTGAGAAATTGCATATGTTTTGTTAAATTCAAGAATACTGGCATAACGGGATCGATCCTTCGGAAATACCAGACTGAAAATGACCAGCATCTGAGAGACAATGTACTCCCGCCAGATAATACTCATAGATAGCTGTTTATATTCAACGTTTAATGGACTCCTGGCCGACACTGAATTCTCCCACCATCCATATCACAGCGGTTACTATTGAGCAGAACGTAAAGTCAAATCAACATACAAATACAAGGGTTACAAGAGCAGCTCAGAGATTTACAATTCTGCACTGACTAATTGACCATATGACAGTAAGGGCATGAGATAAAGCTATAGATTTAGGCCATTCAACCCATCCCTTACTCTGAAACTGCCATTTTGTCATTGTCTCTATGACTCGTGGAACTATCTTCTACACACTGATGGTATCAATCTTTGCAGTAATCAATCAGTTTCTATCAGATATCTCGCCTCCCATTCTTCTCAATTCCATTGAGTACACACACTGCCGCTCATATGACAAGACATCATCCCCAGGATAAATCACCTCCAACACCAGCAGATCTTTCCCCGGAGATAGTGCCCAAAATAACTCCCAATATTCCAAAAGCCTTCTGACCATAGCCCATTACATTCTCAGCAGCATGTCTCCTCTCTTGTATTCTAAATCCCTTGAATTGAATGCTAACATTGAATTTGCTTTCCCTACTGCCAACTGAGCCTGCACATTAACCATAACAGAGGTCGAGTGCTTCAAAATCCTTTTGTGCTTCAGATTTAATGGATTCTATTAGAACATAGTGTCTGCCTCTATTCCGCCGAGCAAAGCGCTTAATCTCACACGATCCCATATTGTGTTCCATCAGCTACGTGTTATTCCACAGTCCTCAACTGTCCAAGCTTTTCTGCAGCCTCCCCACTTCATGAATATCACCTACCCATACAACCATCACTGTACCATTTCCAAACGTAGCAAAAATGACCTCAGGTCCTTTGTTCAGATGGTTCATGTAAATGACACTTCCTGACTCCCTAAGTACTGTCCACCATTGAAAAGACTCAGCACTCAAGATGCTTGACTCCATTCAGGTTAAAGCAGTAACTTGAATGGAATTATACCTGTAAAATCTTCACTCCCTACACCACTGAGACCCAGTAGGAGCACACCCTGCCCCCGTTTTGTTGTGAATTTACCCCGTTATGGTGACACAGAACTTGATGACGCACAATCCCAATCTAATGATGTAACTCTGTCTCAATACTAACTGTGTGTTGCTCACAACAACCAACGTCACTGTGTGTTGATGATGATGGAGGGAAGTGAGGGAAGGTAACGTCTATGATGAATGACTGTGTGACTGCCAGTACAGTAGGGGGCTGAGGGCACAGTCATGGATGTACAAGGAGTACAGTAGGGGCTGCTGGCACAGCCGTGGGTATGCAAGGAGTGCAGTAGGGTGTTGAGGGCACAGCCATGGGTGTACATGGAGTACAGTAGCGGGCTGAGGATACTGCTGCCAACGGCTCTGTCCTCAGCCCCCTACTGTACTACCTGTATGCCCACAGCTGTGACCTCTGCCCCTACTGTACTCCCTGTACACACACGGTTGTGCCCTCAGCCCCCACTGTACTCCACACCCACGGCTGTGTACTCAGAACCTACTGTACTGCCTGTACACACACACGGCTGGGCCCTCAGCCCCCTAGTGTACTCCCTGTATACCCACAGCTGAGCCCTCAGCCCCCTACTGTACTCCCTGTACACACACGGTTGTGTCGTCAGCCCCCTACTATACTCCCCATACACCAACGTCTGTACCCTCAGCTTTGTACTGTACTCTCCGTACACCCACGGCTGTGTTCTCAGCCCCCTACTGTACTGATACCTGCCCCGACAGCCTCGGATGTACCTGCGTCCGCTGTCACCACTGCAGTCATGATCAGTCTTCCTGCAGGTCCAGTCAAGGAAAGCGACAGGCCTGGAGAGTGTTCCCGGCTGAGCACTTCGATCCTGTGAGGACCAACTGGCATCTTCAGCCTCTCCCTCCTGAACCGAAGTCTCAACCTGCTTCAAGAAGACCACCATCATCCTTGTAAGTGAGAATGCACATGCAACGTTCCTTAATAACTACCATCCAGTGGCTATGACCTCAATCAGCACAAAGTGCTTTGAGACGCTGGTTATGGCCCACACCACCTTCAGTCTCCCAGCCTGCCCTGCTGCCCTATAATGTGCCGACTGATATAACGGGACCACAACGGATGCCATATACTGAGCCCTGCCCTCATCCCTGGGACATCGGGACAAGAATGCCTACAACAGACTCCTGGTCATTAACTACAGCCTTCAACAACATTATCCCCTCCTGACTTATCTCAATACTCCATGACCTTGATCACGGCTCCACCCTCTGCAACTAGATCCCCAGTTTCTGACACACAGAACACAATCTGTGAAGACAGGCATCTGCACATTCTCAACAATAAAACCCAACCATGGAATTCACGGAGGATGTGTTCTCAGCCCCCTATTGTACTCCCCGTGCACCCACAGCAGTATCCTCAGCCCCCTACTGTACTCCATGTACACCCATGGCTGTGCCCTCAACACCCTACTGCACCCCTTCCATACCTACGGCTGTGCCAGCAGCCCCTACTGTACTCTTTGTACATCCATGACTGTGCCCTCAGCCCCCTACTGTACTCCCTGTATGCCAACGGCTCTGTCCTCAGCCCCCTACTGTACTTCCTGTATGCCCACAGCTGTGACCTCTGCGCCTACTGTACTCCCTGTACACACACGGTTGTGCCCTCAGCCCCCACTGTACTCCACACCCACGGCTGTGTACTCAGAACCTACTGTACTGCCTGTACACACACACGGCTGGGCCCTCAGCCCCCTAGTGTACTCCCTGTATACCCACAGCTGAGCCCTCAGCCCCCTACTGTACTCCCTGTACACACACGGTTGTGTCCTCAGCCCCCTACTATACTCCCCATACACCAATGTCTGTACCCTCAGCTTTGTACTGTCCTCTCCGTACACCCACGGCTGTGTTCTCAGGCCCCTACTGTACTCCCTGTACACACACGGTTGTGTCCTCAGCCCCCTACTATACTCCCCATACACCAACGTCTGTACCCTCAGCCTTGTACTGTACTTCCTGTATATCCACAGCTGTGCCCTCAGCCCCCACTGTACTCCTTATATACCCACAGCTGTGACCACTGCCCCTACTGTACTCCCTGTACACACACGGTTGTGTCCTCAGCCCCCTACTATACTCCCCATATGCCAACGTCTGTACCCTCAGCTTTGTACTGTACTCCCCGTACACCTACAGGTGTGTCCTCAGCCCCCTACTGTACTCCCTGTACACACACGATTCTGTCCTCAGCTCACTAATGTAATCCCCATACACCAACGTCTGTACCCTCAGCTTTGTACTGTACTCCCTGTACCCCATTGCTGTATACTCAGCCCGATACTGTACTCCCCATACTTCGATGGCTGTGGCCTCAGCCCCCCACTGTACTCCCTGTACACCAAGGTCTGTCCCCTCAGCTTTGTACTGCACTCCCTGTACTCCCATGGCTGCGTCCTCAGCCCTATAGTCTACTCACTGTACTCCCATGGCTGTGTATCAGCCCCCTACTGTACTCCCCATACACCAACGTCTATACCCTCAGCTTTGTACTGTACTCCCCGTACACCTATGGCTGTGTCCTCAGCCCCCTACTTTACTCCCTGTACACACACGGTTGTGCCCTCAACCCCTACTGTACTCCCTGTACACCAACGTCTGTACCCTCAGCTTTGTACTGTACTCCCTGTACTCCCATGGCTGTGTCCTCAGCCCCATACTGTACTCCCTGTACTCCAATGGCTGTGTCCTCAGCACCCTAGTGTACGCCCTGTACACACGTGGCTGTGTTATCAAATTCTAAATAACACCAGCTACAGGTTCGCTGATAAAATCACCAAATCAGGAGGGATATCAAACAACGATGAGTCAGAATACAGAAAGGAGATCGAGGGCTTAGTGACATGGTGTGTTGATAATAACCTCTCTCTCAAATTCGGCAATCGTAAGGAACTGATCATTGACTTCAGAAAGAAAGGAGAGGAACACGCCGTCATCTACATCAGTGGCTCAGGAAATTCAGCATGTACTATTTCTACAGATGCACTATTGTGAACGTACTGTCCGGGTGTGTAATGGCCTGGTACGGCCACACTCTGCCCAGAACCATCAGAAACTACAGAAGGTTGTGTTCACAGCCCAGACTATGACGCACTCCAATCTCCCAACCATTGACTCTATTTACTCTCGTTGCCGCAGAAAGGCTGCCAACATCTATCCAAGTTTCGGGAAGGGAAAAAGGAAATAGTTGGGGCCTGAACAGATATCTTTGTAGCATCCATGAACACAACTGAGGTCCCAGAGGACTGGAAAGTTGCTAGTCCCCTTGTTTAAGGAGGGTGGCATGAATAATCCAGTTAATTATAGACCAGTGAGCCTGTCATCAGGGGTAGGGAAGCTGCTAGAGAAGATACTAAGGGATAGGATCTATTCTCATTTGGATGGAAGTGGCCTTATCAGTGAGAGGCAACATGGTTAGTGCAGGGAAGGTCATGTCTTACCAACTTAATAGAATTATTTGAGGAAGTGACAAAGTTGATTATTGAGGGAGAGGCTGTAGATGTCATGTACATGGACTTCAGGAAGACGTTTGATAAGATTTCCCATGGTCGTGTTATGGAGAAAGTGAAGACACATGGTGTCCAGGGTGTGCTAGCTACATGGATAAAGAACTGGCTTGGCAACAGGGGACAGAGCGTAGTAGGGGAAGGCAGTTTCTCAAAACGGAGAATTGTGACCAGTGATGCTCCATTTAAGATGTTTCTGGAAAGATACATGAATGGGCCGGGAGCATAGGGATACAGACCCTTAGAAAATAGGCAACGGAATTAGCGAGAGGATCTGGATCAGCGCAGGCTTGTACTGCCGAATGGCCGGTTCCTGTACTGGAATTTTCTTAGTTCTAATATTATCAAAGACCTATCACATGCTTGTAAAGATCTCCCACAACCTCTTCCATCAGCTTAAAGGTACAGAAGCTTGAAAACACAGATCAGCTGGTTCAGTAACAGCGTCTTCCTGGCTGTTATTAGACTGATGAATGGACTCTCTTATCTCAGATAATGCTGATCTTGTTCATGTTGATCTCACCTGAAACACGCTCTGTGCAGCGTAACCTAAATGCCTCTCAGACATGTTTTACAGCCATCTTTCTGTACATCCTTGCTTACACTGATCTGCCTGGACAGCTTGGTATAGGACAAAATAAACTCTCACCTCCCTCCTCCCAGCTCCCACTCCCAGGTCTCTCCGGTCCTCACCCCCAGCTCCTCCAATTCCCCACCCACAGCTCCCCGTGACCCCATCCCCAGCTCCCTGTGTCCTTTGTCTCTCACTGTTTCTCTCACACTGTCTGTTTCCGTGATTTCCTTTTCCCTGTCTTCTGTTTCTTTCCCTGAACCTGTCACCTTCCCTGTTCCCTGCCCATGTGTCTGTTTATTTCCTTGTTTTGTTTCCTTTCTCTCTTTGACTGACTGACCATCTGTTTCCCTCGCTGTGTTCCCTCTCTCTCCTTCCCTTTGTTTCTGTCTCTTTCTCCTTCGTTGTGATGGTGATGGCTTCTCTATTTGTTTGACACAGGTGACGGCTCATTGGTTCGATGTTGGCAATACAATGCACTCGACAGGGTTTTGGTATAGAGGACAAAACTTTAATTTATCGGTTAAATTTAAATTGTTGTCAAGACAGCAACAAGAACGTGGGTATCGATTTAACAGCCAATTGTTACATCTAACTATTTTGGAACCGCCCTTCTCCCAGTGCTCTGTATACTGGCAACTCAAAGCATTCTATTCATAATGGACTTACATGGTAACCGCTCTGCTCAGGACCATAAGAAACTACAGACGGTTGTGTGCACAGTCCAGACCATCACAGAAGACAACCTTCCGTCATTTATACTTGTCAATGTTGCAGAAAGGCTGGCAACATCAAAGGTCTCTCCCAAACCAGTAATGATCTCCTACAGCCTCTTCCAAAAGGGAGGAGACACAGAGGCTTGAAAACATGGACCAGCATGCTCAGGAACACTTCATTCCCTACTATTATTAGACTGACGAATTGACATATCTAAGTGTTCATATAATATTAATCTCGCTAAGGTCGATCTTGCTTTGCCCACTTCCTGTGAAGGTGTAACCTCACTCTGTGTAAGTACCCTATGATCTCTGTTTTCTTGCTTACTATCATGTGCCTGTACTCCTCGCAAAACAAACCTTTCCATTGTACATTTGACTACGTTAAATCAAATCAAATCAGATCAAACACGTGGACTGCAGTGGCTCAAGGCCTTCTCAAGGGCAACTGGGAAAGTGAACTAATGCTGGCTTAGTCAGAGATACCCATATCCGATTAATGAATGTAAGAAGATGACCACACTCTGGGAAGAAAGACAGGGGTATCAAATCGATTTAAACATGATCTTAGATTAATATAGGTTTCCCTCGCTATCTGTAAGTAGAGTGTTCCTACGATATAGAACATAGAACATAGAACAAAACAGCACAGAACAGGCCCTTCGGCCCACGATGTTGTGCCGAACATTTGTCCTAGCTGAAGCACCCATCCATGTACCTATCCAATTGCCCCTTAAAGGTTACCAAAGATTCTGACTCTACCACTCCCACAGGTAGCGCATTCCATGCCCCCACCACTCTCTGGGTAAAGAACCCACCCCTGACATCTCCCCTATACCTTCCACCCTTCACCTTAAATTTATGTCCCCTTGTAACACTCTGAAATGTGGTGGAGGCTGGTACAATTGCAACATTTAAGAGGCATTTGGATGGGTATATGAATAGGAAAGGTTACGACTCTTGAATTCAATCCCTCTGCTAATTAACGCTAATACACCATAGGCCTTCTTACAAGCTCTGGTGTAAAGAGCAGTAGCACTAATTTGTATGGGAAAAATTGTGCCTTTCTTCGGAAAAGTGAAACTCCTCTTCGGATTTCTGTTGGTTAGCGAAACAAGGTCCTAATGTAGGTCATTTGGAAAGGGAAGTGTTGAAAATCGCACTTTTGAAAAGCGGGCGATATCTGTATCTCAGTGAGCATAATATTCAGGAAGATGGGATAAGCGAGAAATAAATGAGGGGAATCTCACATTTTATTTCCAGCCCAGAAAATCATCATTCTCTTTGTTTGCTCTTTTTTCTTCTAGATCTCTCTTTCTCTATTGATTCCTTCTCCCCTTCAAAGCAGACTTCCCTGTCAACGGTATTAATCACACTCCTTTCCAACTGCTTTCAGTTCAGGAATGTTCCCCAGCACTTTCTGTTCTTCCTTTGCATTTCTTTCCATAATTTCAGATTTTCAGCATCTTCCTTTATTTGATTTCACCTTCAATTTTGTTATTTCGTGGGATGTTGGCATTTCTGCCAAGGGCAGCATTTGGTGACCATCACTAATTACCCTAATTCTGAGGCCATTCCACAAGCCAATATAATGTCAAGCACATTGTCATGGGTCTAAAGCTTCACTTAACCCAGGCCGGGTAATAACATTTGATTTCTTTACCGAAGGTGATCAGTGAAACAGGAAGGTTTTCAGACAAAATGTTGGTTTTGTGGTTGTTCTTCGTGAAATTCACTATTATTCCAATTCATATCATTTTTTATTCAAGTTCTGTCATCAGCTGTGTTAGGACTAGAAACAAATCACTTGAAACAATATCTTTCGTTTAATAAGCTTTGCTTCTGAAATGCATCCAGCGCCATTCCTACATTCATATAGTGTCCTAGACATGAAGTAACTTCCAAGACAAGAACAGTTTTATGATTGAAATATTTATAATTGGAGAAGTGGTCAGCAGAGAGCTTTAAACATTGTCTTAGTTTTACCAACGTGCAGCCAATGGTTTGTTCAGCAACAGCACTGACAGAGAGATGAAGATTGGCGATATTAGGAGCTGGTAGTGGACAAGTTTGGTGACGAAGAGAACACGAGACATAAATCGGTTCAGGGCAAAAATATCTCGAGGTTGTGAACAGTTTTGTTCGCAGATGTTTGTGAGGTAGTGGTCTGCAATTCCTGGATAATGAATGGAGACTGCAATTGAAACTGAAGACAACAGTTTCTTTCTCTGACAAATATAGATAACAGAATTTGCAACGAATTTCAAATTTGTTTATGGAATTAATGAATGGACAGAGGTAGCGAACACCAGCAATAGCGATAATAGCTTAATAGCACACCGTCCACCCCGCCCAGAATAATCTTAAGCACTGCTGATATCCGATATGGTTGAAATTCCTAATAGGGCGAAATCTTGAAAAGACTCAAGGAAAATATCCTCTCCATTGTTGTAATGTTCCAATCCTCTATTCTCAGGTTCAGATCTGTCCTCTCTCTGTCTCCACAGCTGTTGATCTCTGTTACTGTTGGAGCTGATGCATCTGCTATTACAGTGGGATAGCACACTGAATGAAGCCCCTCACGAATCGGATTGGGAAACCCTCCAGTGACACAGTTACGTTGCATGGAGACTGACATTAATCACAGTCACTGAGTAAACAGTCCCAGCTTTCAATCCAGCACATTCAGTTCACAATATAACTTGACTGGACTACATGTTGGCATTGCTGGCTATTGGTCAAATCTCCCATCACCAATTGCTGTAGTGAAGGCAGTTGTGAGGAAGAATGATGGATGTTATCTTTTCATAGGCTACATGATTCTGCTCTGTTGTCCGTTTACTATGCTGTAACCATCTCTCCCCAAATCCATCCACCTCCCAAAAGACTCACAATCAGGATGTTGTTACTGTGCTGATCTCTCCTCCACCGGAACAAACGCTAGCGAACAGACTGTCACTGGGCACAGTTGCCCTGAACATAGATAGGAAGTGAAGACTTCTCTGAATGTTCCTCTCACTGCTCTAATAAGGCAACTTTGGAACTTCCATAGAGAATATGCTTCAGCAATTAATTTATACAAATTGACAAACTTCTAAATGCAGTTTTATTTGCTGTAAAACAGTAATTTTCTTTACACCTTTTGGCCTCAGTCCACAACCAAAAAGTGATAATTACAATGAAAGTAATCATTAAGACTTATGAATTAATGAGTCAGGTTCGAATGAACGTGATATTGGCTGCGAGATAAGGGAGAATGGGGGCAGTGGCTACGGAGACTGCATGGGGAATACAATGATATTCCCCAGTCATCATCACTCTTTCTGACAGATAGAATTAAATCTAATGCAAAACAGGGAATCAGCCAACATTTTGGAGATGTAATGCTGAATGACAATGTGATCTGAACAGGATAATTTTAAATGTGATGAAATGAGCAATATTTTATATACACACTATTTAATCTTTGGGTCCACAGATTGAGTAGGGTCACAGGACCTGAAACATTAACTTTGATTTCTCTTCACAGATACTGCCAGAACTGCTGAGCTTGCCCTCTAAGGTCTGTTTTTTTTTGTTTGTTTGTTTGAGATTGATCATATTGTTCATATCTGGCAGGATACTTACAATTAAAAGCAGGCACTAATAACAAAATGTGAAGAGCTATGGGGACAATACAGGGGACTAACAGTAGAGATATAGTCATTCCAAGCTGGAAAAGGCAATGGGCTGAGTTTCCCCCACTTTTGCTGTAAATAATTCTGTGATATGTAATCAAAGCCTTTAGAGAGGGGGTAGACAAGCTCGTTCAACGAAGGACACAGAGTGATCCACCATCAATAATCTATTCCTAATATCTCATGAAATTTCAGCTGGCTCTGAAATGTCTTTTCAAACAAAGTGGAGTCCCTGAGATTTACAGAATATTCAGAAAAACATTATTTTTTCCTTTGAATCTTAAGGAAGAAACAGATATCGGCCTTAACATAGGTGTCACAGACACAACAACTATAATAGGAACAGAAAAGGACGACATTGTCCACATATAACCAAATTCAGCATGTAACCTGTTCAAGAAACATGAAATATAGTGATACGGAAAAATGAAATACAAACAGAAAATGGAGAAACGCGACAGATGAGGAAGTATCTCCAGAGAGAAACAGAGTTGATATATCGAATATGATGTGACACTGTTCTGAAAAAGTCATATTGAGATCAAAGGTTAATTCTGTGTATCTGTGCTCAGAGGGTGCCAGACCTGCTGAGTTTCCTTCATTCGATTTCTATTTCTTTCTGAACTGTGACAAATTGACTGATCTGAACGATACAAGCAAAGCTGCTTCTCAGTTGAATCTCGATTAATTTGTTATGGACATTAAATGAGAAATTACAAAGTTCCTATGCTTCACAAGGGTCTAAATATCGATGATGTATTGCATTGTGAGTCAAAACCATTGTGAGGCACTGCCTTTTGCATAGGTACATCTCAGATATTCCATGAAGTGGTCACCCAGTCTACCTTTAGTTTCCCCAATGTGGGGCAGCGAATGTAGTAGACCGGATTGTGGGAAATGTTTTTAGGATGCTGCTTCACCTGGGAGGTATGTTTGGCCCCTTGGATATTGAGGGGGGAACGGGTAAATGGTAAATGTAACAACTACGGCAGGAGAAAGTAAAGTGGACTTGTGGTGGGGGTGGGGAAGGTGTTGGGAGTGAATAACGAGCGGACCAGGGTGTCCTGGAGGAAATGGTCCTTCAGAAGGCGGAAAAGGGAGAGGAGGGAAACATGTGTCTAGTGTGGCATCTCGCTTGAGGTGGGGGAAATGAGGACTGATGGTTCTCTGCATGTGTATGCTGGTGGGATGGTAGTTAAGGACAAGGGGAACTCTAACTCTGTTGCAGGAGGGAGGAAAGAGGCTGAAGGTAGAAGTGCAGGTTGAGGGCCCTGTCGATAACAGTGTTGGGGAATTCTCGGGTGAGGATGAAGGTGGACATTTCAAAGGCCACATCTTTGTAGTTGACATCATCAGAAGCAATGCGGTGGAGACGGAGGAATTGAGAGAATTAAATGGAGTCTTTGCAGGAAGCAGGGTGTGAGGATGTATACTCCAGGTAGCTGTGGGAGTTGGTGGGTTCATACTGGATATCAGTGACCGGCCTATCCCTAGAAATAGAAGCAGAGATGTCGAGGAAAGGAATGGAGGAGTCAGAGATAGATCAGGTTAAAGTAAGGGAGGGGGGCAATTTGGAAACCATGAACTTTTATAATTTTGGACAAGAGAGAAGAGCAGCAGCGATGATATAATCTATGTATCGGAGAAAGAGTTATGGATGGGGGCTGGAATAGAACTGGAACAAGGAATGGAATACGTACCCCATGAAGGAACAGCAGATATAACGAGTGTATCCATGCACCCCCTCTGCATGGCAGGAGCAGGTTGAAGCAATGGATCTGCCCAGGCAGTTCTGTTTGTGGATTTTCAGGAGGAGATAAAAGCGAACTCTGCTATCAGAGGAGCATCAGCTTCGGGACTTTTAGGTGGGAGTGAGTGTGTGTGTGTGTGTTTGGGGGGGGAAGCGGGTGGCGAGTGGGTGGGAATCTCCAGATGAAGTGTGGTCAGACTTAATTAATAAAATAACCTGATGTGCCATGGTAGGGTTATGGACAAGTAGGTGATATGTGGAGGCATCTGAGAGCTGGCACTCAGCCTCAGAAATGTAGAGTTGAGTCCACCAGACTACAGCAACACCTCCCTTATCAGCACAGGCTGAATAACGTAGTCAGGGTTGGATCGAAGCATACAGCATGCAGTCTGTTGAGAGGGCTTTAGGTTTGATAAGGTGAGGGGGATACAGAGAATTTAAGACAACCAAACTCACATGGAGCGTTCTCAAGGAACAGATTGAGTTCAAGTAAACGCCAGAGAAATGGGTCCAGGTAGAGGGAGAGTGTTGGAACTGGGTGCAAGGTCTATGGGATGGGGAGTGTACTCTTGCACAAAGAAATGGACACCGAGGAGAAGACGGTGGAAGATGAGTTCAACATTATATCGCGCCTGAAATTCATTAAAGTGGGGGCACAGAGGGATAAAGCTGAGACCATTGCTGAGTACAGAACATTCAGCATTAGAGCGTGGAAGGTTAGGAGGGATGGTGAATACACGACAGGAGGTGGGCTTGGGGGAGGGGATGGACTCCGATTGCAGGGCATGGGTGGGATGGCAGGTTCCAGAGGCTCATAGGCATCTCCATGTTATTGCATCTTGTGGGCCTCGTGTATCTGGCGAGCATAGCGAATGGACTGGAGAATGAAGTAGAATTGGGAAATGATGCAGCCTTGAGCCAATGTGATGTGATGCTGTTGAACAGAGAAAATGTTGATCTCAGTGGCAACTACACTGCACGACCAGTCCTCAGAAAGTAAATAATTGAAAATAATCGGAACCATTATCTTATTGTAATGCTCTGATTTCATTGGGGTGACACTCAACCAGCAAGGTCTTACGTTTCTGAGATTTTAGACCAAACTATGAAAACAGAATGTATCTTGATGTTATAAATAAGACAAATCCATCCATGGTTTTAGAAGGCACTAGCAAGAGCAGAGAGTATTTGTCATTCCCAACAGCTCGAGGGAAGGTGTCATTATTCATCGAGGAAATTACCAGCACAGAATTTCCTCCAATTCTTGTTGACCGTAGTTTCGCGAGGATCAATGATGCTACATGAGTCAAATACTACTTTGATGGCAAGGGAAGTTACTCTGATCTCACCTCAACAGACATTGGAAAATCAGTTAAAATACTAAAGAGAAAAAGGCTAGAACACGGCATAGTTGAACAATGTGGTCACTGTCCTCGCAACTTTAAGGACAAACAGATGCATAGACTTCGGATTCTGAGGAGAGGTTTGTCCTATTTGGGATGAGGCTGTTTGGTTAGGCGTTGTGACAGAGAGACAGAAAAAAGTTCCAATCTCTATGGGGAAAAGGAACACCTTATTCACTGTGCATTGGACAATGACAGACATACACTATTGTCTGTTCCTATTGGGCATTGATCATCACAATCTCATCATTCACTGCTGATCAATGACAGCACAGAAGCCAGCAGCTCCCATCACCCCTGCTGAAAATCAAAAAGGGTAAGGGATGGCCAGTGGAAGTGGGAGTACCTACAGTGGGAGTGGCAGAAGAAGGGTGTGAAGAGATATCATCAGTGGAAGAGTACGTGGCAGCAGAAGGGGTAATGCAAGTTAAGTAGGAGTGTAAAGAAAGAGTAGGAAGGGGATGAAGAATGGCTAATGAAGTTTTAGTGACTGGGTAATGCTTGCTTTTGGAGGTTGGGTGAAAACCACGACTGTTCAGGAAAATTGGGAAGTGATTCGATTGAAAATTATGATTTGATGTACTTCTTTTTCTATCACTTTATCAGATTGTACATTCACTCTGTGGTTTTGTATCTCCATCAAATGCAGGTGTCGTGTTTTTTTTCTCCCCTGGTGTTGTGTCTCAACATGTTGAATTTTTAACAGTGTGTATTTGCTTCCAATTCAAGGTAGACATGAGAATATGATTTGATCTCCTGCAGTTTGTCCATAACGTAGAATTTAATTGAATATTTATCCTCATCACATTAGCTGATTCAAGCAATGAGTCTGTGTCCATCCTCCAATGCAAAATTTCTTCAGTTCTTACTATTGTTACAAAGAACAGTACCACACAAAAGGCTAATGTCCCAGTGCAAGGTGCCAAACCGTAGTTCATCCTAAATTTGTTACAAGCTTTATGAATAAGACATGCTGAGGGACAGAGTGTAAAAGGTGAATTTAACTTTGTGTCGAAAATCGTATTTGCAGCACGCTCATAATAGGTGTTAACTAAATCACTTTGTAAATTCTCCAAAATAAGAACAACAAGAGACTGGAATTCTTAATTATTCCTTTGTGAATAACATCTGGAGGACAGGAAGGAAATCAAGGTTTGCTTGTGATATTCATAAATGATGATGGTGAGAATGTGGAAGATGGATGGCAGTGGAATGATAACTAAAGTTGGGGATGACACAAAGATTAGCTGGGTGCTTCACAGTGAGGAGGAAAGGGTTAGGCTACAGGACGATATAAACAGATGGTTTCTATAACCAGATCAATTGCCAATGAAGTTTAACACTGACAAATGTGAGATGATGCACATCTGAATTAACAAGACAAGTGAGTGTTCAAACTGTGAAAAGCAAGGGCTAAATTTGCTCCTTTTTTTCTTTGCAGAAGGCAAGGCTGAGTAGGGAACCTAGTACAGGTGAACAAAAACATAAGGGGTATGGACAGGATGAACAGACAGCAACTGTTTCCCTTACTCGAAGTGTCAATAACAAAGGGACACATACTTAAAGTGAAAGGCAGGTGATTGAGAGAGGATTTGTTGGAGTCTGTATTGAACTGAGAGGGTGGCATAGACATAGATTATGAAATGCCTACAGTGTGGAAATAGGCCATTCAGCCCAACAAATCCACACTGACCCGCCAAAGAGTAACCCACCTAAACACTTTCCTCCTATATTTACTCCTGAGTAATGCAACTAACCTACACATCCCTGAACACATTCGGCAATTTAGGATGGCCAATTCACTTAACCTGCATATCTTTGGATTGTGGGAGGAAACTAGAGTACCTAGAGGAAACCCACGCAGACATGGGGAGAATGTGCAAAATCCATGCGGGCAGTCACCCGAGGCTGGAATCAAACCTGGCTCCCCAGTGCTCTAAGGCAGGTGTGCTAACCACTGAGCCGCCGTTCTGTCCCTGGTGACATGTGTCTAGAATGCATTTCCTAGGTGGGTGATGGATCAGGTAATCTCACAAACCTTGAGAAAAAGTCTTTGGACATGCACTTGGTGGTGCAGACTCGCGTTTTCATTCATTGATTCTATGTGGTGGCAGCCACGAACACTCAGATATATTCTGAAGCAATAGCTCATGGCAGTTCCTAGTTTGTTCCATTGACTGTACTCAGTAAGTGAGCCTCCAGTGAAGTGCTGCTGTTATTTCCCACTTTCTATTTAAGTGTTTCTATTGAAGGAGGTTTGATGAGGGGAAAGCGGTAGATGTGGTATATATGGATTTTAGTAAGGCGTTTGATAAGGTTCCCCATGGTAGGCTACTGCAGAAAATACGGAGATATGGCATTGAGGGTGAGTTGGAGGTTTGGATTAGGAATTGGCTGGATGGAAGAAGACAGAGGGTAGTAGTTGATGGCAAAGTTTCTTCATGGAGTGTCGTCACTAGCGGTGTCCCGCAAGGATCTGTTTTGGGACCATTGCTGTTTGTCATTTTTATAAATGACCTGGAAGAGGGGTTAGAAGGTTGGATGAGCAAGTTTGCGGATGATACGAAAGTCCGAGGAGTTGTTGACAGTGAGGAAGGATGTGGCAGGTTACAGCAGGATATAGAGAAGCTGCAGAGCTGGGCAGAAAGGTGCCAAATGGAATTCAATGTAGCTAAGTATGAGGTGATTCACTTTGGGAAGAATAACAAAAAGATGGGGTACGGGGCTAATGGTCGGATACTTGGTAGTGAGGATGAGCAGAGGGATCTTGGTGTCCATGTACACAGATCTCTGAAAGTTGCCACCCAGGTAAATAGTGCGGGGAGGAAGGCATATGGCGTACTGGCTTTTATTGGTAGAGGAATTGAGTTCCGGAGCCCTGAGGTCATGATGCAGTCGTATAAGACTCTGGTACGGCCGCATCTGGAATATTGTGTGCAGTTTTGGTCGCCATACTATAGGAAGGATGTGGAGGCACTGGAACGGGTACAGACTTCACTCAGCGAGTCGTAAGTTCATGGAGTGCCCTGCCAGTAGCAGTGGTGGACTCTCCCTCTTTATGGGCATTTAAGCGGGCATTGGATAGGTATATGGAGGATAGTGGGTTAGTATAGGTTAGGTGGGCTTGGATCGGCGCAACATCGAGGGCCAAAGGGCCTGTACTGCGCTGTATTCTTCTATGTTCTATGTTCTATGTTTCGGTTTCCTTGAGTTGGGAATGCAATTTCCTGTGTCGATGATGTCATTTCCGGCCCTATTTCTCAGAGGATGGTAGACGGAGTCAAAATTGACGTGTTTGTTGATGGTGTTCCGGTTGGAATGGCATGATTCTAGGAACTCTTGTACTTGTCTCTGTTTGGCCTGTCCTTGAATGGATATACAGACCTAGTCAAAGTGGCGTACTTCCTCATCAGTACGTAAGAAATTGTGTTGGGATCGTGTCTTTTGAGGCTAGTTGATGTTCATATATCCTGGAGGCTAGTTTTCTGCTTGTTTTTCCGTTGTAATTTTTGTTACAGTTCTTGCAAGGCTTATTGTTCCAGGAGCAGAACAGACAAAGATGTGAATTTATTGTGGTGCTCAAAAGTATGAAAAAATGTTGCAGAGCAGAAAAAGAATACTCTTATTAGTTGGCATTACAGCATGAAGGAATTTTAATTTCAAGGTTGTCAGCAAACGAGCTAGGAGTGAAATAAGGAAAAACGTCTTTATTTAGGGAGTTGTTACGAAGTGGAATTGACTGGCTGGGAAAGTTGTGGATGAAGATTCAAAAGAGAAGTGGATATATATTTGGAAATTATGAATTTAACGGGCAACAAAGAGAGGCCTGGCAAATGGGAGGTGCTTGGGAGACATTTTTGGAGCTGATGCATACATGGCCAATGGCCTCCTCCTGTACTTTACAGTTGCACTCAATCATGTGCCAGCTGTGAATAAAAGTCAGTATCCAATTATTTCACAGTGTTAATGCTCGCAAATATCTGCTTATTTGGTGCAGCATAAGCATTTAAAATGCAAGTATTGCAAGGTCAGCTTCATTATGAAGTCTAATTTTACATGTTGTATTCCAATTACTCAAACAAATATATCATTGCTTTGTCACAAAGTTCTTTGGGAAGTTCGGATTTTTCACTGACACGATATTATGTTCGTTGCTTTTGTTTTGACTCTTCACATTTCATATTAAACATCATTCATTCTAAAAATTGGACGTGTTTAAATTATTGTTCACCAAACTTTGATAACACAAATAATTTATTTAGTTTAATATTCCCAGTCCATTTTGAATATTACCATTTTTAAATGCTGGCAAATAGCTGAAGATCGTACATTTCAGTGAGAAATTAAATTGATTGTTTATATATAAATGTATAAGAACGCTAATTCTATTTGTATGTTTAATCGCTTGCTCGTTCTGAACATGTAATCATTCAGAAGCCAACATTGCTTTGAATCCTGACATTGAATATCTAATTCTGATCAGCACAAGAGTTTTGTTGTTTCTTCGATAAAATAAAATGTACATGCTTTATTTCTGTGTTAGAAAATCTTGACAGGAGTTTATATTTTAGTTCTAAAAATATAGAATCAACATAATTGGTTTAAGAGATTATAGTTCAGTTGAATGATTATCGTTCACATCTTATTGTTTTGCCCAATTCATGAAATATAGCAAGCATCCGATTATTGTTCGGGTCAGTAAACTCAACACCTTGCAATGAGCTACGCTGAAAATTGCTTCCAATAGATCTGAAATCATTTACAGTGTTATTGGACCTCACAGCTGCCTGTGATACAGAGAGAATCAGTGGCCTATTCCAAATTCTGTGCATTGAGCTTCTAACCTGGTTCAGGGCAGTCAGTCAAACATAACTTCAAAACAAATAATTTGGAATCAACCTTGGGCAGGGGGAGAACCCGCCTACAGACTATCACTGGTCTCAGTGCAGATACAAATGTTGTCCAGGTTAAATACTAATGGCTGACCAGCAACCAAGTTCTAAAATTCATCTTCAGTCAGAGCCTGGCCCAGAGACCAGACGTGTTAACATGGAGAGCAAGAATCACACCATACAAGTTACCAACGGTGATGAAATCTGACCTGCCTTCCAGACTCCATACATCTGCACCCGGGATCAGACATGGGTGAAGACGTTATCAAGTTGACAATCTATTGCAGTGCCTTGTGTTTCACAAAGAAACCTCTAAAAACATATCCAATAAATGTCACCTTCACATTCTCCAGTATCAAAATAAAATTGTACATCTCTGTGAATGGTCAGAGATTAATACATGGATCACATAGTAGAATGTATGCGAAGAAACCAGCAGCAAACGGCAGGCCAAGAATAACATTAATAACTGAACTTGGCGGATTCTGTCTGGTCTAAGTAACCACACATATTATGCTGACTTTCAGGTGACTGTAACAATGTACACCATAACTGGAGGCTTTGTCCTTACACCCCTCCAAAGCTTCCTGATCTCACACACATCACTCCCTCACACATTCACCAATTGATGAGAATCCACAAGCTGGCTGAAACTGGAAACATTGAACAGTGCAACACAGTGCAGGCTCTTCGATCTTTTATCCTACTCTAAGTTCAGACTAACCGACATACCTTTCATCATACTATCATTCATGTGCCTATTCAATTAAGTATCTCTAATATAGTTGACTTTAGTACAACTGCTGGCTGTTCATTGCACACACACACCACTCTTTGTGGAAAGAAACTAAATTTGACATCTCCCCAAACCTTTTTCCAATCACCTTAAAATCATATCCCCTCGAAAGCCATTTCCTCCCTTGGAGAAAGTCTCTGGCTGTCCACTCTATCTATGCCTCTCATCATCTTGAACACCCCTGTCAAGTCACTTACCAATGAGGAAACACCCTAGCTCCCTCAACCTTTCTTTGTAAGACATGCCCTCCAGTCCAGGCAGCATCTTGATAAATCTCCTCAGCACCCTCACCAAAGTTTCCACATCTTTCTTATAACGAGGCAATCAGAATTGATCACAATATTCTAAGTGTGGTCTCACCAGGGCTTCATAGAGTTGCAGCATAAACTCGTAGCTCTTAAACTCAATCCCTCGGCTAATGATCACATCAACGCCGTCTTAACAACCTTATAAACCTGGGTAGCAACTTTGTGGGAGCTATGTCATGAACCATATGATCCCCCTGTTCCTCCACAATGTAAGAATCCTGCCTTTAACCCTGTATTCTGCATTCAAATTCGACCTTCCAAAACGAATCGGATCCCACTTTTCCATATTGAACACCATCTGCCACTTAGCAGCCGAGTCCTGCATCCTGTTAATGTCCTGTTGCAAACTACAGCAGCCCTCCACAATATCGACAGTTCCACCAACCTGTGTTACATCATCAAACTTACGAACCTGCCCTTCCACTTCGTCATCCAAGTCATTTATCAAAATCACAAACACAGAGGTCCCAGAACCGATCCTTACGGAACACCACTGCCCACTTAGTTCCACACTGAATACTTCCCATTTACCACCACACTCTGTCTTCTATGGGCTAGCCAATTCTGTATCCAGACAGATAGGACTTCCTGTATGCCATGCCTCCTTACTTTCTGAATGAAACTACCACGTGGAAGTTTATCAAACACCTTGTTAAAATCCATGCACTCCACACTCACCGCTCTACCTTCTTCAGTGAGCTTATTCCCATCTTCAAAGAATCCAATAAGAGTTGTGAGGTATGACATGCCCCTCACAAAGCCATGCTGACTATTCATAATCAAACTATGATTTTTCAGAATCCTCTCCAATACTTTGCCCAATACTGATGTAAGACTGACTGGTCTGTCATTCTCATGACAATCCCTCTTTCCCTGCCTGAACAAGGGAGTAACATTTGCCACTCTCCAATTATCCGACGCTATTCCAATGTAGAGTGAAGATGCAATGACCATCGCCAAAGGCACAGAAATCTCTTCCCTCTCGTCCTGTAGTAACCTAGGGTGTTCCCGGCTGGCTGAGTGATTTATCTATCCTTATGTTTGTACTTCAATCAGTCTGTATTTCACCTCAACTTGTTTACTCCCTGTCCAACCAACTGATTGACTGCTTTCCATTTCAGGGCTCTGTACAGTGCTGCCTTCCTGAGCAAGTATGGTTCCCCATATTGTGTATATTATGGAATGGAAAACATGGGAACAGCAGATGCCAAAGCTTTGACTCTGCTGATCCTCAGATGCTGCCTGACTGGCTGTACTTTTCCAGCGCCACAATTTTCGACTCTGAACACCAGGATCTGCAGTCCTCACTTTCTCCATTACTGAGGGCTGTCCCTTCTGCACACTGAACAGGGAACTAATCAGCAGAAACTCGTGGTATCTGGAGCTGACTGTTCAGTTCTGGAAAGTTGCATTTGATGAGCACATTTACTAAAAACGAAATTAAAATTCGACGAATATTTATTCAGTCCCAGTGTTACAGGTTTGGTTCATGAATTGGACAGGTTGATAACGAACAATGAATAACTGAACTCCAAGGTACAGAGTATTCCAGGTGATATATTTCAGGTTGGATGTGCTGGTAATATTAATGCTGGTAATGCTGGTAATGCTGGTAATATTAACAGACAGACAGATATGATAAGGAAACGAGGTGACATGTGGAAGTGTGACATTTTTGCCATTTCTGAAATGTGTTTGAGGGAAGTCAGGGCTGACAATTCAATATTCTGTGGTACCAGAACTATAGTCAGGACAGAAGAGAGGAGGCGGTGTTGCCTTATTAATTATGGAGTCAGTTAATGGTGTAAGAAGGGACGATATCTTGAAAGGATCTTTGAATGAAGCTTGGTAGTTAGAGCTCAGGATCAAAACCATGACAGAAACACTGCTAGGGATATATTATTAGACCCCCAGATAAAGGAAAGTACGGGAGAAGGTATATAACCAAGTTATTGAGGTGTATAAAAACAATAATAGGATCATTATATTCAGGCATGTCAATTCCAAACATTCATTAGTTCAGTGACAACTTTTTAAGAGGGGGCAGGTGTTTTGAAATTTATTCCAGAGAACTTCTTATACAGATACAATAATGGGCAGTGCAGTGCGGGGCCTCACTGTGGGGACGAAGCCAGTCAGCTATTCCAGGCAGAAGTGGGAGAGCATTATAGGACCAGTGACCGTGATATCACACATTTTGACTTTGCTAAGGAAATGACCCCAAAAATGTTAGAAAATAAAAGATTTTTGCATTTGGGAGACAGGTTTTATGGGGAAAAAATGACAGGATCTGGCCCAAAGTGCAGTTGCATCTGGGTGAAACTGTAGCAGAACAATATGGGCCGGGGGTTGGGGGATCATTTGATTAAAATTGAATTGATGACAGTTTCGGCCCAGCATGTTACACCGAAGATAAAATTTAGGAAAACAAGCCCAGAGAACCCCAGATGTCGACACCAATTCCGAACAGAATGATAAAGGAAAGAGAAGCTTAAAGCAGGTACCAAGTGAGCAGGCCAATGAAGGTCCTAAAAGAATATAGAAAGTATAGGGCTAAACTTAAAAAGTCGGTGGAGGAGCAGAAGGAGAGGTGATAAAACATTAGCGGGTAAGATTAGCAAGAATCCAAAGTCTTTTTTTTGGTTTATTAAGGGGAAGAGGATAACGCGGGATAAAATTCGGAGTATCAGGGACGAAGGGGACAGCGTGTTCACAGAGCCAGAGAATATGTTAAACACATCCTATGAATCGGTCTTCAGTTTGGAGGAGCTGAGGAAGAATTGGAAGTTTATGCAAGATAGAGTGGACAAATCACTAGCTTAAAGACCACCAAGTCTCACATCAGTGAGAGGGAAACAATTGTAGAAAATTCGGAGGGCTGTTGAGGCTGGATCATTAAATATCTTCAAGGCTGAGACAGACAGATTTTTTTACAAGTGTTACAGGGAAATCGCAGGATAGTGTAATGGGGAATTATCAAAATAATATAAACTAATCAAAGGAAAAGCAGAATCAGTGAGCGGATCGACATATTGTTGCCCCTTTGTCTAATGGCGTTCTTTTCCAATAGCCCTATATTCGCAAGAACATCAACTTGTCTTGCTATGGTGTGAGACACAGTTTGGAATGCTATCAAGGGATTCAAGGAATTCGTAAATGCAATACTGATAGACAGAAAGTACCAGAGAACTGCAACAACACGGATTACCTATGGGGGGAGGATTTGCACCGACACAGTCACCACTCCCAGAAGGAAGACCTCAGCAAGATACTCTACAAGGCCAAGCAGTGACCTGAACTGGGGAGCAGATAGTCAGGGGCCAGTTGTCAAGGAGTGCTGAAAGCCCACCTCTACATCACTGTAGTGCCATCTTCCTTTCCTGACCAAAACTAAATGTGGACGGATAGAGAGACATGCTGTTGTAGCAGAGTAAGCAATAAGGCTTTGACACGAGAGGCTTCGGACAGCTGCAGCTCAGCAAAAATTACTGGTAAACCCAAATAAAGTCCTTTTCACTTTATTGTTACATCAGTCGAGATGGCATTTAGGGCAGCCGCACGCTCCTCTTGTGAGATGTGGTAGCTCAGGGAGATTTCTGCCGGCCCTGCTGGCTATACGTGTGGGCACTGCACCCAGCTTCAGCTCCTGGGAGAACGTGATAGGGAGCTACGCGGGGCGGCACGGTGGCTCAGTGGTTAGCACTCAGAGGACCAGAGTTCAAATCCTGCCTTGGGCAACTGCCTGTGTGGAGTTTGCATATTCTCCCCCTGTCTGGATGGATTTCGTCTGTGTGCTGTGGTTTCCTCCCACAGTCCAAATATGTGCATGTTAGGTGAATTGCCCGTAGTGTTGGATGTAGGGGACTGGGTCTGGGTGGGCTGCTCTTCGGTGGGTCGGTATGGACATGTTGGGCCGAGGGGCCTGTTTACACACTGTAGGTAGTCTAATTTAGGATGCACTCAGTGTCATCCGAGATACTGAGAACTTCATAGATAAGTGCTTTAGTGTGGTGGCCACACCCAAGACACGCCACTAGTTATATTTCCTTAATGACTGTACTATTCCAGTCCAACGTTCATCGCCCTGAGTTCATTAGCCTTACCTGTCAGCCCTGTTGCATTTAAATAAATACGATTTAATCCAACAGGCTTACCTTGCTTCCTGTCATGTTCCAGGCGAGAGTAGTTGGGCGACAACCAGGAATAGCAAAGGTGTAGGCAGGGAGTGCAGGAATCCCCTGTGGCCATGCCTCTCGAAAACAAGTAGACTGTTTTGGATTGTTGGGGGCGGTGACCGTTCAGGGGAAAGCAGCAGTAGCCAGATTGGTCGTACTACCACTGGCTCTGGGGCACAGCGGGAAAGGGTAAACATAAACAGGACGTAAAAGATAGGAGGGTCGATTGTTAGAGGGACAGATCGGAGATTCATTGGTCACAAACGGGAATCCAGGATGGTGGGTTACTTCCCTGCTGCTAGGGTCCAGGATGTCTCCAAGTGGCTGCAGAACATTCTCAAGGGGGAGGGGCAGAAGCCAGAAATCATTATGCACGTTAGCACAAATGATTCCCGTAGAAATAGGGACGAGGTCCTGCAGTGTGATTATAGAGAGCTAGGAGAAACATTTAACAAAAAACCTTGACAGTGGTAATCTCCTGAGAGGGAGATTACCTTTCGAGACATGCACTGGAGCGGACACCAATACCTTGGCGGCCAGTTTTTCTCGTGTTACAAGGATGAGTTTAAACTAGATTGGCAGGGGGTGGTGTCCTCAAGAGGAGGGAGGCAGGTGCGAGGCTGGAAGGTGATACAGTCATCAGAAATAGTAAGGTTAGGCTGGGAAACGACAGAGAGAAAGTATTGCCCTTTGGATTAAATTGCATCTATTTCAATGCAATAAGGCCTACAGGTAAGGCCGATGAACTCAGGGCTTGAATAGGTAGGTGAGACTATTATATCATAGCCATTACACAAACATGGCTAAGTGATGGATAGGACTGACAGCTTAATGTGCCAGAGTACAGGTACTTTAGGCGAGACAGAGATGGTGGAAGGAGGGGAGGGAGAGTTGCATTTCTGATTAAGGGGAGTACAACAGCAGTAATCAGAGATAAAATAATTGATGGATCACCCAATGAGGCTTTGTGGGTGGAGGTAAGAAAGAGGAAGGGGATGGTGAGGTGATTGGGGATGTAATATAGGCCCCAAAATAGTCAACAGGAATGAGAGTAACAAATATGCAGTGAGAAAGGGGAGACCTGCAGGAGCAATAATGTTATCATAATAGGGGATTTTCATTTTTCTAATACAGACTGGAACAGCCAGAGCGTTAAGGAATTTGATGAGATAGACTCTGGTATATGCGTCAGGAAAGTTTCCTTAAGCAGCATATGGAGTGTCCTACCCAGGAAGGGGCAAAACTCGAAATTTTCTTAGGAAATAGGGCAGAGTTAATAGTGGGGAGCACTTTCGGACCAGAAACCATAGTTCTATTAATTTTCAAATAGGTATGGAGAGGGACGAAACTGGTGCACAGGTTCATGTTCGAACTTGGGACGTGGCTCAAGTACAGGCAGCTCGGATCAAGGGAATCCCTGGAGGTATATAAAAGATACAGAATTTTACTGAAGAAGGAAATCGGTGGGGCGAAAAGGGGGTAACAAAAACCTTGGCTGAGAAGATAAGGATGAATCCAAAAAGGTACCTTAAATATATTAAAAGAAAAAAGCAATAACTGGAGAGAAAATAGGATCCCTCGAAGACCAATGCAGACAAGTATGTGTGGAACTATAAGAGATGAGTGATGTCTTCAACGAATATTTCTACTCTATGTTTACCGTGGAGAAAGACATGTTGACTTGAGAACTTGAGGAAATTAGTGGTGATATCTTAGGGACGATCCATATCATAGTAGAGCAGATTTTGGACGTACTAGAAAGTGGATAAATCTCATGATCCTTACCCGATATATCCAAGAACACCTCAAGGGGCTCCAGAAGAATTTGCGGGGACCCTGGCTTATAATGTTGATCATTATTAACCACAGGTCACGTCTCGGAATACTGGAGGATAGCAAATGGTGTGTCCCTATTCAAGAAGAACTGAACAAAAAATGCTTTGGAACTACAGACTAGTAGGTTTAACATCCGTGGTCGGTAAGTTACTTGAGAAGGTTCTGAGGGATAAGCTACACATGTATTTAGAAAGACAGGCTTTGATTAGGAATAGTAAGTGTTGCTTTATGCGAAGAGGTTTGTGCCTGACAATTTTCTTAAAGTAATTGGATGATGTGACCAGGAAGGTTGACTTGGGTGGGGCAGTAGATATCGAAACATGTGCTGTTGGAAAAGCACAGCAGGTCAGGCAGCATTCAAGGGGCAGAAGAATCTATGTTTCGGACATAAGCCCTTCATCAGGAACGTCCAAAACATCGATTATCCTGTTCCTCTAATGTTGCCTGACCTGCCGGGTTTTTTTTCCAGTGCCACACTTTTCGACACTGATCTCCAGCATCTGCAGAGTTCACTTTCACCAAGGGCAGTAGATTTAGTCAATATGGATTTCAGTTACACCAGAGAAGAATGAGGCTTTTCAGCCCATGGAGCCTGATATACAATTACAGGAGGAGGCCAGATCATGCAGCGCCAGTATCCAGTTGCACAGCAACATGATCAGTCTATTCAGCTACTTGAAGTCAGTAACACAGGAAATGGAAGAGGCCACAAAGTGACTTGACTATGGGGTATACTTGAATAAAACCAGGCTACATAGTCCCTCAGACCTGCCCTTCCATTCAGTAAGTCAGGGCTGATCTGCACTCGGCCGCAATTTCTCTTTTATGCCCAATTCTTTGTAGCCCTCGACTCTCTAACGAGTCAAAATCCACTGACACCCACTCGCATCCCCAAACATTTCAGTGATGTGGCCTCCCCAAACTGTCTGGTCCCAATCATCACTACCCCCTGAGAGAAGGAAACACTCCCCACACATATACCTTGGCCAATTGACATGAACAAAAGATATGAACACAACGTCAGAGTGATTGGCCCTGACATCACGGCAGTAAATGACTGAGCAAGGTGTCAAGGAGGCTGAACAAAATTGAACTTGATGGGGATCAGTTATAAACTCCCGACTGGTTGGATGATTCAGAACACAGTGGGGCTGGTGGACATCAATCCTCCCAGTCCCTGGATATCTCTGTGGGCAATCCTCAGGGTAGCTTCTTCGGCAAAAAACATCTTCGGCTGCTTGATCAATGTCTTTCCCTCTGTCATATGATCAGGGGTTGGGATGTTCTGTGAAGATTATACAATGTTCAGAACAATGGGTCACCTCCTAAGGTACTAAATTATCAAATCTGGAAAACATTTAATGTAAAGGTAACATGAATCAAAAGCACTGCTGGACACTAAACATTCCCACGGTTAAAACAAAGAGGAACTCCTTCAGCAACTCTATCTGGTTTCACAGTAATATAAGAAAGCCATTCAGCCCATCTGATCTGTTGGATAACAAGAGGCGCAATGCGTTCACTCACACCTGCCTATTACACAAGAAAACAATTTAAAATAACAGCAGGTGTTGGAATCAAAAATACACACGCAGGAAGCTGGAAGAACAGAATAAACAATGCTGAATCAAGACTTTGAGAAGTGAACGCCTTCGTCAGGACTGTGGATGGGAGTAAGGGGGTCTATAGAAAAAGTGGTGGGTGAGGGAGGAGGATGCAGAGTGGCGAGTTGGGGATAAGTGAACACAGATAAAGGGTATCAGCGAGTTGTTGATGCGAGGGCTAAATCCTATTGGTAACTGGACAAAAGGTTGCTCAGAGGAATAAAAGGGACGGAAGGGGGATTGGAAGGGCGGTTATTTGAAATTGGACAATTCAATGTTGAGTCCCCGGGGTGTCGGCTGCACAGGTAACAGATGAGATCGTGTTCCTCCAAATTATGGTTTAGTTCATTGTGGCAATGGAGGAGGCCAAGGATAGCCATGTTGGAAAGGATTGGGAAAGAGAATCGAAATAGGAAGTGACTGGGAGGTCTTCCATTCCACCGAACGACCCTACCTTTCAGTTGCAACCGGATTCATCCCTCCCATCGCCCAATCAGGTTGCACCCACCACTTGTGTCCACATCGCCGTAACTCACCAGCCCCCTGATCCCCCCACCCTAACATCTTCCTTCCCTCTTTATCTGCAGCTCCCCCTACCCCTCAACCCAGTTCTGAAGAACGGTTCTATCTGAAATGTTGACTTTCCGAGCTCATGATGCTGCCTGGCTTATTGTGTTCTTCCAGTCTTCTGTTTGTCTCCTCTAACTCAGGAAGATAGAGTCTAGTCTGCACAGCGTGCTGATAGGCAGGAAGCACGGGTTGCCCACTGAAGTCCTTGAACCTCTGCCCTCGGGCCAGGAGGAAGACATTCAGTTCCTCGATACACTGACACATGAACAGAAGAGGCCATTCAGCCCCTCAAAACTGTTACACTGAAATAGGAGGATGTCATTGTCGCTGCAACACGACAAACCAATGAGGCATAGACTGCACAGACAGACTGCTCCATGTTGTTCCTCCTGGCTCAATTGCTAATGGTACACACGCGTTATGTTAACGTGGTTTGCTGACCATGAGGAGGGAAAGTGATTGGTTTGTGCCAAGTCGCAAGGAGGCATCTTCCATCTCCGAGATGTTATGAACTAGGCTAGACCACTCACAACACTTTTAAGCAGGCAGCCCAGAGCATACCTTTGCAATTTGTTTCGGTAAGTGTATAATGAAAATTACCCGGAGTAATTTAGCTGGGGTGACTAGTAGATTTTAAAACAGACAAAAACTTTATTCATAAAATTACACAATGAAACACAAAGAACAGAATAAAGGATCACGACAGAATTCAAACTATCCAGCTAGACTTAAGTATGCTATTCCGAATATACACAACTGTTCCAATAAGCAAACTCCCAATAAAAACCAGTATAGATGGAACACATACTTCCAGGTTGAAGTTGAAGGTCAGAAAAGAGAGAGAGTTTCCACACAGCTCCCAGCTGAACTTCCCAGTTCAAGACTCAACTGCAAACTGCTCAGCTCTGCTCAGCTGGTTCAGCTAAAATAGCTCACCATTCTCCGTTCATTATACAGGTCACTTATAAAGCATGACCACTTTGGCCTGAAGTCTAATCTGTTTCCATATAAACAAAAGGCCTCTGAAAATCATTTTCATCTCTGTATCAAACCAGACTGACCGGAGCTTGGCCCCGTTTTATTGTACCTCTGAAACAAAATCAAAGACAGAGCCAAGGAACAGCTTTTAGACAAAAAAGTGACTTGCTTTGAGACTGGTCTCTCCCGCCGCCCCCCCCTCCCCCCCCACCATAAAAAAGAACCATCAATGCTAAAAGATGGCTGCATTTATAACCCTTAGTAGTCTCAAAACTGTTGTGGTTCTGTTCGCTGAGCTGGAAGTTTTTTTGTTGCAAACGTTTCGTCCCCTGGCGAGGCGACATCATTAGTGCTTGGGAGCGTCCTGCGAAGCGCTTCTTTGATGTTTCCTCCGGTGTTTATAGTGGTCTGTCCCTGCCGCTTCCGGTTGTCAGTTTCAGCTGTCCGCTGTAGTGGTTGGTATATTGGGTCCAGGTCGATGTGTTTGTTGATGGAGTTTGTGGATGAACTCTCAGGGGAATGTAGCATGAGCAGCGTATTCGCCAAAAACGGATATCCGCGCAACTTCATCAACAGATGCCTAAGAGAAAGACCACAGAAAGAGGACATACTACAACCAAAAGGACTAGCCACACTACCATATATTAGGAGCATCTGTCTTCCTGTTTGTCCTATATAGTGTTTTGTGTAGTCCTTCCATGGTATTTTGTACACTACATTAGATTTGCTCATGTTGGGTATCGGGTCCTTCGTTCTGGTGAGTTGTTGCCTGAGCGTGGCTGTTGGTTTGTGTGCCGTTATGAGTCCTGGGGGTCGCAGTAGTCTGGCTGTCAGTTCTGAGATGCTCCTGATGTATGGCAGTGTGGGCTAGTCCTTTTGATTGTGGTATGTCCTCGTTCCGTGGTCTTTCTCTTAGGCATCTGTTGATGAAGTTGTGCGGGTATCCGTTTTTGGCGAATACCTTGTATAGGTGTTCCTCTTCTTCTTTTTGCAGTTCTGGTGTATATAGGACAAACAGGAAGGCAGCTAACAATCTGCATACATGCACATCAACTAGCCACGAAACGACACGACCAGCTATCCTGAGTAGCCACACACGCAGACAACAAGCAACATGAATTCGACTGGGACAACACTACTATGATAGGGCAAGCCAGACAGAGAACAGCCAGGGAATTCCTAGAGGCATGGCATTCATCCACAAACTCCATCATCAAACACATCGACCTGGATCCAATATACCAACCACTACAGCGGACAGCTGAAACTGACAACCGGAAGCGGCAGGGACAGACCACGAGAAACACCGGAGGAAACATCAAATAAGCGCTTCGCAGGAGGCTCCCAAGCACTGATGATGTCGCCTAGCCAGAGGTCGAAACATTTGCAACAAAAACTTCCAGCTCGGCGAACAGAACCACAACAACGAGCACCCGAGCTACAAATCTTCACACAAACTTTGAAGTCTCAAAACTGACAGATGCACTATACTAACTGCAAACATTCAAACATGCACAAACCCATGCAAATTCAGGCCGCGGTATACCCACCACCGAACACTTCCGTATCTCATTAGAGTCTCAATAACTCATCAGCTTTCACGTTTTCACGACCTGCCACATGCACAATTGTCAGATTGAACGGCTGCAACAACAAGCTCCATCTAAACAGTCTGGCATTTTTGTCTTTATTTTTTTCCACAAATGTCAATGTGTTGTGATCAGTGTATACGATTGTCTCAGATGCATTGCTGGTAATATAATCACAGTTATGGTGTAATGCCAACACCAAGTTTAAAGTCTTTTGATCCACGGTTGAACATTTCTGTTAAAGATCGTTCGATTTCCCAGAATAATACCTGATGGGTCTCCCTATTCCCTCATCATCCCCCTGCAGGAACACCGGACCGACACCCACATCTCTGTCAACGATAGCCACCTTGAAATTCTTCATGTAATCTAGCGTAGCTAATTCTGGGAGCAGTGACTAACAGTTTTTAGGCTGTAAAATGCCTTTTGACAGTCCTCTGTCCACTGTGAGTTCTTGCCCTTGACAATTCGGTGAGTGGAGCAGCCACACTGCTTAAAGTTTGGCACAAACTTTCAGTAAAATCCAGTCAATCCCAGGAACCGTAGTATTACATATTTCTTTTTGTTGACGGTGTGGAACATTCCCCAACAACTTTCGTTTTTGTATCTCATGAGGCCATTGGGCAATGTCGAATAATGTGACCCAGGAACGTGACTTGGGCTTTGTCAAATTCACTTTTAGCTAGGTTTACCAACAAGCCTGCCCTCTGAAGTCAATCAAACAAGTCTGATAAATGCTGTAAATGTTCCTTTCATGAGTGACTAAAAACCATCAGGTCATCAATGCACACCACATAGTTGGGTAATCCGGCAATGACCATATTATCAGTCTTTGGAATATGGCTGGATCGTTTTACATACCAAATGCCACAACTTTGAACTTATATAATCCATTTGGCGTTATGAAAACCAAAATTGCATTTGCTCTCTCTGACAGAGGTCCTTGCCAGTAGCCTCTGAGCAAGTCCAACTTAGAAACATAAGTAGCTTCTCCCACTTTTTCGGCACAGTTCTCCAAGCATGGAATTGGATATGCATCAGTCTTTGTAACGAAGTTGACTTTGTGATAATCCACACATGACCGTTGGGTGCCATCTGTATTTGGCACCATGACTATACGTGAGGTCCAGTCATTGTAACTCACAGCAATTATGCCATCTTGAGCATGCGCTCTGCTCCTTCCGAACTGTGCCAATTTTGGAAGATCATGCCTTTAAGGATGTTACTTAATCAGAACAGCATCTCCTGTGTCTAAATCATGCACAATTATGTTCGTACTTCCCAGTTTTTTTCCGCATATCTCTTCACGAGATAGTAATAACTCTTTCAGGTCGCTTTGCTTTTCTTGTGGAAGGTAACTCAATAATGTATCCCAATTTTTGACAACTTTCTCATTGTTCAATTTGATTTGAGGAATGTCCAATTCAGAATCCTCTGAACTTGGTTCTTCCTTCTGTGCTGTAATCATGAACACCTTCTGCTCTTGCTTTCCTTCCCTGTCAAAATACCTTTAGGGCATATTCATATGACACACTCTGTGCGATATCATCCTGTCTGGCGTCCGTATCGAATAGTTCACCTCAGTCAATATCTTCCCAATTTGATAAGGTACACTAAAACCTGCTTTTCAAGGTTCAAGTTTTACTGGAAGCAACACAAATACTTTACTCCCCATTGCAAAATTGCCAATTTATGATTTCTGATCCACTTCCTGTTTCCTTGTATGCTGCGATTCTTTTAAATGCTGTCTATCCAACTCTCCAGCTCTATTTAATCGTTCCCTAAAATTTGACACATCATCCAAATGTGTGGTCTCTGAATTCTGACTTATTAATTTCTTCTTAACCAATGTGAATGGTCCTTTTACTTTATGCCCACAATTAATTCAAATAGACTGAATTTGGTCGATTCATTCTGTGCGTCCGTGATCACAAAGAGTTCAAAAGGAATTTCATTATCGCAATCATCTAGATAATCCTGACCATAAACCCTCAACATGGGCTTCAGTGTTTGATGCCATCTCGCTCATGCTCCCTGTGATTCCGAATAGTACGCAGTAGATTTGAATTGCTTTATTCCCAAGTTATCCATCATCTCCTTGAATAGTTCGGATGTGAGATTTGATCTGTCTGGAGCTATATTGGTAGTCCGTACCTCGTAAAAAAAATAAGCATTTTTTCTACAATTCTTTTAGCTGTGATGCTATTACTATCTGTGTGACATGTTTGAGACGTCTGGCAAAATTCAACTCATCTTTGTGTCATTCAGGCCAGTGAAAATATCTTTGAATTCCAGCCTGTAATCTCCTAACCCCGAAATGATCTCTAAGTGGTAGCTCATGTGCCACTCGCAGCACCTCCTTTCTGTACCCAACAGGCAAAACAATTTGATAAATTTCTGTCCACGCCTGATCTGCTTCAATGAGTGCTGATCTCCATATCCGCATTACGACATCATTTGTTAAGTAATAACACACAGGAATGCATTCATTCTCTTTCTTGCTAAATGTCTTTTGATATGACTTTTGTAACTCCTCATCATTCTGCTGTCATTCAATTACCTTAGCAGACCTACAACTACGTTCATGAATCCATACTTGCTCCTTCTCTGTTCCACTTATCTTGTCAAAAAGAAACTTTCGAATAACGTCAGTTTCTTTATCTGTGCCTTTATCCTGCTTCAACCTGCGCATTTGTGATCTTCTGATCACGCAATCAGGGAAAATTCCTGGGTAAACATTCTCCAGGTCTTCAGTTGCCTGCATCTCCACTGGGCTTTTCAACTGGAGTAGGCAGCACACCTACCAGTAAATCAGCTATATTATTTGCAAGGACAAATTTTATTCCTGTAGCTGAGAGTTAGGGGTCCAGTACTCCTGCCACACATTCTCCACTCTTTTCTGGACTACTAGCCTTAACTTTACATAACTGAGCACTTTTTGCCTGTTCTCAGCACATTTTCTGGCAATCGTCTCTCAAGAGTGCATAAAGCCTCACCCCTCAGCATTACAGACTGAAAATATCCTGTGTCAATTAATATTGGATCCTCCTTACCAATTACTCCTGGCCTATGTGAATCAACTTTACCCTTCCATGTAGATTTTTAACGCAGATTTAGCACGTCCACTGATCATCTTGTACACTCTGAGGCAGTTGCCTAACTCCCCCTATGCTTTTTGTTACTAGTTCAACGAAACTTCCGGGCTTGTCTAGTTATCCTACATCTGGTTTTCTCCCAGCCCACCAACACTGTGATTTTGTGTGGCCCACTTTATTACAATGAATACACCATAGTATTTTAACTTCTTTGTCCCCCTCAATATTTTCTTTATTACCGTGGTAAATTATCCTTACGTTCTACACTGTGATCTACCTTTCCCTTCGCACGTGAGGATATCTCTTTGCTCCGACTTCTGTTCCACAGAGACCAGAACTGGTTCTGGAAAGCAAACCAAGTTTATGGACCAGTTCATAATCATCAGCCATTTCAGCAGCCAACCTTGCTGTTTACACTCTCTGCTATTCCACCTGAGTTTGCACTACTTCAGGTAGTGAATTTTTGAATTCCTCCAAATACTAACCTCTCTAAGGGCATTATAGCTTTGCTTGAATTTTAACGCTCTTATCCAACTATCGAAAGTAGTCTGTTTGTTCCTTACAAATTCAGTGTAGGTTTGACCGGGATCCTCATTAGATTCCTGAAAGGTTGCATATGCAGACGACATTTTTTTAACCTCCTCATACTCCCCAGATCCCTCCTCTGATAGGGATGTGAATACCTCACCAGTCCTACCTACAAGTTTCGTTTGGATCAACAAAATACACATTGCCTCTGGCCATTGCATTTGTTTCGCCAACTTTTCAAATGAGACGAAAAGGGCATCACATTCTTCTCATCAAGTTGAGGCAACGCTTTAACATACTCAAACAAATTCTCACTAGACTTCTGACCACCAGGGCCTTGTTCATCCTCACTCTCTTCCTAACTAAGCGCATCCTCAGCCGTTATCTCCAGCCTTTTACACTGACTTTCCTTTTTAAGTGTCAGTTTTTGCTATTCAAATGCTCTCTCTTTCTTTCTCCCCTGCTGCTCTCTCTTTGCGATTCTTTCTTTTTACTCTCTGTTCTACTGCTCTCTCTTTTCCCCCCTCTTCTGCATTTTATCGAAAGTCAAGTGTTTCATTTTGGCTGCCCTTTCCTTACCTCTCGCTGCTAACTCAGATGTTTCATTTGCAACTGAATTCTTGCCATCTCTATGGATTCTGATGTTTTATCCAGAAAGTTTAATTGACGAACTACTGCTGTAATTATCTCTCCTCTCCTCACAGAAGCAGTCAGTTCCAATTCCAGCTTCTCTGCTAATTCTTGCAAATTGGTCTTATTCACTTTTCGTAAAATTTCCAAAGTCACTGCATGCACACCCAGGAAACGTTTGGCGATTGAAATAGCCATTACTATTCGATGCTTTGTCAATCCAATCAAACTAATACCCGCAATAAAGACACTAGCACCTCCCACTCGCTGTTGAAAATCCAGCAATGAGCCCGCAGTCTGTTATGCCGACGAGGCTAGATCACTCAAAACATTCTTAAGCAAGCAGCCTAGAGCATAACTTTGCAGTTTGTTTTGGTAATTATCCAAGGAAAATTACCCGGAGTAATTTAGCTAGGGTGACTACTAGATTTTAAATCAGACAAAAACGTTATTCACAAAATTACACAATGAAACACAAAGAACAGAATGAAGAACCCGTACAGAATTCAACCTATCCAGCTGGACTTAAATATGCTATTCCAAATACACACAATAGTCCCAATAATCAAACCTCCTTGAGAAAACTCAATGGAACGCATGTTTCCAGGTTGAAGCTGAAGGGCAGAAAACAGAGAGAGTTTCCACACAGCTCCCAGTTGAACATCCCAGTTCAAGACTCAACTGAAAACTGCTCGGCTCAGCTCAACTCAGCTAGCTCAGCTAAAAGAGCTGCCAACTCCCCGTTCATTATACAGGTCACTTCTAAAGCTTGACCACTTTGGCCTGTAGTTCATCTGTTTACATATAAATAGAAGGCCTCTGAAAATCCAATTCATGTCTGTACCAAAACAGACTGATCGTAGCCTGGCCCCGTTTTATTAACCCTCTGAAAAACATCAAGGATAGTGTCTACTTGAGCCAATGGACAGCTTTTAGCAAAAAAAGAAGGATTGGTTTGTGACAGAGAAGACAGGCTAGTGTTCTGTATGGAGGTCAGAAGCTGGTGGGAATGGTTAATACTATCAGAGTGTGGCTGATGACAGATTTGTGAACAACATGATGTTCAATTCAGGGTCACATACCAACTGCACATCAAGTCAGGGAGAGTTCATTCAGAAGCTGGAGCTCTCTCGCAACCAACAAGGGGGCTCCATAGAGCTCTGTAAACTGTCATAGAGTCATAGAATCCTCTCGCACAGAGACAGGCCCATTAGCACAAATTAGTTCATGCTAATCAAAATGTCCATCCATGCTAATCCCATTTCCCTGCGCTTGGTCCATATCCTTCTAAACCTTTCCTATCTATATATTTGTCCAAATGTGAAGACACATATCATGGAAAACATGTTATATCTAATGCTATCCGTGTTTTGTTTTGGAAATAATGAGTGTTGATTGATAACACTCCATTGTTAATGCAATCACGTTTTATTATTTTTGTAGCGTTAAAAATGAAACACTCATTTCCTTCACACTCTACTCATGGTACCATCACCGCAAGGATTAGTCTGGTGAAACTCCAATACACCGTCTCTCTGTAGCAAGGAGATCATTGATTATAAATGAAAGAAAATACTGTCTCAAGTACACTCCACAACTGCAGGACAGTGTCTTCACTCTTATACTTCGATCATTTTGTAATGAACGCTCCTACTCATTTGTTGTGCTGATTACTTGCTGAGTAATAGAGTCATAGAGATGTACAGCATGGAAACAGATACTTCGGACAGACACGTCCATGCCGACCAGATATCCCAACCCAATCTTGTCCCACCTGCCAGTACCCGACTGCTCTGTATGAATTCTGTTAGTGCCTTATGATCAAGGACATCCAGCTCCTTTTCATCAAGAGCACTTCCCATCATCTCGCCGTCTCATAAATACAAAATGAGAAGGATGGCATTTTTTGCCAATCATTTATTTGCCGTATGAAGCAAAGTCACACCAACAACAACATCACTGTTGCCCTTGGAGTTGATTGGAGATACTGAGGAGGCGATGATCTAGCTGTATTATCTCTGATAATGAATCCAGGGACCCAGGTAATGACCCAGAACCCGGATTTGCTTTCCACCTTGGCAAATGTTGGAAATTGAATTCAATAAAATATCAGGAATTAAGGACCTGGCACCCTCATGCCCTTCAGGAAAGGAAATCTACCATCTACAGCTGGTCGGGCTTACATGTACCTCCACAGCAATGTGGTTAACTCTCAGTTGCAGTTTGAAATAGCCAAGCCAGCCACTCAGTTATATCAGTCACTTCAAAGCCTCAAAGAAAAGAAACTGCATGGACCTCAGCACTGACTACTTACAGCCCACAGACTGCAGTGGGTCAGGAAGGCAGCTCACCAAAATCCTCTCAAGGGCAATGAGGAAAGGGAATTAAATACTGCACCAGCATCCCATTAATGAATAAAAAACGATGATCACACCCACGGAATAAAGAAAACAGACATAAATAACTTCAAACAGGGACTTTGACATATACCTTACATGATCATGATTATCAGTAATATGGGAAGAGGAAAAACATAAGTAATGTTTAATTTCATTTTTTATTTCCACCCCAGCTGATCATCAACAATCTCTTTGTTTGCTTCTTTCTCTCTATCTCTCTCTTTTTCTATTTATTCAACTCAGTCCTTCTCCCCTTCATAACAGATGTCGGTGTCACCAACATCAATCACACTATTTCCCAACTGTGTTCAGTTCTGATGTATGGTCATTAGAATCGAATTGCCAATTCTATTTATCTCTCGACCTGAGGGGGCTGCCAAATCTGCTCAGTTTGTCTGGCACTTTCTCGTTCTTTATTGGTTTGATCTGTTGCATCACTCTTTGCTTTATTTAACCTTTAATTTTGTTATTACTTGGAATGCATCGCTGACAGGGGCAGCATTTGTTGACCTAACCAAATGTCATTTACTGCGAGGTCATTCTTTCAGGCAGTACAGAACAAAGCACATTGCTGCGGGTCTCACATCAATCTTAAGCCAGACCAGATAATAACGCAAGATCTATTTACCAAAGGACATCAGTGAAATAGATTAATGTATAGACAAAATGCTGGAGGTGTTATGGTTGTTATTAGTAAAAATTGATTTTTTTCCAATTCCTATCTTGTGTATTTACTTTCTGACATCGTCCGTGGTAGATGTGGAACAGTGTCTTTCTGTGTAATAACATATACATCAGAATTACATTTCTTCCGACATTACTGCTCTGAGAGAGTGTTCCTGTCATTAAGTTATTTTAGAGACAAGAACAAAGTTGTGACCGAAATATTTGCAACTCAAAGAGTGCTTAGAGGAGAGGTGGAACCATAACGTCTGAATTTTACCAAAGCATAGATAATGGATAATTAAGCGACAGCATTGAAGCCAAGATGGTGACTGGGCATATAATCAAGCTGGTAGTGGATAGGTTTTGTGATGGGCAGAATACCGAGACATAAATGAAATCAGGGAAGAAAGGTACTTCGGTATTGTGAATAGTCTCGCTCTCAGACGTTTGTGAGGGCGGGGGTGTGGGCAGTTCTGAAATTTATGGGGAATGAATGGAATTTGCTTTTGAAACTGAAGATAATAGTTTCCGGCTTTGTCAAATATAGATAAAAGAAATAGCAAAGACGTTCACTATGGTTGAAAAGATTAATAAATGGATAGAGATGAAGAAACTTACCAGGAACACCAACAATAGCGAGGATAGGATAGTAACCCGCCTGGAAAACCATCAGTGCACCAAGTATCCGAAATGATAATGTTGGACTAGACAAGGAAAAATAGAAAAGTCCCTCGGATAAACTCCTGTCCATTGTTGCAGCATTCCAGTCTAATGTTCTCAGATTCTGATCCATTAATGGATCATTCCAGACTATTCTCAGATGTTTAAATTTCCTTCTTCTGTCTCTGCAGCTGCTGATCCCTTTGAGCGTTGGAGTAGAAGCATCTGCTGCTACAATGGCATAAACCATTGAAAGAGGCCCCTTACTAATAGGAGACGGAAAACATCCAGTGACACAACTAGGATCCATGGAGACTGGCATCACTCACAGTCACTGAACAAACAGCTCCAATTAACCCCTTTCAGTATGGTTCCTTCAGTTCACAAAAAACTACTGGACTGGATTGAATGTTGGCACTGCTGGCTATTGATCACATGTCCCATCACCCATTGCTCTCATGAAGTTAGTAGTGAGGGAGAATGATGCATGTTTTCTTATCGCAGGCTAGATGATTCTGCTGCGTTGTCCGTTTGCAATACTGTAACTGGCTGCACCTCCCACCACCACCACCCTCAAAAACCACAATCTACGTGCAGATCTCTCCTGGACTAGAACAGGCACCAGCCAATATATTTACAGTTGATATATTTGCACTCGAATACATAGGAAATGTGATTTGCCTTGGCATTCCTTTAATTGATCTAATAAGGCAATTTTGTATCTTCAACTCTCAATGTGCTTCAGCATTTTTTAAAAAATATAAACTCACAAACACCTTAACACACTTTATTAAGCACAAGTTTCTTCACTTTCTCCTCATGGTAGCATCATGCCAGGGTTTCGTCTGGTGAAACCCCTTTGGACTGAAGCGCTGACAAGATCAGTATTTATAAAGCTGATTCAGCCAGTACACAATACACCTAACAGTCTCTCAACAAAATACTATCATTGGGAAAGATACATTTACTCTAGTACTTTTATCATTTTGCATGAAGAGCCACATATCATTTACTTCCTGCTGCGTAAAAATTCTGTTTGCGACTTATGACCAAGCACATCCAGGTCTGTTTCAACAACAGCACTTCCCAACCTCTCACTATTTAATGAACAGAAATGATGATATTTGTTGTTCATATCTGAAATATTTTATATCTTGCGAAGAGCTATTGCCAAAACACTGATCATTCTAATACCCCAAAGCCTTCACTCCCGATAATTATACTACTCTCTTCATTCTCTCGATTACCCAACTTTTAATACATTCGGTGTATTCCACCCCTACCTGCCCATGGGCTCTAACATTTCCCACTCATCTGTATTCAACCATGTCAAACGTCTGCTGAAAATTCAAATACTTCATCCCCACTGGTTCTCAATTGTCGATGACACAACGGACAACCTCCACAAAGTCCAGCAGATTTATTACAGATCAAGATCATTTCCCCTTCCTGAATCTAGATTGACTCTACCGAATCATGTCATTATTTTCCAAGTGTCTAGTTGTCACATTCCTCACAAAAGGTTCCAATGTTTTTCTCACAGCTTACATCAAACTAACCACTGTTTAGTTTGCTGTTTGCTCTCTCCGTCCTGTTTTAAATATTTAGGTGTACAATAGCTGCTTTCCAATCTGGAGGATCCTTTCCAGAATCTAACCAGCTTTGAAGAATAATCAGTCATTCTTTCACTAGCTCTACTGTCACCTCCTCAATACTTTGGGATGGAGCTCATCAGATGCAGCAATATACCAACCGTAAATTCAATGAGATTTTGAAACACATAACTTTATTCATTCTAATTTCCTGCTGTTCCTCATTTTCATCAGTCACCCTGTTCCTTTGTACTTCTGGAAGTTTCTTTCTGTATCTTCCTCAGGGAGATGGACACAATACATTGCTCTCAGTGGACAGGTGGGTTCTGTCAGCCACTGAATATATCAGAGGACTGCACTCCAGTGATGAAGGATATGTTACTCACCCCTGCCTGCAAAGTTCCAGAATTAATCCAGTTTAATTTATGGTGAGCATCAGCACAGTCCTGTCATCGGTGTGAGGCTACACAGTCTACTGAAGGAGGGGACACAGTTCAGTGACCACCTCAATTTTGAAACAATTTCCAGCTGAGACAAATGTCCTGGGAAATCCCAGGAAAGATAATGTACTGTCCTACACCTCCCTATTTATCGAGCTTTCCTTCTGTGGAGCCTCATCTCCATTTGCTTACTATGGACCCAGACACTCTGTAAATGCAGTGTATAGAGTGGGGTCACTAGACCCAGCAGCTGACAATACAAACCCGAGATAAACATTCCCAGAAACTCCATTGATTTTCCAATGACAGGATGAAGTCAATTCTCCACACGCATGGTGCACGCGCTCAGTGTTGAAAACTATTTCCACTCCTGAGTTTCTGTTCCTGGCTGAGAAAGCCATTGCATCTCTGCACAGTCACACAGTAAGAGTTTCTCTCTCCAATGAAGCAGTTGACAATGTAGTATTACCTTCCTCTATATCTCAGCAACTATAAGGGCAGCACCCGTATTGTTAATGGATTTGATCATTAGAGATAGAGAGATAGAGAGAACCTAACTCACTTTAAACAGGGACATATCTAAATGGACGCGATATTCAGGAATATGGGAAATGGGGAAACGTGAGAATAACTTGCCATTTTGTTTTCCTTTCACTTCATCATCAGAAATCCCTTTGCTCACTTTTCATTTCTTTTCCTCCCTTTTTCTCCATCCATTCAGTTTAAACCTAGCCCCACCTCTCTCTCCACCTCAACCATTCATGATACCAGGATAAACAATATTGTTTCCCAGTTTGCTTTCAGTTGTGAAACAGGGTCACTGGACTCAAACCGTTATCGGCATTTCTCCTGACAGAGGCTGCCATACCTGCGAGAATCTCCAACACTTTCAGACGCTGGAGAATTTTATTTTAGATCTCCAGCACCAACCGTTCTTTGGTTTATTCCACCTTTAATGCTGTTGTTTCACAGGATGCCAGCATCATGGGCAAGGGCAGCATTTGTTGTCCATCACTAATTGTCCTTGACGACACGGCCATTTGTCAAGACAAAATGGAGCCAACAATGTTTATGTGGGTCTGAAGTCACACTGAGTTCGGACTGGGTAATAATGTTAAGTTTCTTTACCAAAGGCCATCAGCAAAATAATAAAAATAAATCTTAACGGTTTCTGGTTTCCATGAGTGAAATTAGGTTTTATTCTGATTTTTGTCATTCGAATTTAAGCTCTGTCATCGGCTGTGGTAGGATGTTAAACACTGCCTTGCAGTCACAGCCTGTGCCTCTGATATACCCGTCTAGTTAAATGATCACTGTTGTGGTTCTGTTCCCCGAGCTGGGAAGTTGTGTTGCAGACGTTTCGTCCCCTGTCTGGGTGACATCCTCAGTGCTTTGGAGCCTCCTGTGAAGTGCTTCTGTGATCTTTCCTACGGCATTTGTAGTGGTTTGAATCTGCCGCTTCCGGTTGTCAGTTCCAGCTGTCTGCTGCAGTAGTCAGTATATTGGGTCCAGGTCGATGTGCTTATTGATTGAATCTGTGGATGAGTGCCATCCCTCTAGGAATTCCCTGGCTGTTCTCTGTTTGGCTTGTCCTAAAATAGTCGTGTTGTCCCAGTTGAATTCATGTTGCTTGTCATCTACAAAGGATAGCTGGTCGTGTCGTTTCGTGGCTAGTTGGTGTTCATGGATGCGGATCGTTAGCTGTCTTCCTGTTTGTCCTATGTAGTGCAGTCCTTACATGGGCTTTTGTACACTACATTGGTTTTGCTCATTCTGGGTATTGGGTCCTTCGTTCTGGTGAGTTGTTGTCTGAGAGTGGCTGTTGGTTTGTGTGCTGTTATGAGTTCTAGTGGTCACAGTAGTCTGGCTGTCAGTTCGGAAATGCTCTTGATGTATGGTAGTGTGGCTAGTCCTTTGGGTTGCGGCATGTCCTCGTTCCGTTGTCTTTCCCTTAGGCATCGGTTGATGGAATTGCATCCGTTTTTGGTGAATACATTGTAGAGGTGTTCTTCTTCCTCTTTTTGCAGTTCTGGTGTACTGCAGTGTGTTGTGGCCCTTTTGAATAGCGTCTTGATGCAACTTCTTTTGTGTGTTCACCTCTATCGACAAAACACTAGCCAGAGAAACAAGAGCCAACCTGCTGGACATACAGAACAGACAAAAGGACGTTGAACCTATCAACAAAGATGGCATACTCAAACTACTGAACATGTGCCTCACAACACACTTCTCATTCAACAACCAAATATATGAACAAATCAACGGCACACCCATGGGCTCACCCATCTCTGGACTCATAGCAGAAGCGGTAATGCAAAGATTAGAACAAACAGTCTTACAGCAAATTCAACGCAAACTCTGGGTCAGATATGTAGACGATACCTTCGTAATCATTAAAAACACAGAAATAGAGAACACACACACTCACAGGAATCCGATTCACTAGAGAGGAAGGAAAGAAAAAACAACTCCCATTCCTAGACGTGATGGTACAGAGAACCCCGAACGGAGAATTCACCACAAATGTATACAGGAAAGTCACACACACAGACCAAGTCCTGAATACGAAAGCAACCACCCCAACACACAAAAAAGAAATTGCATCATTTCACTGTTCAAAAGGGCCACAACACACTGCAGTACACCAGAACTGCAAAAAGAGGAAGAAGAACACCTATACAATGTATTCGCCAAAAACGGATACTCACGCAATTTCATCAACACATGCGTAAGGGAAAGACAACAGAACGAAGACATGCCGCAACCCAAAGGACTAGCCACACTACCATACATCAAGAGCATTTCCGAACTGACAGTCAGACTACTGTGACCACTAGAACTCATAACAGCACACAAACCAACAGCCACTCTCAGACAACAACTCACCAGAACGAAGGACCCAATATCCAGAATGAGCAAAACCAATGTAGTGTACAAACTCCCATTCAAGGACTGCACAAAACACTACATAGGACAATCAAGAAGACAGCTAACGATCCGCATCCATGAACACCAACTATCCACGAAGCGACACGACCAGCTATCCTTCGTAGCCACACACGCAGATGACAAGCAACATGAATTCAACTGGGACAACACTACTATTATAGGACAAACCAAACAGAGAACAGCCAGGGAATTCCTAGAGGCATGGCACTCATCCACAGATTCAATCAATAAGCACATCGACCTGGACCCAATATACAGACCACTGCAGCGGACAGCTGGAACTGACAATCGGAAGTGGCAGATTCAAACCACGACAAATGCCGGAGGAAAGATCACAGAAACACTTCACAGGAGGCTCCCAAGCACTGAGGATGCCACCTAGACAGGGACGACACGTCTGCAACACAAATTCCCAGCTCAGCGAACAGAACAACAACGAGCACCCGAGCTACAAATCTTCTCACAAACTTTGTACATGAACACTCTGACACAGAGTTCTTATTGCCTAGTCCGTATTCCCTAGTCACTGCCAGAAAGAGATGGTGGTGAAATCAGCTTAACTACCAACAATCAAAAGGATTTGGGGAAAAAAAGAGAAAGAGAAATTGAGAGATAGTTTCATGTAAGATCACAGGTTTCAGAATGCTGAAATGAAGACGTTTCGACAGCATGCTGCAACATGAGCCATTATTCCCAGAATGATAGGTGAAGGGGATATTGGCGTCAAAAACGATGATGGAGAGTTTTAGATGAAAATTTGTTCTGCAACTTTGTAACTGGGTGTGAGGTCAGCAGAGTTTTCGACTCATAGGGCTGAATCTAACAATAGTTTGTCTCAGTGACATTTTTATTGAGTGTGACAGAGAGATTGTCTGTACTAGACTGAACTAGTTTCATGGTGCTAGTTTATCGAACTCACCTCATTAACAACCAACATAATCTCACAGTGTTCCTCTCATTCAATGCCACCCCGATTCTCCAACCCAACATAGGTGGAGAGACTCACCATCGCACTGATACAGCTGGATATTCTATGTTAACTGACACTGGTGCCATCTTTCAAAGGCCAATTGGCACAATGTTGTACTTCCTCAGTTTGGAGCCACCCTGCACAGTTGACCCCGAGCATGGCAGATAAGGGGAACTAACACCACGGTTTTTCAACGGGGCACAGAGGTCCCAGTCAATAGGCCAGTATAGGGGCGTCCATTATCTTCCCAGAGGAGACCTCGCCACCAGCCCCACCGAGCATGGTCTGAGCTACCACCAAGCTCAGTGCAGTATCTGCGGTCTCTCTCTCTCTCTCTCGCACACATACACACACACACACTTTGAATATGGAAAATTCCAGATAGTATTCCAAAAAAGTCCCATTTTCAGGTACAGGAACATTCAGTCTTTCAACCCCCTGGGTTCCTGCAAAAATATGCACTTATTTTATATCCAATCACAATTAGTAATTCTGGCTAGTTCACTTTGTCTCACTTTATTGTATTCAGCCAAAAACTGCTCCTAAACACTTGTCTGGTTATGAAATACAATCAATTTTGAGCAGAGAACTTTTTATCCTCAGCTGTTATCTTGACCGTTATCTGACTTGTACTATTTTTCTTGTTATGAAAGTTTCTCTTGCCCTTTGCCTGTGCCTGTTTCTGTCTGTAACAGTTACACTGTCTCCCAAGCAGTTGGCTGGACGGCTGGTTTGTGATGCAGAGGGAGGCCAGCAGCGCAGGTTCAATTCCCCCACACTGACAGAGGATACCGTGAAGGGACGCTCTCTCAACAATGGGCAATGTAGCATGGCCAATCCACTGTAAGCTGCACATCTGTGTACTCTGGGAGGAAACTGGAGCATTGGGAGGGAACCCACGCAAATACGTGGAGAATGTTCAAACTCAACTGAGTTTGGAAGTGAACGCAGTTCCTTAGTGATGTGAGGCAGCAGAGCTAACCACATATCCATCATACTCTTCAGTTATTTCTGTTAATTACTTGTAGCTGACTGAAGAAATCCAACTGGCTTGTTCTAATAACTGAACCTGACCCAGTATTAGACCTTTATCATCAGCCATATCGCCAACCTGGTTACATTTAAAATTTGTTGTGAGCAGTGGAGGAGTGGGACTAGAAATGGAAACAGTGACACCCTCCAACCTCAGTCAGAACCGTAGTGAGGAGAAATTCACAAAGTGGGAATTCATTCAAGTGGGAATTCTCTCACCCAGAAGTTTGGGAGGGCTGAATCTTCATATTATATCGAGGCTGACTTTGTCTGATTTTCCATAGACAGGTGAATCAGGAATCATTGTGAAATCAGAGAAAAGTGCAGCTGGGAACACAGTGACATGAGCAATGACATTATTGACTGGTGGGATAGTGTAAAAGTGCCGAATGGCCCAGTTGTGTCTGTCAGCCCTATGATCTGATGTTCCATTCAGCCCTTCGGTTCTGCTGTACAGGATCAGATTGAGGCCACTCCGATGGTTTGGTGCAGTTTGGCAAATGAATTGGAAAATCCATGTTGGTTCAAGCAGTGACACCCCTCCCCCAAATCCCTCTTTTCAGGCTTCCCCTCTCTGTAACTTCTGCTCCTGGTGTAGGTCATGATACAGGCCCAGATTCGCATTGAATACAGCCCCCGTGCCTCATACAAGGTCAATTCAGACAAATCCTCTGCTGTCTCTGAATGCAACATTTTACATCATGACTTCCAGGAAAATAATCAAAGTATTTTCCAAAAACATAAATAAGAACGTAAGAAATAGGACCAGGAGCGGGCTATTCGGCCCCTTAGACCTGCGCTGTCATTCAATAAGAACATGGCTGATCTACTCCACGGTTCAACGCCAGTTTCCTACTAACCCCTTGCATCCCTCAACTCGCTGAAATGTCACAAACCAGTCCACCCGTCTGTAAATACATTCAGTGACCCAGCCTCCCCAACTCTCTGGGTTAGGAAATTCCAGCCATTCACTACCTTCTGAAAGAAGACATTTCTTTACATCTCAGTTTGAAATACTTATTCTGTATCTACGTCCCTGAGTTCGAGACTCTGCCCTGGTGTAGAACCATATTCTGAAAACCGACATTATCAAGCCCCCTCTGTATCTTGTCCGTTTCAGTAATGACACCCTCATTCATTTAAACCACAATGAATAATTGCCTCAGCATTTTTGATGTAATCAATAATTCAACCCTTTGGTCCCAGAACCAGTCTAATGAGCCAACATTTCTGCATCAGCATGCTGACGTCATGTTTCATATACAAGAACAGTCCAATCTGTTGTACTGCTCCTTTTTTGGGAGTCCTCTCCATTTAATAACAGCCTGCCTTTTCGTCGTCAGTGTCATCCTCAAACTCGGATGTATATTGCACTCAGCTCCCGTCGTCAGGAGCTAAGTGCAGATCTTGTAAGCAGCTCTTGCCATTGGACTGATATTCGTGGTACTCCAATAGATACATTTTTTTTCATAAAGATCAATGAATCATGACTCTCCAATTTGTAAGTGTTTACCAAGTGTCATCCCATGCTAATGCATTATCCGTCTTACTATGAGCTTCTGTCTTTCGTAAGAACCTTTATTTTGTGATACCTTGTGGAAAATCTCTGGAAAGCCTCATGTCTATCAGTCTCCCTTTATCAAGGTCACTTGTTACATTCTCATGGATTTCCAGAAAAACTTTGCATGGTTTTACAGACAAAATATGGTTTACCTTTAACAAGACCATGCTGACACTGTGTGAAGCTTTTCTAAATGCTCTGCAGTCCCTTCCTTAATAACAGATTCTCACAGATTCCCAGCAATAATGGTTAGGCTAAGTGGTTCCTGCTTTCAGTCTCGCTCGTTTCTTGAAGACAGGAGCCAGATTGGAGGGTCTCCAGTTTCACTGGATCACTCCTTTAATCCAGAGAGTTATGGAATATTTCACACAGTGCCACTAGCCACTCTGTGACCACTTCTTTTAAAACTAGCTATGAATTGTTGATGACCTGTTTACCCTTGGTCTTATCTGTTTGAGAATTGCCTTGTTCTTTCTGTTAGAGATAGTTCAAGATCTTCCCTCCTATTATCATTTTGTTTATACCATTGAAATATTTACAGCACCTTCACCTGTGTGGGATGATGTAAAATACTGGTGTAAATTATGTCTGTTCCCTGTATGCAGTTCCCCAGTCACACACCCCAAATGTCCTCAATATACTTCCCTGACTTTCTTTCTACCAACGATCACACACATCTCTTGAACTCTTCTTACATACACGGAAAAGCTCGTGCTGCTTGTTTTTTATATTTCTTGCCAATTTGCTTACATCACATCTTTTCTTCCCGTTTCTTCACTTCATATATTTATACAGTAATATCGCGTATAAACACAATATTTGGTCCAACTTGTCCATGCCGGCCAGGTTTTCCAAACTAAACAATTCCCATATGCTTACATTTGGCACATATGCCTCTAAATGGTTCCCATTCATATATTTGTCCTAACGTCTTTTAAATCTTGGAGCTATATTTGCATCTGCCAGTTCCTTTGGCAGCTCATTCCATAAACACGTCACCCTCTGTGTAAAAAAAAAGTTCCCTCTTCCTCCCTTTTAAATCTTCCCTCTTCCACCACAAACCTATGGCTTACGATTTAATTTTCCTATCCTGTGGAAAAGACCTTGGCTTTTCACCCTGTCCATGCCTCCCCTGATTTTACAAATTTCTATAATGTCACCCCTCAATCTCCTACACTCCATCTGATATTAACTTCAAGAACAAGCATTTAAAGATAAGCACTGTAAATTTGAAACAATATTAAAAGTGACAGGTACACAGCACTCCACCCAACTGTCATCCTGTTATTTGTTTTCTTCTTTATGTTACAATACTAAGGAAGCATGAAAATCTTACTAGTGCCAATAAGCCGTCAAGCACCTGTATTCCTTTGACTGATGGTGGTGATGATCTCTAAAGTCAAATTGTATCTCTGGCCAGATCTATATAATTCTACATGTTCAACATGCTCCCTCCTGGCCTCCCTATGACCTTATGTGTTTGTGTCTTCTTTATCTTGCACTCAATAGAAAGTACCCCTTTCTCCCATTCACATCGTAATTTAAATTCATTTTATATCATCTTCTCGTTCACCAGTGCTATCTGTTGTCACGCCCTCTTTTCCCTGTCACCTACCCCCCACCTCTGGCAAGGAACTAAAATGCCCAGTTTCCAATCCTTTTCAGTTCTGAAGAAGTGTCACACTGGACATGAAACGCTAACTCTGTTTCTCTGTCTCTGCAAATGCTGAAAACCTGCTGAGTTTCTCCTGAAATGAATAGGCACAGCACAAATTTTCAATTCAATAAATAACTATGGATGCTGGAAATGAAAATGCACAAGTTGCTGTAGAAACTGAGAGCTTTGTCGAAGGGCCACTGGACCCGAAAGATGAACTCAGCTTTCACTCCACAGGATGCAGCCAGACCTGCTTAGCTTCTTCAGCAATTTCTGTTTTTGAACATTTTCCAAAGACGTGTGACGATTCTGCTCAAAAGTCCTGTCCGGCACAGAGCGCTGTACATTGGGAAGTGAACAAAAACGCAAAGTGCACAAGTTCATTTGCTCTGAAACAACATAAGGCTGCCATCACTGACACGACAGAGGTCTTAATCATGGTCAGGGAGAAAAACAGAGGGAAAAACATTCACTTCAAACACAGCAGATGGTATTACGGGAAAGAAAATGATTCAGCTTCATTGTTAACGTATCTGGGTAATGTAACGAATTGAAGGCGTGACATCAGGGCCCTCAACAGAATGAGAATATGAAACTGGAAACCAGGTTAGGTCACTAAGTGCAGGGCTGATGGGTGAATGGGTCTCGGTGTAAACTGGGGGAACGTCAGTAGAATTGATTTGCAGATATTGCAGCTCACACTGGGTTATCAGTGATGCTGTAGATCACAGGAGCAGCCGCAGCAGAATTGCATTCAATCAAAATCCATAACTTTTCCCCCAGGATAATCCATCCCTGTACCATTATCATCAAGCCGAGTGATGGTTCAGTGACGAGTTTGAGTGAACATGACTGAGTCAGAACCATGTGTATCTAAACCTGATGACAACCCATTAAAGCTACCGTCCTTGACTGGTTACATTCCAAACAGCAGGAATACCATTTGATGGAGAGGGGGAAAGTGATCCCAAGACAAAAAGCTAAGATCGAAACTCTGCAGCCCTGTCACATTCAGTCATCATTGTCGATGGGCTATTAAACAGCTTACTGGAGGAGTGGACTCCACAAATATCCCCATCTTAAATAACGGAACAGCCCTGTACATCAGTATAAAAGACAAGGATGTAGTGTCTGCACCATCCACAACTAGAAGTGTTGAGTTTTGATGCTCACCATGATGCTCACAGAATCACAGATGCCAGTCTTCAACCAATTCGATTTGCTGTATGTGACATGAAGAAACAGCTGAACACAGTAGATACGACACAGGCAATGGGCCCTGACACCATTCCTGCAATGGGACTGAAGGCTTGTGCTGCATAACAAGCCATGTCCCTGGGGAAGCTGTTTCATTCCAGCTCCAACTCTGACAATTGTCTGGCCACGTGAAATATTCCTCAACTATATCCAGTCCCATAACAAGGGAATGACTGCAGTCTTTGAGGAGAAAGTGAGGTCTGCAGATGCTGGAGATCAGAGCTGAAAATGTGTTGCTGGAAAAGCGCAGCAGGTCAGGCAGCATCCAGGGAACAGGAGAATCTCCCGTGCTTCCCTGGTCTGGCCTAAAAGTGACCCCAGACACACAGACATGTGCACTCAATTGTATCAAACTGCTCCGGTCGTAAAGGATAAACTTGGACAGAACACCCAGCACCTGCCTCGGCATTGGAAAAAGGAATGGGAAACACAGTCCTGTCATCCTGCAGAGATATCCTTCCTAACATCTGAGAGCTTGTGACAGCAGTTATAGAGCTTTCCCACAGACTGCACAGAAACATCGGGAAAGGAGGAGGTCTTTAGACATATTGAGCCTTCTCCATTCTAGTTCATGGTGAAAATCTTCTCAATGCAGTTTTCCCCACACAGTGTTCATAACCCTTAGTATGTTTAAACATCGGGACATATAAAATAAGAATTACTGTAGTCCCTTTGGTCCATCAGTTTTGCTCTTCAATTCATTATACAGGCAGTTCTCCAATAATGTGGCTGCAACATGATTCATAACGTGAGCTCCTGTTCACTGTGACGTGATTCCATTCCCGGTCCCAGCTGAACAGCAAAACCCAGCCTCAGGATCCTCTGTCTGCTAAATGCACCCTCAGTGTGTTCAGCTAAAGCAGGAATGTAATCCACTCTGCAAGCCTTGAAACTGAGCCAGAAACTGGGAATTGTTTGCGAGTTTTGAGAAGATTTGTAGCTCAGGTTGACGTTATGGATAAATGAATCTTCCAGCTCAGCGAGCAAACTTGCATCCAGAACTGGGAATTGTAGTCGACATTTAGAAGGAACTTTATTTCTAACCAAGGGAAGAATCTTGGGGAGAAATCTTGGGACGGCAGAGTGGCTCAGTGATTATCATCAGGGACCCGAAATCAATTTCCGCATTGGGTGACTGTCTGTGTGCAGTTTGCACGTTTTCCCCGTGTCTGCGTGGGTTTCGCTGGGTGTTCCAGTCTCCTCCTTTAACGATGTGCTGGTCAGGTGAATTGGCCATGCTAAATTGGCCGTAGTGTTAGGTGTGTAAGTCAGAGGTAAACATAGGGTCGGGGACTGGGTCTGGGTAGGTTACTATTCGGAGGGTGGTGTGGACTTGTTGCGCCGAAGGGCCTGTTTCCATACTGTCGGGAATCTAATCCAACTGGAATTCCGCAGTAGAATCATGTTGTCAGTCAGCTCGTGTGCTTTCTGGTGAAGAGCTTGGTGAAAGGTACAGTACTGTAGTTAGTAACTGTTTGTGGAAGTGTTGCATTTACAGCACTATTTCATGACAATATATGGTTTTAAGATTTACATAGACTGTGCTGTTGTTTGTGTTACGTTGACTATTATTTTTGTTTTGATTTTTCCTGACATTATTGGGCGTTCGCCCCTTACCCTCTTTTTCCCACAGCCCCCATTATTTATATTGCTCTGCTTTCTATAAGTGTTCCACAGGAACACAGCTGCCGCGTTATCAGAGAACAGACTGTAATGATCGCTATTCCTCTATCTTCACACCATACTCCTGCACTCTTCCCATCCCCTTCCTGTCTAAATTCATTATTTAAATTCAGTGCCTTGTCTTTCACAGCCTGATCTGGGAGAAAATTCCTCATATTCACCTGTCTCTGAGTGCAGACATTTATTCTCATCTGAATGCAGAGTGGCCTGCCTGTACCTAATACTGTGGGCGCCTGTTTGAGACTTTCCAGCCAGGGGAATTATCGTCCCTGCTTCCATACTGTCTCCCCCTGTCAGAGTTTTATGAAAACGGAAAAATACAGTGATTCGCAATGCAACTATTATGTCCATTCCTGCTTTCTCTGAAATTCTGGTCTGAAGTACATTTGGTCTGTCAGACTTATCAATACAGTATGTTTGCAAATGCTACCTCGTCACTGATATGAATGATTTTAGTCTTTAGTTACACAAGTCCCATGGCCACTTGGTATTTCTGGGAGATTTTCTGGACCTTCCTCCGTGAAGACAGACATAAAGTAACTGTTTAGTTTCCTTATCTTTTTTTTCTGTTCTCCACAATAAATTGTCATGCCCACACATTCACTGTTCCACATTTGACTTTGCTTTTATTTTCCTTTCAAATATTGATGGCAGTTATCAGTCTTTTTGTTTCTGGTTAGTTTGCATTCTTGTTCTCTTTTTAATTTACTTATCAGTTTATCAGTCTTCCTTCATTTTGTCTAAAATTTCAATAAATCCACAATATATGACTCTTTTCTAAGGCACATTCATTGATCTAATGAAATTCGTAACTTCTTTTATTCACCATCGTTGAATCACCTTTCACTTTTGCGATTAATGCCTTGGAGGGATATATGTATAAAGTAGACTTTACAGTGTTTCGGTAAATAACAGACATTGCCTGTCTTTCATTAATTCATTTAATATACTTTTCAAATTCACTAAAGCCAATGTTATTCTCATATCTTAATGGCTTGCATGACTCAGGTATATACCCGAAATATAAGAAAAAAACTTTTTTGTATTTATAAAATACATATAAAATTCAAAATATTAAGATCACTATTACCAAAAGCTCCTTTACAGCGAATTATTCAATTTGCTCTTCTGATCACACAACACCAACTCCAAAATTGCCTGATTAACTGCTCCTTGCTCAACATACTTCTAAAGCAACCCATGTCATACACACTCAAAATTAACATTCTCTTGGGTAAACACTGGTTAGATGTAACTTCAAGCTGTACATTATAGCTGCAGTACCCACAAACCTGAATGTCTACTTTTCTGTTTTATGACATATTCACATTTGTATTGCAGCTTTCACTTTGATACATAACTCCCATGAACGTTGCTTCTCCTTGCTGTTCCTAAGATCCACCTCAACAGATTCTGTGGAATCTGAGTGACGTGGGCTCTGAGGAGGCTAATGGTAGATTCAGGCGAGATGTTTGGCGAGGCATATCTCATCATTTAAATTATCTCACGACATCTTACCTGTTCCTCTCAATTGTTATTGTGAGATTTTCTCCAGATCTCCCGTTATGCTGGTGAAGTAGAGAAGGGCAATGATCTTTCAACAATGCTGTGTATTCCCTCAGACAGCTGAGCCTGCTCTAACCTGAGTGGGAACCTTACAGCAGGCTGGTAGAGTGTTGCTGCTGCTGTACCGGATCTTGGTGAGATCACATCTGGAGTACTGTGCACAGGTTTAATCTCCTTCCTGAGGAAAGGATATTGGAATTAACTCAGAGGTTATTCCCTCAACTGGTTTCTGCAATGAAGGTGTTAATCATAAAATCTCTACAGTGTGAAAACAAGCCATTTGACCCATCGACTCCACACTGATCCTCCGAAGACCATCCCATCCAATTCCACCACCCATCCCACTCAATCTTGCAACCTGGTATTTTCCATAACTTATACACATGGCCTCCACATCCCCGAACATTATGGGTAATTGAGCGTGGTCGATCCACCTAGCATGCACATCTTGGGACTGAGGGAGAAAACTGGAGACTGAAATTGAATCTGAATCTCTGGTGCTGTGAGGCAGCAATGCAAAACACTATGCTACCTAGAGTGGGCAACACAACTTGCCTGCACAGTTCAGTCCTTGAAAAGTGACATTTGAGCAGGGAGATTTCATAATTCCCCAAACCTGTCATTGAGCAACAGGAGGAGGACATTGAGGTCTTGAGCGGCTTGGTCAGAAACAGGTGCAGGACATTCAGGCCATCAGGACTAATGTCAGAACACCAGGAGGGCTTTCAGCCCATCGTGTGTGTAAAGCCAGAACACAATGAGTCCATTTAGTCACTCATGCCTCTTATACAGCAACTGGGGCAGATCATTTACAGCCTTGTTCTTATTACACAGGAATTGTGAAAGGGAACGTAGAATTATAGAAAGGGAAGGACTTCGAATAACCAGCTTCACTGGGAAATGAAAAGTAGTGAAAAAACGGTGGAGATTGAAGACAAAGTATTGGAATACGTTATGAAGGAAGATATAACAGGAAATATCCAAAGCCAAGCCACAATCCAGCACAGTCAACACAGTTTTATGAAGGATAAATCATGTTTGAATGATTTGACTGACTTTCTTTAATAAAACGTAACAAGCAAGAGGGATAATGGGGATCCTATAGATGTATTATATTTGGGCTTCCAGACATGAGTGCGTAATGTGCATCGCAAAAGATTAATATGCAAGACAAGAACGCATGGGTTTAGGAACAATTTACTTGCTAGGGGAGAGGATTATCTAACCAGTAAAAGACATGATATGGAGCCGCCGGTTTTGGACTGGGTTGGACAAGGTCAAAAATCAAATGACACCAGGTTAGAGTCCAATGGGTTTATTTGTAAACACAAGGTTTCATTGCACTTGTCCTTCATCAGGTGTCAGAGAGAGGAAGACCTTAAACACAGAAGTTATAAGGAAAAGATCAAAGAGTTGTACAACTCATGCACATGAATTGTCCACATAAATAAGATGGCTCTTAAGTACTTAATCAGTTAGAATGTAGGTGCGAGAGTGATTGGTTAATATGCAAATTGCCGAATTTATTTCAAGTCACTGCCTGGAGACACCTTCAGGTACTATCGACGTAAATGAAGTAACACGTGCGGTCAGACAATGTATTCTAAACGTGAGGCCTTGTTTGGACTCTGTCTGTGTCTTGATCTGGAGTTAGATTGGTTTCATTTAACGAAGTAGGAGTAGCGCGTGCGCATATGTGCGGGAGAGGGGGCGTGTCTGTGTGAAGGGGAGAGAGAGAGAGACACTGCATGTACGTGAGAGAGAGTGAGAGGGAGTGTGTGTGTGTGTGTGAGTGCGCAAGGGAGAAAGAGAGGCTGTGTACATGCGTGCGTGTGACAGAGTGGACTGCGCGTGTGGAATGTGAGAGAGAGGGGTGTCAATGTGTATGAGGGGCGGATAGGGAGAGTATGCATTATTGTATGTAACGGGGAGAGTGAGAATGTGTACTTGTCCCGGCTAAGATACAGACAGATACGGCTGATCACTTTCCCCATACACACTCACTCCGTGGTTTCTCCCTGTAAACTGTTTGAATGGTCGGGTTTGGGGCCTGGCTTTGCTGCTCCTCTCCCTTGTAAAATTGCTGTCTCTTGTATGTAGCTGTAAATGTAACTGTTTGTTGTAAACTATTTTTGTAATTTGTTTAATAAAATAAAATATACACTCCGTGGTTTCAGAGCTTCTCTTCTCTGCAGCCTCTGCTCCATTTGTTGTTCATGTTACAGACTCAGATGCTGTAACTACAGTCCCCATGCTCCATCCAGAGTTGTGTCACCAAATTCTCAGGTCTCCCTGAATGTCTGAGGCAGCTCACAGCACAATCTCCAGCAAACCATCCCCAGCAGCTCCACTAACTTTTCAATAACAGGAGTCAGTCACAAACCTCTCAGTTGCACGTTCGATGCCTGGTCCTTTACAATTATACTCAAGGGTCTTCCTCGTGTGACTGACCGCACAATCAACTGAGAGGGACAAACACAGGCGTTCCGCGGGCAGGTGCATACCAAGTTTCAAACACGTGAGTCAGTGCTGCTGGAATAACCCTATCCATGAAGCACCACATGGGACACATCGGGAAGTGAACAACAGCCTGACACACACCAATTCAATGTTTCTGAGCTTCACCATGCCAGCACTCGATGCACGAGGGAGTCAAAAACTAAGGCCAGGGAAAGATATATAAAAAATAATAATTTATTAGCTGATAACTTGCTGAAAATAAGAATGAGGATATGGAATTGGAATAACGGGATAAGGGAGACAATGGTGGGTCCAATCCCAAGAAAGCAAACATTGAATGGAGACATTGCCAGGTCTGCTAGAATGGTCCATTGCCTCAAATTGTGAATCTGCTTTGAGAACCAGCCCAGACACCAGCAGGCCGTGCTAGTGGATAACTCGATAAATGGACTATCTGCACAGCATGGGGAGCATTGCAAATCCTTGCCAGGCTATTGCAATCCTCTAACACCACCCTCTGCCTCCTATCTTTGAGCCAGTTTTGTATCCAAATGGCGTTCATATGAAAAAAAACCTTGTTAAACAGATAACCATGCACAATGTTATTCAACGCCTTATTTTTGTCCATATCGACAATGTACACCACTCTATCTCAATTACTCTTTTTAGTCACTTCTTCAAAAAAGTCTCAGTCAAGTCAGTGAGACACAATATTGCTTGTACAAAGTCATGTTGACTATCCTTAATCAGTCGTTATCTTTCAAAATGTGTGATAATCCGATGACTCATAATCCCCTCCAACAATTTACCCACCACTGACGTCATGCTCACTGGCTTTTCCTTATTACCCATCTTAAATCCTTTAAGTAGTGACTAAAGTTAGCCAACTTTCAGTCTTCCGACACTTTACCTGTGGCTATTGATGATAGCAAGGGGCCCAGCAATCACTTCCCTAGCTTCCCACAGATTTCTAGAGTACATCTAATAAAAGCCAGGATATTTTCTTTCTTTTGCATGTTTTAAGACCTCCAGCAGCTCCTCTGTAATACAGACACATTCCGAGATGTTACTACTTATTTCCCAAGTTCTCTAACTTCCATATCCTCCTGCACAGTAAATACTGATACAAAATATTCTTTCAGCACCTCCTCCATTTCCTGTGGCTCTGCACATGGGCAGCCTTGCTGATCTTTAAAGATGTCCTATTCTCTCCACAGTTACTCTTTTGTCCTTGACGTATTTGTAGAATTCCTTTGGATTCTCCCTAACTCTGTTTGCCAAAGCTATCACATGTCCCCTTTCTTATGCTCCCAATTTCCCTCTTAAGTATACTTTTGTTGCCTTCAGAGTCTTCTAGTGATTCACTTTAAATCAGGAATTAAGAGGCTAATGATGACCATTTCGATTGTCGAAAAATTCTATCTGGTTCACTGACAGGCTTTAAGAAAACAAACTGCCATTCTTTCCTGGTCTGGCCGACAAGTGACTCCAGACTCACAGAAATGTGGTTGACTGCTAACTGCCCTCTGGGCAATTATGGATGGGTAATACATGCGTGTCTAGCCTGGAACACCTTCATCCCGTGAACGAATTAAGAAAAAAACCCTCAATTCCTGCTGTCTATACTTGACATGTGCTTCCCTTTTATCTGTGACCAGAACCTCATCTTCTCCTATCCTCCAGAATTCCTTACACGTACCATCCTTAACCTTCACCCAAACAGGGCCATAATGTCTCTGTACTCCTGACATCTCATTTTTGACGGCTTCCTACTTCCCAACTGACCCCCTTTTCTGCCAATACCTGTCCCAATCGAATTTGGAAAATTCTTAGTTAATATCATCAAAATTGGTTTTCAACAATTTAGAACTTTAAGTTTTAGACGTGGTTCATCCTTTTCCATCTCTATTTAAAACTAATAGAATTATGACGACTTGGCATAAAGTGCTCCCCTACTGATACCTCAAACACCGGCTCCCCACTGCCTTATATCTCAAGGGTAAGGTGACGTTTAGCTCCTTGTCTGTGATGGAGAGAATTGGTCAAGCTGCTGCAGCGTAATAACTGGGGTGGGAGTTAACAGAGTCTTCGATTCATTGGGTTGAATCTAACAATAATTTGTCCAAGTGACATTTTCATTGAGCGTGACAGGGATATTCTGCACGAAGCTGAACTAGTTTCCTGGTGCTATCTTATCTAAATCAACTAATTATCTACCCACCTCACCCCATGGTATCCCTCTCATTCAATGCCAGCCCAATTCTCCCACCCATCATGGCAGTAGGTACTCAGCATCGTCCGTATATCCCTGGATATTCCGTGATCCCTGGCACTGGGGCCATCTTTAAAAGGCCAATGGGCACATGGATGAGCTTTCTCAGATTGGAGCTGCCCTGTACAGTTTACCTCGAGCATGGCAGATAAGGGGCAAATACACGACGGGTTGTCGACAGGGGCACAGAGGTCCTGGTGGATGGGCTAGTACAGACGAGGACCATTCTCTTCCCAGAGGGGGCCACACCACCAGACCCACCAAGCATGGTCTGAGCTCAGTGCAGTATCTGTGGTCTGAAGGAATGCCCAGCAATACAGGACAAGCATCAATACCCTTCCCCACTCTGTCAGGATAAGGCTCACCATATACTCTCAGCTCCCTCACACTCACTGTATATCTGTAATAGCACCGACCCCCGATAAAGGCTCATGCTCCGCACTCTCACTGCTGCATGCAGCACCATCCCTCTCTCTTTCCCCTCTACTGTTTCGCCCTCACTAATAGCACTGGATGGATACAGCACTGTTGACTGACTCCCTCTGGACATGTCGCCATCTTCCAACCGCACCCCCCCCACCTACACCAGTACTTTCAGCACAGTCACCCAATCCCACCCTCACTCCATCCTTCCCCGTCTCCTATTCCAGGAGAAACAGCTTGGAATAGGACGGAAAGGGCCAAGCCGTGTGGTGGAGTGTCCAATATCCAAAGTTTGTGCAAAGATTTGTAGCTCGGGTGCTCGTTGTTGTGGTTCTGTTCGCCGAGCTGGAAGGTTTTGTTGCAAACGTTTCATCCCCTGGCTTGGCGACATCATCAGTGCTTGGGAGCCTCCTGCGAAGCGCTTCTTTGATGTTTCCTCCGGTGTTTATAGTGGTCTGTCCCTGCCGCTTCCGGTTGTCAGTTTCAGCTGTCCGCTGTAGTGATTGGTATATTGGGTCCAGGTCGATGTGTTTGTTGATGGAGTTTGTGGATGAATGCCATGCCATGTGAATGGCATTCATCCACAAACTCCATCAACAAACACATCGACCTGGACCCAATATACCAACCACTACAGCGGACAACGTCTGAGCGTGGCTGATGGTTTGTGTGCCGTTATGAGTCCTAGGGGTCGCAGTAGTCTGGCTGTCAGTTCTGAGATGCTCCTGATGTATGGCAGTGTGGCTAGTCCTTTTGGTTGTGGTATATCCTCGTTCCGTGGTCAATATCCATCTACACCCCCAACCCACCGCAACACTCCGTACCTGTGTGTCTGTATTTGACTCTGTGCGAATCGATACGTGGGTACAGGTCTGACCGTCTCTGTGGTATTTAAAAGGACACAATCTCTCCCTCAGCTGGCCTCCCCAACTTACTGCAGTGACAATGGCAGAGGGTGATAACCTTTGAGGATTCACTCTGGGAGGGAGAGAGGGCAGAAGCTCACAGCACCATCCAAACTGACAGCACCATCAACACAAACACACAACAACACACACACACACAATGCTGGTAGATGGAGGGTTGTAAATATACTTGGGCCTTTCAGAATGGAAATGCTCACCTCTGAGTGAACAATTTCGTCAGGAGATTAGATGAATTTAATTCTCTTTCTGTCACTTGCAATGCTTAAAGGTTATGTGAGAAAGTATTGAGAAGTCCTGAAAAAGGCCCACTAGTGGTGATAATGACGCAGGAACAACATCGCTTAGTATCAGACAAAACTGCTCCGTGCTTCCAAAGATGTTATTTGAAAAATCAATAGGCCATGCAATTTGACAGATTCACAGCAAAGGATTTGTTATCTTCTCAGAGTTAAAAACTGTGGCACCGATGCAGTGGTGTGGGTACTCCCGCAGAAGGTAGTATTGTATGAATCTAATCACAAAACTCTGAGGCGAGCACTGCTGCCTCACAGTACCAGGCACCCGCGCTCGTATCCACACTCAGGCGACTGTCTGTGTGGAGTTTCACATTCTCGCCGTGTCTGCGTGGGTTTCCACTGGGTGCTCTGGTGTCCATCCACAGTCCAACGTTGTGGATGTTAGGTGAATTGGATGTGCTAAATTGTCCATAGTGCCGAGGGGTGTGTAGGTTAGGGGCATTATTCAAGGGTAAGCGTAGGATAGCATTTGAACGGGTCTGAGGGTGGGTTACTCTTCAAAGGGTCAGTGTGGACCTGTCGGAACTGAGGGTCTGTTTCCAAACTGTAGCGATTCTATGAACTCTATGAACAACAGGGACAAATAGAGAGAGGAGAGGAGGAAGACTTTGATTCCAAGTTCAATCTATTTATTTCAAAAACAACTTTGCACAGTGATGCAGACAGAGGTCCACACAAACTGAGATACTGACACTAACACACATAACACATGCCCACAGAGATTCGCACGTAGATATGGACATTTACACACAAACACACAAACATAACCCCATATACAGGCACACACAGAGATACAGAGATATATACGTTTTTTAATTAATAAGTTATCATTGGTTAGTCGGAGAAGGCAGGAGAATTGAGTTCAGAACTATTTTAGCCGCGATCAAATGTCATGGCAGAAAGATGGGCTGAATGGCCTCATTATGTTCCAGTGTTCATTGATTATATGATCTTTCCTGGAATTGTCTTTCCACGAGGTCAGTGGAGACTGAATTTGATAAGTATTTTGTTTAGGAGAGTTAATGGGAATGTGGACAGGTTTGAGGGGCTGAGTGGCCGATATCTGTTTCTAATTGTCAACTCCTCATATGTCAAAAGAATGGTGATTGGATTGAGGGGAACACATTTTGAGAATAAGGACCTTTCCATTTCAGACTGAGACAGGGATGCTCCTTTCTCTTTAGGGTTGTGTAATCTGTGGTGTTCTCATCCCGAAAGAGCAGTGAAGACTGTGTTACAGAATATACTCAAGGCTGAGTTCCATCGAACTCTGATGAACTAGAGAATCCATGCTTATCAGGAGCAGACAGGAATGGGATGTGTCGTTACAATCACATCAACAATGCACATTCTGAATGGTGCTGCAGGCTCAAGGGGCTGAATGGCCAGCTGCTGCTCCTAACACATGTGTTGTTCTCTCAAGCACTCCGTAATGTTACGGGGTAAAGACAGATCCCATTGAGCCAATCAGCATCGTTATAATAAGATAGGAGGAGACCCTTCAGCCCTCTAAGGATTTACGCATGAATAGATTGAAGTCATTCAACTCGCTAAGTACATTACACATGTAGGATGAGGCATCCAATCTTTCCAGCCTGCTGCCCAACAACAGGGGCAACCTGGTTAACTATCAGGGAATAAACAGTCGGGATATTCATGTCATAAGGTTGTAACTGTGTGGAGTTCCTCGGGGAGCAGTGTGAGATTATCAACTACATACAATCTATACAAATGACTTGGTTGAGAGGACTGATTGTCTTGGAGCTCAATTAGCTCATTCATCAAAATAGTCATTTAATTGGACATGGAGACTCTGCAATGGGATACAGACAGAGGGGGGAGGTTAGTGAGCAAACATTTGGCAGAAAACAGTATGATGTGGGTTAAGAGAAGTCAGTGTTGTGTTTAAAAGAGAAAATAACAGTAATCTACTTAAATGGAGACAAAATCACTAAACTCATTGGTGCAGAAGGATAAGTGTATTCCGGTACATGAGCCAATTAAACCTAGTCAGCAGATTCAGCCAATAATTAGAAAAGGGCATCGGATCTTGCTGTTTTATGCACAGGCTATTAGTTATAATCATTAGGATGTATTACTGCATTTGTACATGACAATTCTGAGACAACATCTGATGTATTGTCTCTCGTAATGAACCCCTAAACTGAAAGAAAAATATGTCATGGTTTTAGAAGCTATTCACTTTACTCTTTGCTAGAATGAAGGCCTGATGGAATCATAGTGTCATACAGCACGGAAACAGACCCTTCAGTCCAGCTTATCTGCACCGACCAGATATTCCAATCTGATGTAGTAATCTTTGCCAGTATTAGACCCATAATCCTCTAAATGGTTGTTATTCACATAGCCATCTATTGCCTCTTAAATGTTGTAATTGTACCAGCCTCCATCACTTTTGCTGCCAGTTCTTTCCATACACACACTAACCTCTGTGTAAAAAAGTTACCCCTTCAGGTATCTTTCTAATTTTACCCCTCTCACCTTAAATCTATGCCCTCTGGTTTGGAGTCCTCTGACCTTGGAAAATAATTATATCCATGCCCCTCATGGCCTCTACAAGGTCAGGGCACTTCAGGACTGAGAATAAGAGATTTTCACATTGAACATAAAGGACCCTGAGGAGAGTGTACTGGGCATAGCTGAGGAATGAGAGAATAAAACTAAGGATTTAATTTAATAAGACAGTATATTCATTTTAGCACAGTTCTTTGAAGACATGAATTTATTGTACAATAATTATGAAGCCACATATAAAAATATTTTCAAATGATAAATTACAAATCACTCCTCAATGGAGCAGATAACAGGGATGGAGTATGCAATCAGGGGAATATTTAACCAGACACTACATGGTTCACGTTGGTGTTCGGGTAACATTATTATATGTTTCAGCTCAGACAGGAAGAAAATGTAACGTGCCTGAGAAGCCACAGACATTGATCCATCACTTTACTTGTTCATCTCGACAATAACATATAGAACATAGAACCTGGAACAATACAGCACATAACAGGGTCTTCGGCCATCGATGTTGTTCCAACCTGTGAACTATTCTCAGTTCGTCCCCCTACACTATCCCAAAATCATCCATGTGCTTATCTAAGGATTGTTTAAATCTCCCTAATGTGGCTGAGTTGACTACATTAGCAGGTATGGCATTCCATGCCCTTACCACTCTCTGCGTAAAGAACCTGCCTCTGACATCTATCTTAAATCTATCACCCCTAAATTTGTAATTCTGCCCCCTCGTACAAGCTGACATCATCATCCTAGGAAAAAGACTTTCACTGTCTACTCTATCTTATCCTCTGATCATTTTGTATGTCTCTATCAAACCCCATCTCAGCCTATCTACATAAGACTTTCCCTCCAGACCAGGCAACATCCTGATAAATCTCCTCTGCACCTTTTCCAATGATTCCAAAATCCTTCCTGTGATACGGGGACCAGAACTGTACACAATATTCCAAGTGTGGCCGCACCAGCGTTTTGTATATTTGCAACATGACTTTACGGCTCCGGAACTCAATCGCTCGACAAATGAAATCTAACACACCGTATTCCTCTTTAAGAGAGAGCAGAAAATCCATCAGTCACCTTTCCCACTCATGGAGGGTTCCTTTTGAGGATTCATTGGAATCTCCCCACTGCCAGTAGAGAAGGGAATTCAGCCAAGTCCAACTATTTCAGGAAGAAACCCCATTGCCATCAGCATCTGTGAGGCAGAATTACAATTGCGACTATCTCAATTTTCCTTTTGCCATGAAATTATCTATTATCTGGACAAAACTCTTCCAAACTAATATTCTGCAGAGTTTGTTTCTTTTTTCTGTTTGCTTCCAGACGTATGTGTGTATGTCTCAGATTTATAGTAAAAAAAATAATGATATACATATTGTCAATGTCCAAACTATATGTCATTTATCTTTCCATCGTTTTTTTGAGTAACTTTGTTTTTGTTTTAGATTAATTGATTTTGAAAATTTAAGAAACATGCCTGACATGTTCCTAACACTGTACCTGCCCCAGCCTGAGACTGATATCGTTTGCCATATAACACACTTGGTTACACTGATAATTTGTCATGACCGATGGAGGAGTGGGACTAGAAAAAGATACAATGACTCTCCAACCTCGGTAGGAACAGGGATGAGGAGAAATTCTCTAAGGACCGTTTGAGTTGGAATTCTCTTCCCCACAGGTCTGTGGTACCTGTGTGTTTGCATTTATTCAAAATTGTGTTAGATCGGCAATTTAGCATGGTCAATCCACTGAAAGTCTTTAGCCTGTGGGAGGAATCTGGCGCACCTGGAGGAAACACTTGCAGACAGGGGGAGAATGTGAAAAGTCGATACAAATAGTCTTGGGTGTGGAAGCAAACCGGGTCCCTGGTACTGTGAGACAGTCGTGCTAACCAATGAGACACCATGCTCCCCCGCCCCCCCAAAACCGGATCCCTGGTACTGTGAGACAACCGTGCAAACCACTGAGACACCATGCCACTCCCACTCCCACTCTGCTCCCCACAATAAATCACTGTGCTAGGGAATACTGGGGGAAATGTAAATCTGTAGTATAAACAGAAAACAGTGGCAAAACACTGAAGATGAGCCAATATCTGGAAAGAGAAACAGAGTTAGAATATTAAGCCTATTGGGAAAAACTCATATTCGACTCAATACGTTTAATCTGTTTCTCTCTGCTCAGAATCTGTTAAGGTTTTCCAGTACTTTCAACTTGCTTAGTCTTTTGGACTGTGGATATTTGTCTGATCTGAAAGGGAACAGTGAAGCTGCCATTTCTGTTGGCTCTGAGTATTTGGTTGTGGCTTCTGAATGAAAAATTTAGTTATATGAGAATGACTACCGTTACGCATTATAAAAATGCTGAACTCCGTGGCACTGACATCACACAATCAATTACCTGTAAGTAACTAACTGAATTAACGATTCCAATTGTCATCAATGTCTTGTCATGCTCCTGATGTCACTGGCATCATGCCATCCAGCAAGGTCTTACCTTTCCGAAACTTCAGATGAGAGTGTGCAAACATAAAATATCTTGTTTTTCTTTTAAACAGGGCATATTCATCCTGGGTTTTGGAAGGCACTAGCAAGGGCAGAGTTTATTTGTCGTCCGCAGTAGCTCTGGAAATGGCGCCAGAGAGCTGCCTACTTGAACCTCTTCAATCTAAGTAGTGCAGATCCACACAGAGCTGTTGTTGGGACATTCCAAGATTTTTAACAACCGATAATGAAGTAAAAATAAATTAGTCCCTCGTCAGAATGACATGCAACTTGGAAGATACCTTGCAGAGAGCGCTTTTTCTATTGTTCCCATTTCCATTGGAGAATTTTCTCTAATTACTATTAACCACAGTTTAGCTCAGAACTTTGATTCCACCCTAAGCCAAGTCCTGCTTCGATTGAAAGGGAAGTCACTGTGATCTCAGCTTAAATTACATGGGAAGATCAGTTGAAATAATAAAGAGCAAAACATAAGAACACTGTTTGTTAGAACAATGTCCTCGCAATATTCAAAAGATAATTGATACATGGTCTTACGATTCTGTCAGAAGGTGTTTGTCCTGTTGGTGATGAGGCTGTTTGGTTAAACATTGTGTCAGACGGACAGAAAGAAGCTCCAGTCTATACCAATAGTGAACAAAACTATCCTGTTCACCGTGCATCAGACAGTGGCAAACATCCTATTATCTGTTGCTATTGGACATTGATCATTCCAAACACACCATTCACTGATGACCAGTAGTAGCACATAAATTAGCAGATTCCAGCATCTAGTGTGAGAGCAAAAAGGGAAAGGGAGGGTCAGGGGACGTGGTGTGACATACAGAGCGAGAAGTGTAAAGGGAGATGATCAGTGGAAGGGTATGTAGCATCAGAATGGGCAATGCAAGGGATTGCATTGCCCATTCTGATGTTTATAATGGATTGCATTGCAGAAGGATAAGGAACGAGTAGGAAGGGAGAATGAGGTCTGCCAAAGGCGCATCAGTGGCAGTAAAAGCATATAGTTGGAAAAGTGAGATTGATGGACAATCAAACATCACTGTTCAGGAAAATTGGGATCTTCTTTCCTTTGAAAATTATGAAAAGATTTCTCATACTTTTTTATTAACACTTGATTCTTGTTCATATTGTACAATCACTGCATTTTTGTATCTCTATCAAATGCAGACAGCATTTTCTTTTTCTCCAATGCAGTATTGCAACATGATGTCACTTTTTAAAACAATATTCAGAACGATGGGTCCTTGTTCTTTTAATTTGCTTCCAATCCAATGTAGAAATGAGAATGTGAATTGATCTTCGATAGTGTGTTTATAATGGAAAAAATAATTTAATCTTTATCCTCATCCCTCCAGCTCTTTGAAACAAACTTAATGAATGAACCTGCGTCCGTTGTGCAGATGAAAAGAAAAATGTTCAGCTCTGGCTATTGCAGCGAATGTTTTACAGAATAAGCTGCAGGTCCACATCAAATTGAACTGTCGCAGTGCACAGTGCCAAAAGGCTTCCTCATAAAAGACCTCAACTGCATCACGCTGTAATTTCACTAATATATGAAAAACAACAGACTGGAATTCCCAATTCTTCCTCTGCAACAGGTAGAAAATCAAGGTTTGTATCTGATATTCATAAATAGAACATAGAACATTACAGCGCAGTACAGGCCCTTTGGTCCTCGATTTTGTGCCACCCTGTCATACTAATCTTATGCCCATCCCACCTACATTATTCCATGTACAGCCATATGCCTGTCCAATGACTGCTTAAATGCACTTAAATTGGCGAATCTACCACGGTTGCAGGCAAAGCATTCCATACCCTTACTACTCTCTGAGTAAAGAAACTACCTCTGACATTTGTCTTATACCTATCTCACCTCACTTTAAAGTTGTGTTCCCTCGTGTTTGCAGTTCCCATACTTGGAAAAAAGCTCTCCCTGTCCACCCGATCTAACCCTCTGATTATCTTGTATGTCTCTATTAAGTCACCTCTCAACCTTCTTCTCTCTAACGAGAACAGCCTCAAGGCCCTCAACCTTTCCTCGTAAGACATTCCTTCCTTACCAGGCAACATCCTAGTAAATCTTCTCTGCACCCTTTCCAAAGCTTCCACATCCTTCTTATAATGCGGTGACCAGAACTGTACACAATACTCCAAGTGTGGCCGTACCAGAGCTTTGTACAGCTGCAGCATAACCTCCTGGTTCTGGAACTCAATCCCTATATTAATAAAGGCCAAAACACTCTATGCCTTCTTAACAACCCTGTCAATCTGGGTGGCAATTTTCAGAGATCTGAAAATGGACATTGAGATCTCCCTGCTCATCTGCACTCCCAAGAATCTTACCACCAGCCCAGTACTTTGCATTCTGATTACTCCGTCCAAAGTGTATTACCTCACACTTGTCCACATTAAACTCCATTTGCCACCTGTTAGCCCAGCTCTGCATCCTATCACTCTGCAACCTTCTACATCCTTCGTCACTATCCACAAATCCACCGACCTTAGTGGCGTCCACAAATTTATTAACCCACCCTTCTAAGCCCTCATCCAAGTCATTTATAAAAATGACGAACAGCAGTGGACCAAATACCGGCCTTTGCGGTACTCCGCTAGTAACTGGACACCAAGGTGAACATGTTCCATCAATGACAACCCTCTATTTTCTTTCAGCAAGCCAATTACTGATCCAAACTGCTATGTCTCCCACAATCCCATTCCTCCGCATTTTGTATTCTAGACTACTGTGGGGAACCTTATCGAACACCTTGCTGAAATCCATTTCCACCACACAAACCAGTTTATTCTCACCTACCTGTTTGGTCACTTTGTCAAAAAGTCAATAAGATTCGTTAGCCACGACCTACCCTTCACAAAACCGTGCTGACTGTCCCTGATCAGATTTTTCTTTTCTAGATGGTTATAAATCCTATCTCTTATAACCTTTTCCAACACTTTAACAACAACTGAAATGAGACTCACTGATCTGTAATTACCAGGGTTGTCTCAAATACCCTTTTTGAACAAGGGAACCACTTTTGCTATCCTCTCGTCGTCAGGCACTATTCCTGTAGACAATGATGATTTGAAGATCAATGCCACAGGCTCGACAATCTCTTCCCGTGCTGCCCAGAGGATCCTAGGATAGACCCCATCTGGCCCAGGGGACTTGTCTACTTTCACACTCTGCAGTAATTCTAATACCTCTTCCTTGTGGACCTCAATCTCTTCTAGTTTCAATGCAAGTATTTCTCGCCAACATTTTCATTTTCTATAGTAAACACTGTCGAAAAATATTTATTTAGTGCTTCCCCTATCTCCTCTGACTCCACACACAACCTCCCACTATTATCATTGTTTGGCCCAAATTTAACTCTCGTCATTCTTTTATTCCTGACACACCTATGGAAAGTCTTAGGGTTAATCCTGATCCTATCCGCCAACAACTTCTCATGTCTCCTCCTGGCTTTTCTGAGCTCTCTATTTAGGTCTTTCCTGATTTCCTTGTAACCCTTAAGCGCCCTGAGATTTCATATTTTGGCCCAACATAAGCCTTCTTCTCCTTCTTGACCAGGGATTCGACTTCCTGAGAAAACCATGGCTCACGCGTTCTAAATCTTCCTCCCTGCCTGACAGGTGCATACTTATCTAGGACACACAGGAGCTTTTCCTTGAATAAGCTCCACATTTTTAATGTGCTCATCCCCAGCAGTTTCTTTCCCCATTCTATGCTTCCTAAATCTTTCCTAATTGCATCGTAATTTCCCTTCCCCCAGCTGTAACACTTGCTCGGTAGAGTACACCTATCGCTTTCCTTCACTAAAGTAAACCTAACAGAATTGTGATCGCTGACTCCAAAGTGCTCACTTACTTCCAAATCTAACACATGACCAGGCTCGTTACACAGTACTAAATCAAAAGTTGCTTTGCCCCTTGTAGGAGTGTCTACATACTGTATCAGGAAGCCCTCCTGCGCACACGGGACAAAACCTGACCCATCTATAGTACTCGTAGAGTAGTGATCCCAGTCAATATTTGGATAGTTGAAGTCCCCCATGACAACTACCCTGCCTCTCCTACTCCTATCGAGAATCATCTTTGCTATCCTTTCCTCTACATCTCTGGGACTATTCGGAGGCCTATAGAAACCTCCCACCATGGTGACTTCTCCTTTCCAGTTTCGAAACTCAGCCCATACTACCTCAGTTAACGAGTCCCCAAACATACTTTCTACAACTGTAATATTGTCCCTGAACAACAATGCCACACCTCCCCCTCTTTTACCATCTTCTCTGTTCTTACTGAAACATCGGAATTCCGGAACCTGCAACAGTCATTCCTGTCCCTGCTCTATCCATGTCTCCATAATGTCCACAACATCGAAGTCCCAGGTATCAACCCACGTTGCCAGTACACCCACTTTATTTCGGATGCTCCTCGCGTTGAAGTACACACACTTCAAACCAGGTTCTCGCTTGCCAGTGTCAGATACTTGATTTTGGAATTCCCTACTCTCATCCTCTTCTGTACCTGTCCTACAATTTTGGTTCCCTGCTGTATTAGTTTTAATCCACCTTAATAGCTTTAGCGAATTTCTTACCCAGGATATTTGTACCCCTCTGGTTTAGATGAAGACCATCCTGCTTATAGAGGTCCCACCTACCCCACAAAGAGCTCCAATTATTCCAAAAACATGATCATAGACATCACGGACCCTGGCACCCGGGAGGCAACATACCAGCCGTGAGTCTCTCTCGCCCCTCAGACCTCCTAACTGTCCCCTAACCGTCGAGTCCCCAATGACTACTGCTCTGCTCTGCTCCTCTTCCCCTTCCCTTCTCCGCAGCAGGTGCCCCACTGCTTTCCCCTGGTAAGTCATCCCCCCCCCCCCGGGTCTCTGGCGCTGTGAGGCAGCAGTGCTAACCACTGTGCCACCGTGCCGCCCACCAAAAACATAGCAAATTAAGACAGGTTGAGGGGAATGGCCACAGAGGATCCCTGCACTGCCTGCTGGTTCCCTTTCTGTCCCCTAACTGTCACCCATCTGTCTTTTTCTTTTATCTGGTGAGTGACTACCTCTCTGTAAGTCCTGTCAATAACCTCCTCTGCCTCCCGAATGATCTGAAGTTCATCCAACACCAGCTCCAGTTCCCTAATGCGGTTTTCGAGGAGCTGGTGTTGGGTGCACTTCCCACAGATGTAGTCAGCAGGGACACTAGTGGTGATCTTTACTTCCCACATTCTGCAAGAGGAACATTCCACTGCCCTAAACTCCATTCCCACTATTTTAACTCCCGAAGTGACTTCTAAAAATAAGGAATAGGAAATAAACTAGTTACCAAGTATGTCTCTGATAACGCAACCACGCAAATATAAACTGTTCTACTTACCCTTCACAGAAGTCCTTTGCTCGCTTCTCCCTCGCTGGCTTGAAGGTAACAAGTTTAAATATACATAGAGGTCTTGCTGACAATCACCTTGCACCAACGTCACCTCCTCCCGGCTCCCCCCCACCCCCCTCTCGCTGCTCCGAAATGTTGATGATACTAATGTGGGAGATGGGGGGGGGGGGGGTGTTTGGAGAATGATAAACAATGTTGTGGATGACACAACGATAGGCCGGATGGGAAATGGTGAGGAGGAATGTGTTAGGTTACAGGAGGGTACACATTGATTGTTCAGATGGCCAGATCAATGACCAATAAAAATTAGCACTGAAATTTATGAGATGCTGCATTTTGGAAGAAGTAACAAGACAAAAGAGAACTCAAACCATGAAGATAGGATAGTCTTGCTTTTGGAGCAGAGAAGGGTGAGGGGTGAACCTGACAGAGGTGTATAAGAGCATGAGAGATATGGGCAGAGTGAACAGATAGCAGATATTCCCCTTAATCAATGGATCAAAACAAGGGGCACATGTTTCAAGTGCAAGAGAAGATATTGAGAGAGGATTTGGGGAATCAGTTTTGAACCCAGAGGATGATTTGTGTCCAGAATGCATTGCCTGGGAGGGTGCTTCACTAAGGTAACCTCACAAACTTTATAAAGCACTAGCATCAGCACTGGATGGTGCAGACTCGATTGGCCTTGTCTTTATACATGATTCCATGTGGTGGCAGCCATGAAAGCTCTGATACATTCTGAAGCACCAACCAACGGTACTTGTTGGTTTGCTCTGGCGAACTGTGCTCAGTAAGTGGCGAGATTACAAATCAACATCATCCCATGAAGTATCAGCACTTACTCAACCTAGGACAGCTCAGCCATCTGTAAAAATATGCAGGATAATTCACATGCTCACTGCAAGCATCGTCCCTCAAAAGCAATCACATAATTCTTCTGTTTGGCACCATTATTTTAAGGACACCAATAACATAGACACAGACTTCCCTTCATTCCTATATAGACTTGTATCTGTAAGGTTGCTATTTCTCAGAAAAATAATAAACACCATCCTATATGTTTGCTTTGACAATGAGTCAGTTTTCCTGTTTGCCTGCCAGCTGTACATCACAGTATGACGGCTTGTGTAACACTCCATCCACCACCAGTAATATTTACTCCCAGTTAAATGAGCACATGAGACGCACTGCTGGTACTCCATCCTATCAGCCACTTGGACGGACCAGTATCAACTGGATTGGAACGTCTCAAGGGCAATTAATGCTGGTCTAACTCCATTAAAATCCCAAATGAATTGAAACGACAATCGGATTTTCTATAATTATTGAAAAACGTAGAGTCTTGTTTTTATTCATCTGATGAGTTTGCCACTGTCTTTATCGTTGTGTTATCTATGTCCATGAAACCGTTTTGTGCACATATTAAAAGAACAAAAAACGCTCAGGTCACAGATAGAGTCATAGAGATGTTATAGCATGGAAACGGACCCTTCCATCCATCCCCTCCATGCCGACCAGATATCCCAACCCAATCTAGTCCACCTGCCAGCACCTGGCCCATATCCCTCCAAACCCTTCCTATTCATATACCCATCCAAATGCCTCTTAAATGTTGAAATTGTACCAGCCTGCACCACATCCTCTGACAGCTCATTCCATACACGTACCACTCTCTGCGTGAAAAAGTTGCTGTGATGTCTCTTTTATATCTTTCCCCTCTCACCCTAAACCTATGCCCTCTAATTCTGGATTCCCCGACCCCATGGAAAAACACTTTGTCTATTTACCCTATGCATGCCCCTCATAATTTTATAAACCTCTACAAGGTCACCCCTCAGCCTCCGACTGTCCAGGGAAAACAGCCCCAGCCTGTTCAGCCTCTCTCTGTTGCTCAGATCCTCCAACTCTGGCAACATCCTTGTAAATCTTTTGTCAACCCTTTCAAGTTTCACAACATCGTTCCGATAGGAAGGAGGCCAGAATTGTATGCAATATTCTAACAGTGGCCTAACCAATGTCCTGTACAGCCGCAACATGACCTCCCCACTACTGTACTCAGTACTCTGACCAATAAAGGAAAGCATACCAAACGCCTTCTTCACTATCCTATCTACCTGTGATTCCACTTTCAAGGAGCTATGAACCTGAATCCAAGGTCTCTTTGTTCAGCAACACTCCCTAGGACCTTACCATTATGTGTATAAGAAGACAATGCAGCTTTTAAGCAAAAACGGCCAGGGCATAGTAGGCTCTTGGCCTTCAGGTGACTGGGAATAATGTACATTGGTGTTTTCTGGCTGGCGTAGATGTATTGGGCTGAAGGGCCTGTTTATATGCTGTATGACTATCACTTTAATTGTTGAAAACAAAGAATGTAGTCTCACTATTTCCATAGCTTGTGAGCATCAAGTGGTGAAGAATGTAATTTCCAAGGTCACACAGCACATCGACTTGAAGCTACCAAATGGTTCAGAACCCCGTTTCTCTCTTTGTAACATACCTGTTAGTGTTCCTGCACCACAAGAATCCCTGGGGTTTATCACCATATTCCGAGTAGGAATTACACATCGGCAACAGAATGCTGGCCTTGCTAATGAAACTCACCTCACAACAAGAACTGAAAGAAATGAGCAGAATTGCAGTTATCCATTCGACCCAATCTGCTTTCTAAAGCAGTTTAAAGGCAGGCTTTCACTTTGCGCAATGCTCCTGACCTTTCTCCAATGCCATAAAACTTCCTGAGTGCTTTTGAGTGTTGTTTAAAAGTCACATATGGAAAACTGTACCCAATAAGCTGAAAGGAAATGTCTCCATGTTCATGAGAATCACCTCATATTTTTTTCAGTATCTAAATTCAACAGAAATGCAGAAACTTGCATCAGGAGTTCAAGATGCTAAAATTGAAGCAAAAATTTAAGATAGCGAGGGGACAGAGCTTATTTGGAGAAGTTGCTCATAAAACAAAATGTGTAAATAAACTGGACCAGCTGGACAATATCACAAAGTTCCAAGGGAGATAGCTGAAGAAATAATGGAGACATTTGTGCTGATCTTTCATAAATTTCTCGAATCAGGGAGAGGCTCAAAAGACTAGAAAATTGCAAACGTGACAGCCTCTTTAAAAAGGGAATAAGGCAAAAGGCAGAACGTGACAGACCAATTAACCTAACCTCAGTCGTGTGTAAGATCCTGGAATCCATTGTGAAGGATGAGATTCTGATTACTTGCAAGTGAATTGTAAAATTGGGCAAAGTCAGTATGGTGTCATCAAGAGGACGTCATGCCTCACAAATCTGTAAAAGTTATTTGAGGATGCAACAAGCAAGTGAGACAAAAAAAAAATCCAGTAGATGTTATCCACCTGGACTTCAAGAAGGACTTTGGCAAGGTGCCGAACAGGAGGCTGCTGAGTAAAGTAAGGCCCCATTTTGTTCGAGGTAAGTTACTAGTGTGTGCAGAAGCTTGGCTGTCTGGCAGCAAGTAGAGAGTGGGAATAAAAAGGTTCTTCTTTGGATAGCAGCCGATGACAACTAGTGTTCCGCATGGCTCAGTGTTGGGACCACAACTTTTTACTTTGTGCATTAACGATCTACATTAAGGAACTGAGAGTATTGTGGCTAGGTTTTTAGATGATACAAAGGTAGGTAGAGGGACAGGCAGCATTTAGATGGCAGGGAGGCTACAGAAGGATTTAGACAGGTAGGAGAATGGGCAAAGAAGTGGCAGATGGAGTACATCTTGGGAAAACCTGAAGTGATGCACTTTGTGAGGATGGAGAGAGGCATGGACTATTTTATAAATGGAGAGAACATTCAGAAGTCTGAGGAGCAAAGAGAGTTGTGAGTTCTAGTACAGGATTGTCTCAAGGTAAACTTGCAGGGTGAGTCAATAGTTATATCTGCTAAAATTTGCTTTAAGTGTGCTTGAATTCTTCCATTCAGCAAAGGAACTGAGTCAACTCTTACAAACAATAATATTTGTTTATTGAACACACTCAATGTTTGTACAATAAAGTTTACTATAAAGTAATGAAAACTATTGCAAGCTGTCTTATGTTTTAACTTAACTTTGACTGATTGAGTACCACCGCACTAGAACTTGGCCGGGCTCCACGTGGTGATGCCTTCTTATTCTTCTGATGGTCTTGGAGTTGTCTTCTTTCTCAGTGGTTATTCTCCACTTGCCGCATTCTGTGGGGATTTGAGGTGATTCTTATCCTTCTAAGTCTTCAAGTCCTTGGGAGGGTATGGAAGATCTTCCAATGGAATGATCAATTTCATTTACCCAGATCAATCAGACGAAACCAGGGGTTGGCATATTGATGGCCCAAGTGTGACATTCCATTGTACCATTCAAGTCCAATTTCAGGTGGATATTGCAGGGTCTGTTGTCAGGCTTTTTTGCAAACCGTCTGTGGGGAGCTGCAGCTCGTCTGGATTCTGCAGCATATGTGTTAGCAGAGAGTTTACTCAAGGCTGCGATCCATTTCTCAGCATGCTTTAATCATTGTTCATTTTTAGAACTCCGTGATAAGTTTATTAATGTCCATCATGTGTTCATTGTTCCTGGTGGCCTATCCGGTCAGAAATACAGTGATGGCATTTATTTTAAGATGACTTGAATATTAAAGCAGGGAAGGATTTATGAGGTTTACAAGGCTCTGATCAGACCATATTTGGAGTATTTTGCAATAGCATCGTTTAAGATATATCTAGACAGATACATGAATGGGCAGGTAGCAAAGGGATATAGACCCTCAGAAAATATGCGACAGATTTAGACAGAGGATCTGGATCGGTGCAGGCTTGAAGGTCCGAAGGGCCTGCTCCTGTGCTGGAATTTTCTTTGTTCTTCATTCTTTATTTTTCATTCTAAAAATTGCAAATTTTCAACTTATTGTATGTTACAATTCAATAACATAAACCATTTATTTATTTGACAATGCATTTTAAATTATTGTCATTTCTAAATTAGAGTCAGAGAGTCATGGAGATGTACAGCATAAAAACAGATCCTTCGGTCCAACCCATCCATGCCGACCAGATATCGCAACCCAATCTCGTCCCATCTGCCAGCACCCGGGCCACATCCCTCCAAACTCTTCCTATTTATATACTGATCCAGATGCCTTTTAAATGTTGCAATTGTACCAGCCTCCACCATTTGCTCTGGAAGCTCATTCCAAACACATACCACCCTCTGCGTGAAACAGTTGCCCTTTCGGTCTCTTTTATATCTTTCCCCCTCATCCTCTAGTTCTAGACTTCCCGCATCAGGTAGAACATCTTGTCTATTTACCCTATCCATGCCTCTCATGATTTTATAAAACTCGATAAGGTCACCCCTCGGCCTCCGACACTCCAGGGAAAACTGTCCTAGCCTATTCAGGTTCTCCCTACAGCTCAAATGCTCCAACCCTGGCAACAACCTTGTAAATCTTTTCTGAATCCTTTCAAGTTTCACAACTTCCTTCCGATATGAAGGAGAACAGAATTGCACGCAATATTCCAAAAATATGCGACAGATTTAGACAGAGGATCTGGATCAACTTCCTGTACAGCCACAATATGACCTTCCAACCTCTGTACTCAATCTTCTGACCAATAAAGGAAAGCATACGAAACGTTTTCTTCACTATCTTATTTATCTATGACTCTCCTTTCAAGGAACAATGAACCTGTACTCCAAGGTCTCTTTTGTCAGCAACACTCCCTAGGACATCACCATTAGGAGTATAATTCCTGCTAAGATTTGCTTTCCCAAAATGCAGTACCTCACATTTATGTAAATTCAACTCCATCTGCCACTCCGAAACCCATACCCATCTGATCCTGTTGCAATCCGAGGTAATCTTCTTTGCTGTTCTCTACACCACCAATTTTGGTGTTTTCTGAAAACTTACTAACTATACTTCTTATGTTCACATTCAAATCATTTGTATAAATGACGAAAAATGTTGGACCCAGCACCGATCCTTGTGACACTCCACTGGTCACAGGCCTCCAGTCTGTAAAACAACCCTACACCACCACCACTCTCTGCCTTCTACATTTGAGCCAGTTCTGGATCCAAATGGCTAGTTCTCTGTCTATTCCATGACATCTAACCTGACTAACCAGTCTCCCATGGGGATCCTTGTCGAACGACTTACTGAAGTTCAAATAAATCACTTCCACCACTCTGCCCTCATCATTCATCATTGTTACTTCTTCAAAAAGTTCAAAGAAGGTTGTGAGACATGATTTTCCACTCACAAAGCTATGCTGACTATCCCTACTCAGTCCTTGCCTTTCGAAATACATGTACATCCTGTCCCTCAGGATTCCCTCCAACAACTTGCCCACCACCGCTGTCAGGCTCACTGGTCCATAGTTCCCTGGCTTGTCCTTACCAACTTTCTTAAACATTGGCACCACATTCGCCAACCTCCAGTCTTCTGGCATCTCACCTATGACTATAGATTATACAAATGTCTCAGTAACAGGCCCAGCAATCCATTCCCCGGCTTCCCACAGAATTTTCTGTAAATCTGATCAGGTTCCGGGGATTTATCCACTTTTATACGTTTCAAGATATCCAGCACATCTTCCTCTGGAATATGAACATTTTTGAAGATGTCACCAGTTATTTCCCTACATTCTACATCTTCCATGTCCTTTCCAACAGTAAACATTGATGCAAAATACTCATTTAGTATCGCCCCCAACTCCTGCATTCCACACAAAGGGCTCCAAGCTGATCTTTGAGGGGTGCTACTTTTTTCCCTATTTACCCTTTTGTCCTTAATGTCTTTGTAAATACTTTTGGATTTTCCTTAATTCTATTTGCCAATGTTATCTCACGTCCCCTTTTGGCCCTCCTGAATTCCCTCTTAAGTATACTCATATTGCCTTTTGTACTCTTCTCAGGGTTCATTCGATCTACCTTGACTGTACCTGATGTATGCTCCCTTCTTTTTCTTAACAAGACCCTCAATTTCTTTAGTCATCCAGCATTCCCTATACATACCAGCATTTCCTTTCACCGTAACAGAATATACTGTCGCTGGACTCTCGTTACCTAATTTCTGAATGCTTCCCACTTTCCAGCTGCCTACAATGGGGAACCTTACCAATCGCCTTGCTAAAATTCGCGTTCACCACATCTACAGGTCTACCTTCATCAACATGTTTTTTTCACATCTTCAAATAATTCAATAAGGTTTGTGAGGCATGACCAGCTTCTCAAAAAGCCATGCTGACTATCTTTAATCAAATTATATTTTCTAAGTAATTCTAAATCCTGTCTCTCAGAAGCGTCTCCAATACTTTGCCCACTACTGATGTAAGACTGACTGTTCGGTCATTCCCGGAGTTATCCATATTCCCTTCCCTGAAAAGGGGAATAACATTTCCCACACTCCAATCCCCTGGCACCACTCTAGTGGACAGTGAAAACACAACAATCATCACCAAAGGCACACCAATCTCTTCCATCACTTTCTGGAGTAACCTCATGTATACCCCATCTGGCCGAGGGAATTTATCTATCCTTATGTTTGCACTTCAATCAGTCTGTACTTCCCCTCAACTTGTCTATACCCTGTCCAACCAACTGATTGACTGCTTTCCATTTCAGTGCAATATACAGTGCTGCCTTCCTGAGCAAGTATGGTTCCCAACGTCCTGCGAATCACAGAATTAAAAAAAGAATGCACCAATGCCTTCCTGATAAAGAGCTTACGACCAAAACATCGACTCTCTTGCTCCTCGGATGCCTGACCTGTTGTGCTTTTCCAGTACCACACTTTTCGACTCTGATCTCTATCAACTGCAGTCCTCACTTTCACCATTACTGAGGGCTGTCCCCTCTGCACACTGAGCAGGAAATTAACCATCAGGACTCATTGTATGAGGAGCTGACTGCTCAGTTCTGGAAAGTTGCACTTGATAAATACATTTTTTTTAAAATTACATTTCAACAAATATTCATTCAGTCCCAGAGTTACAATTCTGGTTCATGGTTTGGGCAGCCTAATTACAAATAGTGAATGATTGAGGAACTCCGAGGTACAGAGAATTCCAGGTGTTATATTCCACCTTACGATTATGCAGGGTGTATTATCGGACAGACTGGTGTGACAATGGCATGAGCTGACATGTGGAGGTGGAACATTTTTGCCATCACAGAGATATGTTTGAGGGAGGTCAGGGCTAACAACTCAATATTCTGTTGTACTGGAACTATAGGCAGGACAGGAGAGGGTGTTGAAGAGGAGGTGGTATTGCATTATTAATTAAGAAACAGTTACTGCAGTAAGGAGGGACGATATTTTGGACGTGTCTTCAAATGAGGCTTTATGGGTCGAGGTAAGTGTCCAAACGATGACAGACACACTGCTGGGGATATTTTATAGAGCCCCAGGAAGATGAAAATACAGGAGCAGATATATAACCAATTCACTGAGGTGCGTAAAAACCAAATCACTGAGGTGTGAAGGAAAGCAGAGATATGAAAGCAATGGTGGAGGTATTACAGAGATCGGAACGCAAGGCTGGAGATTTTACAGAGATAGGAAAGCAAGACTGGAGAGGTTACAGAGAGCGCGAAGCAAGGCTGGAGATGTTACACAGAGAGAGGAAAGCAAGGCTGGAGATGTTACAGAGAGAGGAAAGCAAGGCTGCAGATATTAAAGAGAGAGAGGAAAGCAAGGCTGCAGATATTACAGATAGAGAAGAAAACAAGGCTGCAGATGTTACAGAGATAGAAAAGCAAGGCTGCAGATGTTACAGAGAGAGAGGAAAATAAGGCTGCAGATGTTACAGAGAGAGGAAAGCAAGGCTGGAGATGTTACAGAGATAGCGTGGCCTGTGCATGCTAGAATAGGTTAGCGGGATATTTTTAAATTCATTGACAGAATATGGGGAAAGATGAAGCAGCTGAAGATTAGAGAGACAGGGAGGAGTGTAGGGGTTGGAGGAATTTACAGCGATAGATGGGACTAGGGTATTAGATAAAGATTGTAGTGATACGGAGGGTTACTGAGATACAAATGGATGTTGTGGCTGGACGAGATGACAGAGAAAGATACAGAAATACACGTAGATAGTTTGAAAACGGAATTATGCAATGTCTTAATGGAGAACATATTGTCGAAATCTGTGGAATAGACAAGGCACTTGGAGGAACTGAAGGATTGAGACCTTGGACTGTCCAATCACATGAGTCATAGAGTGGGTGTCATACTGCACAGAAGAGGCCCTTCGATTGATAGTGACAAAAAAAGCCCTGCAGACACTGGAAATCCCTCCTTTCTAACATCTGGGGGCTAGGACTAGATGTGGGAGAGGCACCAACAGACTCCTCAAGCAACAACGTGTCATAATGAAACCTCATTGTGTCAGATCAAACACTGACACGGAAACCTCCTGCTGACTCCCTTCCCTCAGCTGATGGATCACTGTCCCTCTGATGGAAGCCCTGAGAGAGTGACAAAGCTGGAGAAGGTATACTGAGTGGGCCATTTCAAAATCACCACCTAGATGGGCTCAGCAGCAGCATTATTGAGATGGTCAGGTCCAAAAGGACATAGCTGCAAGACTGGGTCTGCACTGAGTGGGAAGGGAACGACTGAGAGGGAGAAACATTCTTGACCTTATCTTCACCAACCTACTGGCTGCAGGCACATTGATCGATGACCGTATTGGGAAGGGTGACTGCTACATACAGTATTGCTAATGACAAATCCCACTTTTACATTGTGAATTGTGAGAATTGTGTGAATTGTGTGAGTGTGTGGGTATGTGAGTGTGTGTGTGTGAATTGTGTGAGAGTGTGAGTGTGTGGGTGTGTGAGTGTGTGGGTGCGTGTGTGAATTGTGTGAGAGTGTGAGTGTGTGTGTGAGTGAGTGAGAGAGTGAGATTGTGAGTGAGAGTGAGTGAGAGTGTGAGTGTGAATGTGAGTGTGAGTGTGAGAGAGTGTGTATACGCATGAGCACACGTGAGAGAAACTATCACCATGCTCAACGGAACAAATTTCAAAGAGATCTCGAACTCAACACTAGCCTGTGTGAGGTGATTCGGGTCATCACCAACAGCAGCAGAATTGTACTCCAGAACAATTTTCACTGTCACTGCCTGGCATGTGCTCCACAATACCCTGACCATCAGGCCAGGGGATAAACCCTTGTTCAATGAGGAACACAGGATGGCCAGTCAAGAGCAACACCAGGTATACCTCACAATGATGTGACATTACCAAACAGGACCACCTACCCACCAAATAGCATAAACAGCCAATGACAGACAGATGTAACTAACAAATCAGACCTAATTTCTGCAATCCTGTCACATGCAATCAGCGTGAATTGTGTGGTCAATGAAACAACTCACTGGAGTAGGATCCACAAATATCACCTTCCTCAACGATGGAAGGGCCCAGCACAATAATAGAAAAGCTAAGGATGAAACATTCACAACAATGTTCAGACCGAAGTGTCAATGGGTTGGTCTGTTTTCGTCTTTTCCAGATGGAGTCTTCAGCTAATTTGATTCACTGTGTGTGGTAGATCCAAACAGCTAGAGGAATGGGATAATGCAAAGGATGTGGGCGCTCATAACATTCCATTCAAATTGTTCCTGCGGGGATATTGCACTGGAACCTACCTGACAATGTGGGAAACTATCCGAGTGTGTCCTGGACACACACAGACAAAACATCAGACAATCAATGACTGCCTCATTGCTCTAATCCCTATCATGTGGTGGAAGATGTCACTCACAGTGGGATCAAGCAGCACTTCCTCAGCACCAAACCGCTCACTGAAGCTCAGTTTGGGCTCTCATCCCTTGGGCTCACTGAAGCCTTGGTTTAACGATGTACAAGAAACCACGCAGCTGAATTCTAGAGATGAGGCGACAGTGACTGCACTTAATATCACCATAACTGCATTTGATCAAGTGTCGTATCCAGGATTGACGGCAAAACCGGAGCAAATAGGAATCGTCTGCACTGGCTGAAGTTATACTTGGTACAAAGGTAGGTGGCTTGGGTTGGTGGACAGCAGCTATCTCAGCTCCAGGACAGCTTTGCAGCAGTTCTCCAGGAAAGGGTTCCTGGGTAAGCCTGTAGATCAGAAATGGAAGAGTAAGCCACCATACTCCTACAGAATAATAGGGATGCTCTCTTGTCAGACAGAGACGACTGGTGGGAATTTAACTGGACAGTCATCATGCCTCAAGTAAGGGAGAGGCTTAGTAGGACAGTCCGTTAGTCACCCCAGTCAGTGCAGGAATTGAACCCACACCGTCCAAATGATTGCGCTAACCAAGTCCTCACTCAGCTCCTTGGGATAAATATTGTAATATTAATCCGTTCAGATATGTTGCTAAACACCTATGGAGCAGGTGAAACTAGAAGCCAGCTTCCTAGCTCAGAGAGAGGGACAGCATCAGTGAGCTGTAAGAGTGCTCTCTGCACTAGGACCAATCATAAATGGCCCTCCCTGTACATTAAAGTCACAACTGGGGATGTTTGCCAATGATTGGACAACGTTCAACACCATTCGTGATTCATTCAGGTACTGAAGCAGTCCTTGTCCAAGTGCAACAGGACCTGGAACTATGCAGGTATGTGCTTAACAGTACCATTCCCATTACACACATGCCAGACAACGATTACCTCTGACAATAGAAAAGTGTACCATATCATTTAATGTTCACTGAACACCCACCTAGCAATATCCCGGGCATTACCGTTAACCAGAACTGGACTGACCATATCATTTCATGACCCATTCCTGTGAAGGGCTTATGCTGAAATGCCGACTCTCCTGTACCTCAGGTGCTGCCTGACCTGTTGTGCTTTTCCAGCGCCACACTTTGACACTTATTAGTTCATTGGCTGCAAGAATATGTCAGGGGGTGGAATCCTGCAGAAATAACATACCTCAAAAGTTCCGAAAGCCTGTCTCCCATCTATAAGACACATGTTGAATGTGTGTGTGATTAAATACTTCCATTTGCCTGTGTGAGTGCAGCTTCACCCCTCACCCACTGACACTCAGTAGCAGCAATACCTCCCATCTACACGGTGCTCTGCAGAAATTTACCAAGGCTCCTTACAACATACCTCTGAAACCCCGACCATCAAGAGAGACAAGGGAAACGGATACATGGGACCCCCACCATGTTCACGTGCCGATCCAAGCCGCCCACCATCCTGATTGGGAAGTATATTGCTGTTCATTCAGTGTCACTGTTTCAATGACCCTCCCTAACGCACATGTACTGTCACGGGTCAATGTGACAACTCAACACCACCTTCTCAAGGGCAACACGAAACAGGCAATAAATACCGTCACAATCATATTCCATGTAGAAATTAAAATGAAAAATATTGTCTAGACCTGCCCAATGCTGGACCCTGAGTTTTGGGCTTTGGAGCTCAGGCTGGTTGGGTCGAGGCAGTACCTTGCTTGTTGTGAACAGCTGAAGGGATATGTTGTTTGAGATAATCTGTCAGTCTTTCAGACGCATGGCCTACATACCGAGCATCACACAGACACTGACAATCACGCCACACATTAATGAGCTCTGAAATAGCCAGAAACAATTGAAAACATCATCATATCTGACTGTAACATTTTTAAACACACAGTGATATTGTTGCTACGAAAATTATTATGCGTGCAGGGGGAAAGTGTGGACAGCAGCTGCTGGAGATCAGAGTCAAAAAATGTGGTTCTGGAAAAGCACAGCCATTCAGGCAGCATCTGAGGAGCAGGAGACTCGACTATTAGTTCACAATATTAATACAAAGGAAAATAATTGTATATTTTCAAAATCCTTGCACTTAATAATAATTTGGTCTTGGATGTGGTTATGAGCCTCAACATTTCAATGCTCCTTACTGTGAGTTGGTCACTGTTTTCATCATATTGTTGTTATAAAAGTGAACAGAATAAAGAGGTCGATTTTGTGCTTACTGGACAATCTAAAAGTTGGTATTATGAAATGTTATCGTACCTTCAGGAAAGAGTATTTGCTAGAAATGGTTAAAACAATGCTGTAAACATTTACACAGAAATTTCCAACTTAAGTCACACACAACGTCGTCGGGCTGGGATAATACTGGCCATCAATGGAGCTGCACAATTCTATTTGGATATTGGATATTATATTACTGGATATGGCTTATGAGGGATTCAATGTAAGATGCAATGTGCTGCAGGAGCCCATCACCTTTAAAACACCTTCATTCAGATCAGGTCCAACTTACAGAGCTACAGAGTTTAGGTGCCATACCAGAAGAGATATACCTGCAAGACATGGCTGTTTACATGTCAAGGAGCCCATCACCTTTAAAACACCTTCATTCAGGATCAGGTCCAACTTACAGAGCTACAGAGTTTAGGTGCCATACCAGAAGAGATATACCTGCAAGACATGGCTGTTTACATGTCATTGTTACAAATGTTGAACTCGGTCTAGACCAGCGCCATTTCCGAGTACATTGATCAGTTTTCCCCACTCACATCTCCTCGTTGTTCAGGTATGTCTCTAACCAGTCCATTGTGAGGGATTATGTCAGTAACTGCCCAGCTCCAGTTTGGAAGCTCTCTGGACAGATTTTGGAGATGGCCAGTGTTTTGGAGGTCATGGTGAGGCCCAGTAACACTGTGTCTGAATTCAGGCTTTTTCTCAGTCTTTTTCAACAGCTTTGCTGCCTGCAAGATGGTGTGTTCACTGATCTGAACATCAATCGGCTGTTTACAAAAGGTACTGAATTGTGTAATAGTTAGGTGTGCGCTCTGGTAATTCAATTATTGTTCACTTCAAATGTTTTCAGCTGAAAAATAATGATGTTTAGTTAACTTTAAAATATGTAAGAAACAACGTGACATTAACTCTTCGTTGTACAAAAAGGAAAAGTGACCTGTTGTATATGTCCCACAAACTCATCAAGCAACAGTCAGATATTGTCTGGAAAGCAGGATTCTGTGAACAGGACAATGTACCAGGCAACATCACCAACCTCTCTGGTGGGGTCTGTCCCACTGTCAGGACATAGCCAGGCTGAGGGGACGGCTCCTTGGTATAGAGTCAATACAGTGCTCAGCATTGATGCTGGATCCTATGGCAAGTTAGGGGGAAATCAATAAAAAGGAAACATATAATTGACCACATCATCACCGATCTGCCTGCTGCAGATACACCTCTCCATTTCATATATCGGTAAGAATGGTCACTGCACAGTCCTTATGGGGAACAAGGGCTACCTTCACATGGTCCAGACTCCCCTCACCATGGAAAGTAGCCCCCGGGGCAGTGAATTGTACAGACTTATCACCAATTGAGAAACTGATAATGATGCATTCTTGAGGTGCAATAGGCCATCAGCAGGAGCAGAAATCATACTCTGTATACCTCATACAGTCTGCAACCTCACAGCCAGACATAACTCCCACTGTACAGTAACCGTCACGGCCCGACATACCTCCCACTGTACAGTAACAGTCACAGCCCGACATACCTCCCACTGTACAGTAACCATCACGTCCTGACATACCTCACACTGTACAGTAACCATCATGGCCCCACATACCTCCCTATGTACAGTAACCGCATACCTCCCACTGTACAGTAACCATCACGTCCTGACATACCTCCCACTGTACAGTAACCATCATGGCCCCACATACCTCCCTATGTACAGTAACCGTCACGGCCAGACATACCTCCCACTGTACAGTAACCGTCACGGCCCGACATACCTCCCACTGTACACTAACCATCATGGCTCCACATACCTCCCACTGTGCAGTAACCGTCACGGCCCGACATACCTCCCACTGTACAGTAAACATCATGGCCCCACATACCTCCCACTGTACAGTAACCATCATGGCCCCACATACCTCCCTATGTACAGTAACCGTCAGGCCCCACATACCTCCCTATGTACAGTAACCGTCACGGCCAGACATACCTCCAACTGTACAGTAACCGTCACGGCCAGACATATCTCCCACTGTACAGTAACCGTCACGGCCCGACATACCTCCCACTGTACAGTAACCATCACACCCCGATATACCTCCCACTGTACAGTAACCATCATGGCCCCACATACCTCCCTATGTACAGCAACTATCACGGCCAGACATACCTCCCACTGTACAGTAACCGTCACGGCCCGACATACCTCCCACTGTACAGTAACCATCACACCCCGATATACCTCTCACTGTACAGTAACCAGCATAGCCCGACATACCTCCCACTATATAGTAACCATCACGGCCCGACATAACCCCCACTGTAGAGTAACCAACATAGCCCGACATACCTCTCACTGTACAGTCACCATCACGGCCCGACATACCTCCCATTGTACCGTAACCATCAAGGCCTGACATACCTCCTGCTGTACAATATCATCATGGCCCGACATACCTCCCACTGTACAGTAACCATCACGGCCTGACATACCACCAACTGTACAGTAACTATCACGGCCTGACATACCACCCACTGTACAGTAATCATCACGGCCCGACATACCTCCCACTGTACAGTAACCATCACGGCCTGACATACCACCAACTGTACAGTAATCATCACGGCCCGACATACCTCCCACTGTACAGTAACCATCACAGCCCGACATATCTCCCACTGTACAGTAACCTTCACGGCCCAACATACCTCCCACTGTACAGTAATCATCACGGCCCGACATACCTACCACTGTACAGTAACCATCACGGCCCGACATACCTCCCACTGTACAGGACCCGTCACGGCCCGACATACCTCCCACTGTACAGTAACCTTCACGGCCCAACATACCTCCCACTGTACAGTAACCATCACGGCCTGACATAACTCCCACTGTACAGTAACCATGAGTTCCGAAATACCTCCCACTGTACAGTAACCATCACTGCCTGACAAACATCTCACTGTACAGTAACCATCAAGAGCAGCACGATAGTTCAGTGGTTTGCTCTGCTACCTCACAACACCAAAGTCCTGGGCTGACTGTGTGAAGTTTGCACATTCCCCCCGTGTCTTCGTGGGCATCCTCCCACAGTCCAAAGAAGTGCAGGTCAGGTGGATTGGCCATGCTAAATTGCCCATAGTGTTAGTTGATTTAGTCAGAGGGAAATGGGTCTGGGTGGGTTACTCTTCGGAGGGTTGGTGTGGAGTGTTTGGGCCGAAGGGCCTGCTTCCATACTGTAGGGAATCTAATTTTCTCTCCAATGGTCCAGTCAGGAATATGATGGAATAATCACTTGTCTGAATGAGTGGAGCTCCATCAGTATCTCATATAGACTTACCAATGACAGGCAACACCGTTGCGTGGGGAAGATCCTGTCTCCCAAACTTGATTGAATATTTTGAGAAAGTGACAAAATTCATTGATAAGGGCAGCAGGCTGGATGTTGGCCGTTTGGACTTTAGCAAGACCTTTGATATGGTTCCTTATGCCAGGCTCATACAGAAGGTGAAGTGAAATGGGACCAGCGGTCAGTTAGTAAGATGGATCGAGAACTGCTTGGTCATAGAAGACAGAGTAGGGGTGGAACAGTGTTTTTTTGTGACTGGAGATCTGTAAATAGATTGGTGGAGTTGCAGATTGTGCGGATATTTGCCAGAGAATGCAGCAGGATACAGGTCCCCTGCAGACTTGGGTAGAGAAAACACAGATGTAACTTTATCTGGACAACTGTAACGTGATGCGTTTTAGAAGGTCTAATGCAGGAGAGCAGTATACAGTAGATGGAAAAAAAACTAATAATTGCATCAACATCCAAAGGGTGTACAGCTCCACATTCCCCTAAAAGTGGTAACACGGGTGGATAGGGTGATCAAGATAACTGATGGCAAAGTTGCAGTCATGCATCAGATCGTACAATGTGAAAATTAGCAGGTCATATTGCAGCTGTAGAGAAACGTAGTTCGGGCACATTTGGAATATTGTGTACAGTATTGGTTACCACACCAGCAGAACGATATGGAAGTGTTGGAGAGGGTATGGAAAGATTTCCCAGCATGTTGCCTGATCTTGTGGGTATTAGCCAGAAGGAGAAATTGAACAAACATGGTTTGTGTGCACCTTGGCATCATTGGCTCTGGGGCTACCTGATAGATATTTACAAAATTATCAGAAGCATAGATAGAAGGAGAGTTAGAGTCCCAGAGTAGAAATACTCAGGACCGTAGGTTTTAGGTAAAAGGGAGAAAGTTCAGGAGATATGATAAGCAAGTTTATTTTTGCAGTTCCAGACAGAATGTGAAAGTGCCTGGAATACATCGATAGAGGGGAAGAAGCTAATATGGCAAGGTTTAAGAGGCACCTTGGCACAGAGAAGAGACAGCAACGAATAGAATGATATAGAATGTGTAGAAGCAAAAACTTTCGTTTCAACTTTCGAGAGGGTATCATGCGTCGGTGTGGGCTTGCTGGGCTGAAGGGCCTGTCCCTGTGCTGGACTGTACTTTTACTCAAGATCTGAGCACAGCAGTGGCGAGATGCTCACTGAATGATGACTGATAATCAACAGCCACATTATTGCTGGTCTCTCCTCATCAACTTGCAGCTTCATATCCTCCCTCCCACGGCGGAGAAACTCAATATGGAGAATTGACATGAATGTTAGAGCTGTTAACTGGTGACTCCATCTCGCCCCTCGCTCCTACGGCTTTCAATCTTGGACACTAACGTCTTGGGGGACACTGCACTGATAGAAGCTGCATGTACTCCACACCCACCAATGCTGGCATCTGTCACATGCCAGCCTCACCATGCCATGCCAGCACATCACCAACCCACTGACAGTACGCTTCTGTACTTCAGTGCTGCAGCTCAGGGTGCACTGCCATGCTGCTGCAAGGACACTGTACTCAGGGACAGAAACCCAGCACTTGGACTATCCCTCTGGGCTGCTCACTCTGTGTTTGTACAGACTCACTTTGAGCTGACTTGAATACTCACGGAATTATTGCCTTGCCTTACCCTGCCCTCAGTAGTGTTCCCCCTCAGCCAGAGCTACCAGGCTCACCCGCCTGCTGTATTGTCTTGGTATTTAGCACAGACACAAAACCAGGAAGCTTGATATCACTGTCCACAGTCAGTCACGGTGCCCAGCACAGTGAGTCGGAGGAGTCTCAGATCCCTGTCCAGGAGCTTGGACACGGTCAGTCAGCCTCTCGTGGTTGTTAGGATCAGGATCCTTCCCCTGTGAGGGGGTGAGGAGCTGAATGTTGTGGAAACTCCTGTGTCTCTTGGCTCTTTCTCTCCGATTGTGGGATGGTTCCTTCTGGGATGTGAAAATTAGCAAGAGATATTAAGGGAGATGGAAAGGGTTGGTGCAGCTGTTAATGCTGGTACAGCTTGGTGAAAGTTGGCGAGGTGTCCTGAGTGAGTGAATAGGCAGCACAGACACCAGGCAGAGTAAGGCAGAAGGGCAGAGGTGAGGTTGGAGAGACTGAGAGAAGGTGCTGCACTTAGTGAGGATGGGAGAACATGAGCCTTGGTGGGAGAACATGAGCCTTGGTGGGAGGTGGGAGAACATGAGACTTGGTGGTTGTTGGGTGCAGTAACTGTCACCCACACCCCCTCCATGTCCAAGGCAGTATTGGAGTGACAATCCAAGAGTGTAATAACTTTTTTAAAATGGCATCTGTAACAAGGAATCTGGTGCATTCTGGGATATCCAGGCAGTGGGCAGTTTTTCTGCCTATAACAAACCACAAAATAATCATTGGATCAGATGAAAGAAGGGACATAGAGGCAGGGAAGGTAGTTAATGAGGCGGATTGAGGATGTTATCATGAGAACATTCACTGAGACTTGTGGAGACAAACCCTCCTTGAAACTGACAGAACTGAGATTGGCCAAAACAAAAAATTCAGGCCCTTGTCTTGTGAAGATTTTATAGTGCAAAATATTGTAAGTTATAAACTTAGAGAGGACCTATAAAGGAGATTCACTTCCTTGAGGATGACGAACACACTTTCCCATACTATTAAAGAAGCTGGGGCGTAAAATCACCAGGCATGTTTTCTCATTGTCCATCATTTTCGGTTCCTCATTAGGTAGAGGCAAAGTGTCAGAGACCTGCTGTAATTGTAGCTTTGCTTAGTATGAAGCAAGGGGCTGCCTGAATACTAACAGATCAGAATTCTGCGAGGCAGGAAGAATGGTCCCTTAGAAAATCCCAGGACTGTCAGCCTGAATTTCTGCAGGGAAGGCTGTGTGTAATTAATCAGGCTGTTTGGTTTTCATGCAGAGACTCGTACAGTTGATGTGACTGATTTGGATTTGATGAGGATCACATAGCAGTCTGCTTAGAAATGGAAGTTATGAGGTCCAGTTGGATGTAGCAAGCAACCTGGAGAAGTGCAAGTCAAGTTATTTAGGGATAGCAAACAATAGAAAGAATGCACAATAAATGAGCATACTGTCAGTATGGACATATCCCTGAAGGTAGCTGAGCTCGTCAATGCTTTAGATAAGGCAGCAACTGGCACTATTTTCTCTCTCAGTTCAAGTGCAGAATGTAAGAGCAGGAAACTTATACTAGAACTGTATAAGTAATTCGTTCAGTCACAGTGTGCTGCATGTAATTCTGGTCACTATATCACATGGAAGGATGGAATTAGAATGGAGAGTGTACAGAAGAATGTGAGGATTGCAGATGCTGGAAATTGGAGTCAAAGAGTGTGGTGTGGTTAAAGCACAGCAGGTCTGGTAGCATCAGAGTGCCAGGAGAATTGACGTTTCCACTATGTTTCACTCTTGGAGATAGTACAGAAGAGGTTTGTTATCCTGGGAAAGTGAAAATGCAGGTATGAGGAAAGGTTGAAGTGGAGGATGCTGAGAGGAGATTTGATTAACCTGCACATGTTGGCAAGGGCCTGGATAGAGAGGGAGAGACTGTCTTGTTATTATTGGAGATCTCAGTTACCAGCAGCAAATATTTACTGTAATTGGATGAAATATTAGAGAAGTAGTGAGGAAAGTTGTTATTTTACCCAGAGTAAGGAAGGGATCTGGGAGTGATGGATGGAAGTGGAGTAGAAGCAGAAACTCTGGAAAATTTTTAAAATGTACCTAGATCTGAACCTGAGGTCCTACAATTTTTGTGGAAGCAAAACAATGATTTTTTTTTGAAAGGATGAAGCTGGCTGGCACCTTTTTAGTAAGTGCAGACCATTTCGCAAATAATCTCCTCTGTGTTGAAGAAATTTCTAATATTTAGACAATATAGACAGAATCAATGTAAAGGGATCAGGGAAAAGACAGAGAGGAGTCGTGTGTAAATTGATTAACATCACAAAAATACTGATCCTTGCATCTTCATTGTAGTGGTCTTTTTCTCCTTCTTGTATAAATGCTGAAAGCCTTTGATTATTTGGTTCTCAGTCTTGGTCACACTGCAGTCATATCTGTCTTTTTTCATTCTATTTTTTCCACTGCTTCATTGGCCTTGTTGAAAAAGCAGGAAGGAATTTGGGGATGACAGCAAGTGCCAGAAACCATGATGAATGTAAGTTTGGGAAAAGTTTACAGTGACAGGAAGGTGTGCGAAGACAGCGGGATATTACAGAGATATGGATTGTTCTAGGGGCTGAAGGAGATAGCAATGACAAAGGTAGATTAAGGTTTTGGTTGAAGTGAAAATTGAGCTGGACCAGCCAGATCAATATTTTGTCTACTGTAAACTTACAAAGAGAAACTCTCCACGAAACCTGATGAAAATGATACCTGTGTGTCTGTATCAGAAAAAAAAATCCAACGGATGTGGGAGATGGTGGGAGGGCTAGGTTATGTTGTGAGAAGTGGTGAAGGTACACAAGGCCTACAGATAGAGCCCACACTGTGACAAGTTGAACTGATCTGTCCTACCATAGAGATTCGGGTCAATGATGCAGACTGAATTCACACCAGATGAAACAAGTATTGTTCTCATAAAATACTTTTCAATTGTTACATTTCAGGAAGTGAGAACTTAATCTTATCTGAGGCTCTGTTGAGTTGACCCTAGTCAAGTATTCCTACCTGGGAATTGCTGTTTTTAAGCAGTCACTTCTGTTGTTACAATGTCAGTTCGGAGTCACATGCAGATATGGATACAGAATAGGTAAGTACATTCAGAACTGAACCATCCCAACGCATTAGGTATTTATAGCTACTCGCATCCATTCTGGAAATGAGTCCCACAATCAGATCAGCAAAATCCCATGCTTCCTGTCCTGCCTGAATATTGTCAGCTGCTCTGACCTATCCTGGAACTGATCTCCCAAATATGATTTGGAAGATTACAGACTCTGCCCAGTTTTTTCGGGGTCAACTGCTCACACCTATTTCAGTATGGAGTCCCACAGTTAGAACAGGCATATCCCAAACTCAATAATAGGCCCATACATTTGCAGTTTAATAGCATTTTTCCTCTTCAAATTATAGCCAAGCAGGCAAACCACAGATTATTTTCTCTGGGCCTACAAATATCAGTCTCTGTGACATCCCTCATGTTCTGTCACCCATCTTATCTCTGTAAATCCTCTACTTTCTACAAACAGTCATACATTTATGACATCCTCCAAACACAAAATCTACCCCTTCTCCCGAAAAGCCGTTCCTCCTCCTGGAGAAGGTCACAGACATACAGGCTGATCAAGTTTGTGAATGAGATTAGAGATAATAAGGGCGTTATAGGTGAATGGGTTTGAAATAGAGAGCTTGCAGAAGACAAAAGAAAACCTTGTATTGGCACTGCAGGAGATTAATAAGACGAGATTCTCCTGAAAAGAATGTGACTTTTCTTGGAAGATTTCATAGAGAGCATTGCAGTAGCGGGAGGAATTTTAGAGACATTGAGATTTGAAGGGGCTAATCAAGATTCGAGATACATAGAGTGTTCTTTTGATCTGGTGGAGATTACAGAAATAAGGAGAGCTGGAGGTGTTTCTACAGATAGGGTGGGATTTAGAATGTGGAGGCTGCAGAGATAGGGAGCTGTGTAGGTGGTTACAGAATAGGGAGTGCTGTAGGGCCTAGAGGATTTTACACAAAAGATTACACATTGGACCACATCAGACAACAGGGAACATTGTCGGGACTTGAGGAAGTTTAAGAGATGGGCAGATTTGTAAGGGACGGAGAAAGTTGCACTGAATAATGAACAGTGTAATGGCTGGAGGAGGTTATGGAGATCATGAGATTTATCAGGGCGGGAGGGAGTTAGTGATCCTGATGATTGAGTGATGATTGTGTGAGCTGGAGGAAATTGTAAAGATTGGGAGTTTTCTATGTATCGAAGTAATTACAGACAAAGCTGTCAGGCCTTGAGAATTATTACATAGAGAGGGAGTATTTAGAGGAGATTGCAGAGAAAGGAGGTTTATAAAATGGCCTGTATGAGTTACAGAGATAAGGAGGGGTGCTTTAACTGATAGATGTTTCAGAGATAAAAACGGATCTCACAGGATCAATGAGGTTATGAAGACAAAGTATAATTAGAGTTGGAGAACTCTTGAGAATCCCACCAATCCACACAGAAATTGTAAGGCAAGAGGGTGTCATTTGACCCATGATGTTTACACCAGCTTTTCATCTGAGTTCATTACAAAGTAGTGATCTGTTGTTTTCTCCCATTCCATTACACATATCAAAAGTTTGTGAGAAGATTTGTAGCTCGGGTGCTCGTTGTTGTGGTTCTGTTCGCCGATCTGGGAATTTGTGTTGCAGACGTTTCGTCCCCTGTCTAGGTGACATCCTCAGTGTTTGGGATCCTCATGTGAAGCGCTTCTGTGATGTTTCCTCCAGCATTTATACAGGTTTGTATCTGCCGCTTCCGGTTGTCAGTTCCAGCTGTCCGCTGCAGTGGCCGGTATATTGGGTCCAAGTTGATGTGTTTGTTGATAGAATCTGTGGATAAGTGCTATGCCTCTAGGAATTCCCTGGCTGTTCTCTGTTTGGCTTGTCCTATAAAAGTAGTGTTGTCCCAGTCAAACTCATATTGCTTGTCATCTGAGTGTGTGGCTACTAAGGATAGCTTGTCATGTCGTTTCGTGTCTAGTTGGTGTTCATGGATGCGGATCGTTAGCTGTCTTCCTGTTTGGACTATGTAGTGTTTTGTGCAGTCCTTGCATGGGCTTTTGTACACTACGTTGGTTTTGCTCATGCTGGGTATCGGGTACTTCGTCCTGGTGAGTTGTTGTCTGAGAGTGGCTGTTGGTTTGTGTGCTGTTATGAGTCCTAGTGCTCGTAGTATTGTGGCTCTCAGTTAAGAAATGTCCTTGATGTATGGTAACGTGGCTAGTCCTTTGGCATGTCCTCATTCTGTTGTCTTTCCCTTAGGCATCTGTAGATGAAATTGTGGGGATATCCGTTTTTGGCGAATACATTGTAGAGGTGTTCTTCTTCCTCTTTTTGCAGTTCTGGTGTGCTGCAGTGTGTTGTGGCCCTTTTGAACAGTGTCTTGATGCAACTTCTTTTGTGTGTGTTGGGGTGGCTGCTTTCGTCGTTCAGGGCTTGGTCTGTGTGTGTGGCATTCCTGTCCACCTTTGTGGTGAATTCTCCGTTCGGTGTTCTGCCACACATGCAGATGACAAGAACATGAGTTCGACTGGGACCATACTACTATTATAGGACAAGCCAAACAGAGAACAGCCAGGGAATTCCTAGAGGCATGGCACTCATCCACAGATTCTATCAACAAACACATCGACCTGGACCCAATATACCGGCCACTGCAGCGGAAAGCTGGAACTGACAACCGGAAGCATCAGAGACAAACCACTATAAATGCCAGAGGAAACATCACAGAAGCGCTACACAGGAGGATCCCAAGCACTGAGGATGTCACCTAGACAGGGGACGAAATGTCTACAATACAAATTCCCAGCTCGGCGAACAGAAACACAACAATTACACATTTCTTTTAGTCGCAATAATCATCCAATCCCCTCTTGAAAATTTCCATTGAACATCCATTTACAACACATCCTAACTACTCGCCAAGTGAAACGGTTCTTACTTCTATCATAGTTCTCCTGTTGTACATAAACTGAAATCTGTGTCCTCTCGTTTTGTGAGTGGGCACAGTTTTATCCAATCTAATCTATTCAGTCTGTCTATGAGTTTGAAAAACTGCATCCGATCTCCTCTTCACCAGCTTCACTTCAGTGAGAACAGTTGCAACAGTCTGACTTCATAACTGGTCTTACTCATTCCTGGAAATATTCTTTTAGATCAGTTCTTCATCCTTTCCAATGTATTCATTCCGTCTGATCATGTGACACAGTTGAAGTCGAATGTGTTTGATGCAAGTTCAACATCACGTCTTTACTCTTGAACGGTCAGTATTTATAAAGACAGGAACACTGTATGCTTTGCCTATGTTTAATGCTCTACAAACTTCAATGAGCTTTACACATCCTGTGCTCCTATATTCCTGCCTATTTTATATTGTCTTTTAATGTTCTTGCTAGAAATTTGCATTGTCTCATGTTTCAATGTACCAAACTTCATCAATCTCCTCTCTACTGTTTTTAAGAAGTTGGTAATGTAAGTTTAGAGTTCGACAATGTTTTCCTCACAGTTTACAATTTCTTTAAGTGCTGTGTCAACTGTAAACCTTGAATGGGTCCCTGCACATCAGATGTACATCGTTCATACATATCAAAATGAATGAGGTCACAAAAACTGAATCCTGTGGAACTTCACTGAAAATCTATGCCCAGCCTGAATTAAAAATCTAGTGACCATTCCTCTCGATTTCCTACCATTCCTCTCGATTTCCAGTCCATTTTGTGTCGAAATTGATACAGTCCCTTTTATTCCATGTAAGAATAAATGAATGAATGAATGATTTAATGTCACATATATCGAGGGAAAAACAGTGAAGCATGTTTGTTGCCTGTGCCACAAAGATATTCCTCATCAATGTTGTACCTTTTGAGTGACAGAGTTTCCTTCTCTGTCAGCATGACCTGGGTGGGTTCGGCCACTTTGGTATAGACAAAGATGAAGTATTCAGCTCACACTCAGCTATTCCCCTCCTTCTCAGTATAAATCATCTTTCAAGTGTTGAATTAGCCTTACTCCACCTTTTCGCAAGCTCCCTTTGAGGTGCGACAATTTTATGTTGGCTCTCCGTTTTCTCATAAATTCCTCCGCTGTATCATCTCTACCCTAAACCTTCAGCATTTCTCCTGGTTTACAATATTGTTCTCTATCTGACAGCTATTCAATTGTTCTTCTTCACCTTAACCTTTTGCTCCACTGTCATCGAGGGAGCATTGGATTTGATTACCCTGCCTATCTTGTGTGAGGAACTATTCCTCGAACAGACCCAAGTCATTGAAGGGAGCCAATTGTTCAATTTTTCTTTTTCTGACCAACTTGGTATTCCGGTCATACCTTCCCAGATTCATTCTTGCCCCACTGAAGGCAGTTCAGTCAATTGATTTTTCTCAAACTCAGTCAATGCACAGCATTCTCTACCATCATCCTAAGCGTTACACTAAAATGATCATCGTACCTGAAAATGTTCCCACCTGATACCGGATCCACTTTCCCCACCACTTTTCCAAGGTTCAACAGTACATGGTTCTTTGGGGTGGGCACACACTCCTGCAGTAAGCTCTCCTCCATGCAATCCGTCACTGCCCAGACACGGTCAGTATCCCAGCCTGTATCTGGATAATGCAAGTTTCTCAACACTATCACGTTGCCATCTCTGTATCCTTCTCACTCGTCGGCAGCCCACAGACGGTCCCTCACAGCGTAACCTTATAGATTTTTTTTAACTAAAACTCCAGCCAAATTCATTCTGAACTTGAAGGCATCAACTTAATCTCAGACTCATTAACTAACACTATCCTGAACCAATACTTCTACACTTCATCCTTTGCTTTCCTTTATATCATTTTTGAATACGTTATACTTTAGGCTCCATACATCAGGAAGGTTGCATTGGACCTGAAGCAGGTCCAGAGGAAGCTCACAAGAAAAATCCAAGGAATGAAAGGCTTAACAGATGAGGAATGTTTGAGGACTCTAGGACTATACATGATGGAGTTTAGAAGGACAAGGGGAGATCTGATTGAAACTTACAGAATACTGAATGGCTTGGACAGAGTG
>NC_057717.1:10082667-10101421 GCF_004010195.1 Chiloscyllium plagiosum
TCATCGTGCCTGAAAATGTTCCCACCTGATACTGGATCCACTTTCCCCACCACTTTTCCAAGGTTCAACAGTACATGGTTCCTTGGGGTGGGCACATACTCCTGCAGTAAGCTCTCCTCCATGCAATCCGTCATTGCCCAGACACGGTCAGTATCCCAGCCCGTATCTGGATAATGCAAGTTTCTCAACACTATCACGTTGCCATCTCTTATCCTTTTCACTAGTTGGCAGCCCGCAGACGGTCCCTCACAGCGTAACCTTATAGTTTTTTTTTACTAAAGCTCCAGCCAAATTCATTCTGAACTTGGAGGCATCAACTTAATCTCAGGTTCATTAACTAACACTATCCTGAACCAATACTTCTACACTTCATCCTTTGCTTTCCTTTATATCATTTTTGAATACGTTATACTTTAGGCTCCATACATCAGGAAGGTTGCATTGGACCTGAAGCAGGTCCAGAGGAAGCTCACAAGAAAAATCCAAGGAATGAAAGGCTTAACAGATGAGGAATGTTTGAGGACTCTAGGACTATACATGATGGAGTTTAGAAGGACAAGGGGAGATCTGATTGAAACTTACAGAATACTGAATGGCTTGGACAGAGTGGATGTTGGGAAGATGTTTCCATTGACAGGAGAGACGAGTAACCAAGGGCACAGCCTTCAATTAAAGGGAAAACCTTTTAGATCTGAGATAAGGGGAAACTTCTTCAGCCTGGGAGTGGGGAATCTGTGGAAGTCATTATCACAGAAGGCTGTGGATGCAAAGTCATTGAGTAGATTTAAAACAAAGATAGAAAAGTTCTTGATTTTCATGAGATCAAAGGGGTAAAGAAGGAAAACGGGCTTGAAACACCGATCAGTCAAATGGGAATGGTGGAGGAGACTCGATGGACACAGTGACATTCTTGATACCACAATCCTGGAATTACATTGACAGTCACAGAAACACTGACACCTTCAATTTCCTGACTGCTCTGTGACTATCGCCCCTCCTGCCTTCTCCCTCCCCTCCTGTACAGTCAGGCTGCTTGTGGTACCACAGATTATGGCTCTGCCTGCATTCCTCTGAGGAGCCCACATCTTCATCAGCATCCAAGCTGGGAAACTGAATGGGGAGGGAGCCTCACCTGCCCCCAGGGTAAACCTGTATTCCCTGACCGTATCTCTTGACTGATCACCCATTCCCTTCCTTCTTACTGGCCGTTATGACAGCAGTGTGATCCCCTCCCTTCAAATGTTATCCACCTAACTCTCAGCGTCATAGATGGCTCACAGAATCTCCAGTCATTAACTGAGCTGCAGGACCTAGTGTTCATCTCGAACACCAGCAGGGGCTATGACTTCCCAATGTAACAGAAAACGTTTCCCATTTGACCAACCTGCACTACCATAACATAAGCTGAAACGTGTTTAGTCTTACTCAATGAATTACGTTGGATAAAGTTAACATCAAAGGCATACGTTTCACATGCATTCCCTTATCAGTCTGTAGCTGATTAAGATTCTTTATTATACTGATTCAGACTTTCAATTATTACTGATATTTCAGCCTTCAGTCCTAATTCCATGAAAGAAAATGCCATTTTGCAGCAAGTTACGGCAAGTAACGGTTTATTATCAGCAAATGTACTTTCATTTTCTTCTGTGAAGACCTCACAGGGTCACTGTCTCTGTGCCTCCCAGGGACGTGTAATCCACCAGCTCCCACTGCACTCTGCTCCCTCACAGGGTCACCGTCTCTGTGACTCCCAGTATGACTAGGCCTCGATCCTCAGTGCTGATTTATTTCCTCGCACTTTGGTGCCTCTAACTCCCAGGTGTGGGTGAGCCTCAAGGTCATGCTCAAAATTTCTCCATCACATGGTCACTCCCTCTGTGCCTCAGTACTGATTTCGCGCCTCCTGCTCTGCTGTTTCTCCAACTCCAAGTCCCAGTCGGCCTCAATCCTCACTGCTGATTTATATTCTCCCACTCTGTGTTGCTCGCTCTCAGGTTCTCTCCCTTTGTGACACCCAGGTAATTGTACTCCTCAAGCCTGAGCTGAGATTTATAATATCCCATTCCGCACTGCTCCCTCACTGGATTGCCGTTGTGCCTGGAAGACAGTGAAAAAGAGGAGGATTAGAAGGGTCAGAGAGTGTTACAGTAATTGAGCGAGCTGTAGGGGGTGGAACAGGCTATCTGGAGAAGTCGGCAGACGTGCACCGCCTAAAGCAGGGAGATACAGGGAGATTTGCAGGAACTGAATAAGGCAAAGGAAATAGAGAGTTGGTGGTTCGTTTTTGACGGAGCTTTGTCGAGTCTAAAGGGTTTTTTTTGTGAACTGCTTAGAGAGATAGAAAGACTTCAACAAATGCAAATTGACAGCCAGAAAGCGTTTTAAGGTACTGGACACTGCTGGATGTTACAGAGTTAATAACTGGGGGATATAGATCATTGGAGCACGGGTGGTATTCAAGGACCCTCACGATATGAAGAGGTTCAGAGAACGGGAGCATTCCGAAATGGTGGGATTGTAGGGGCTGGACGAGGTGAGGTGGATGAGGAGGGTGAAAAGTGTGAATTAAACACATCCAACCACTGTAATTCATAGAGATTTACGGAGGGGAACCTGTGTTGTAATTTGTAACAGTGATATAGAGGGATACAGATACTGAGAGTTTACAAATTTAAAAAGGAAGAGTTGAATGGTGATCAGAAGTTTAAACAGCGCAGACGGGAATGGAGGAGGTGAGATATTGTGAGGAACTATAAGAGTTGTACGTAGAGGAGTAAGTCACCCATAAAGGGAGAGCTGCATTGTCTGTACACAGTTACAGTGGCACATGTGGGATATGTTACAGACATGAGGAGTGTTGGAGCGCCTGCTGGAAGGTACACAGATAACAACAGTTCCAACAGCTGGTGCAGCCACTCAAGAAGGCAGCTCACCACCATCTTCTTAGGAACAACTCAAAATCAATAAAAAAAATGCTGACTCAGCCCACAATGCACATGTCCGTGAATGAATGAAGGAAGGAATTTGTAGAAAGATTAACAAGCAGCACTGAGGTCACTCAGGAAGGCGCTTTCAGCAGCCCCTCACAAACCCAGAACCACCATTCCCTGGAAGAAGAGGAGCTGCAGGTGCACGGGAACACCAGAACTTCCAAGGTGCCCTCCAATTCACGTTCCATCCTCCCAGCAATGTGTCTGTCCCTACACCCAAAGGACTGGAATGGGTCAGGAAGACAGTTGCCCACCACCTTCTCCAGGGAATTACAGATGGGAAGGTAATGATGGCCGAGCAAGTGATGACCACGGTACATCATTGAATTTTAAAAAAGGGAAGCTCACAGACTGTTCATGTTGTCTTTGCTTCCTCCATACAACCCACATTCCCAGCTAATTTTGTGTCACCAACAAATGTGGATCATTAGATTTTGTCCGACCATCAAATCCATTTGAATTTAGTTGTATGCCAAGCACTAGTCCATTTTCTTCCACTTAATTTTCTGTCTATTAAAGAATTCCCAATCTATGCCACTACATTCTCTCCAATCCCACATGTGCCAATTTTGCTTATCCACCTCTTCAATGGGACCTTGTTAAAAGGTTTCTGAAAATCCCAATAAACCATTCCTCCCTTTTATCAACTCTGCTGTCTACAGCCAGACAGGAAAACAAAGCCAGCATCTCACTTTCAGAACAACTGTCAGAAGACAGAGAGCAGATATAAAGGAGTCAGCCAGTGACAAGTGGAGCTCCACAGGGGTAAGCGTTGGGACAACACTGAACATGCTGTACATTAACAGTCTGGACAAAGGATGTGAGGGGGTACGGGAAACAGATTCCCCAGAAAGATCCCAGAGATGAAATGCTTATCAAATGAGGAGCAGTTGGAGATTCTGGGTCTACACTCGATGAAGTTAATGCAGCGGTGGCAGAATCTGATTCAAACGTACAGAAAACTGAGGGATCTGGTTAGAGTGAACGTAGGGAAGATGGTTCCATGATTCGGAGAGACTCGGGCCCAAAGAGAGAGCTTCAGAGTGAAGGGACGCCCCTTTAGAATGGAGATGTGGAGCAATTTTTTCAGCCAGAGGGCGATAATCTGGGGAGCTCACTGCCTACGGAGGGCTATGGATCAGAAGTAATTCAGTATATTAACTCAGTGATAGATCGGTTCTTATTAGGGGTGTTGTGCTGGAAAAGAACTGCATGTCAGGCAGCATCCGAGGAACAGGAGAATCGACATTTCTGGCAAAAGCCCTTCATCAGGAAAGGACTGATGAAGGGCTTTTGCCCGAAACATTGATTCTCCTTCTCCTCGGATGCTGCCTGACCTGCTGTGCCTTTCCAGCAACACACGCTGAACTCTAATCTCCAGCATCTGCAGCCTTCACTTTCGCCTGATAGATAGGTTCTTAATGAGTAAGGGGATGAAGGGTTACAGGGACTAAGTAAGAGAAACAATCCCACCATCATCGAATAGTGGAATAGACTCAATGGTCGAAGTGGCCTCCTTCTATATCTGATCACAGAAACCCGACAGTGTGGACAACGTTCCATGGCCACCTCTCCTAACCTGCACATCTTTGGACTGTGGGAGGAAACCCACACAGACACAGGGAGATCTCCACACTGCCAATCGCCAGAGGCTGGAATCGAAGCCTGATTCCTGTTGCTGTGAGGCAGTAGTGCTAACCATTGAGCCACCGCGCTGCCTCCGTGCCATCGAGATAGGCTTACGGGCCGTGCTTATTCATCTGCTTTCGAATTGTGCAGTTATCATTTCTGCCATATCGTTTACCATACATTCCAACACTTTCTGATTATTACCGTCACCTCTTGGTTTCAGATAGACTGCAGAAAGCTACATCACAAAGTAACTTGGAAATTCTTGTGTATAAATCTCAGAACAGTGGTTTACAGGGTCAGCAGGTCATAGAAAGGGAAAATGGAATGCTGGGGTTGACTCCAAACGGAATGGAGAATAACAATAGGGAAGGCTTGTAATAACTTTAGAGGGTTCCAGTCAGCTCACAATGAAAATACTGTGAACAGATGTGGGCCCCTATCTAGAGGAAAATGTTCTTGCATTGGAGGCAGTCCAGCCAAGGTTTGACAGACTGTCCCTAAAAATGGAGGGATATTGATGAGAAAAGCTGGAGAAGGTTGAATTTGAACTCATGAGAATTTAGAAAATTAGGCAAATCTACTGATACATCGAAGATTCTTTGGTCTTCTTACAGGTTCTGTACTGAGACATTGCTTCCCTGAGAAAGGATCTGTAACTGGAGATAAAGGCGAATGTAGGCACAAGGGAAGCTTACAGAGAAAAGCAGGGTTGTAGAGACGGGAGGATGTTACAGAGTTGGGGTGGTTTGAGGTCACTGTTGGTGGTTAGAGATCAGACAGGTTGTTGGGATGAAAAATGTCACAGAGAGTTACAGGGTTATCAGTCCTGAAGGAGTTACAAAGATAGGGAGGGTGGTATTTGGAGCTGTAGGGAGGGTTGTAGGGCCTCAGCAATACACTGATAAGGATGATCGTTGGCTCTGCAGGCGTTTACTGAGTTAGGAAGGTTCAAAGGGGCTGGATCAGTTCAGAGCCAGGGAAAATTGTAAGGATTGGAGGAGCCACAGATAGTAAGGGTTGTAAGGCTGCAGGAGTTCAGACAGTTATTGAGGCCTGTGATAACAGGTTTGCAGCATTCCCATCCATTACACACAGATGCGGAATGCGGTTATGGAGGAGGTTACAGAAATCGAGAAGGTTGTAGATGTTGGAAGATATTACAAAGACAGTTACAAAGCTGTAGTATTTGAGGATGTTAAAGCGACATAATGCAATGAGGGAGTGGAAGTTGCTTCAGGTATTAAACATGCTGCAAGGGATCAATAACCTTCCATCGATCAGGAGCATTGGAAGGTCTGGAGAAAAAGAACAAGAATTGCAGGGATGAAGAATATCACAGGGATGGGGAGTAACATGAGTATGAGGAGTTACAACATGAGATGAGCTGTATTCAATGGAGTCAGGGAAGTTACAGGGAGATCCGAAGGGACTACAGGTGATCAAAAGGACAGTGAGGCTTCTTGGTGCAGGATGGGATAGTTTACGCAGACAGGCAGTATTTTATGGAATGGTGCTATTTACAGAGACTAAGAGATTTGTATAGAATTGAGGCACTAACAGAGTTACGGAAGGCTGCAGTGGATGATATCAGATGCTGAGGATCTGGAGGTTGCATCAATGAGAAGGCTGGAGAGTACGGCATTGCTTACAGACACAGGAACAGCAATAAGCCCTGGTGACACTTTCACAGAAAGAGAGCATTGCACAACGTGGAGGAGGTTTCTGCGGTAGGGCGGGTTGTAGGGGAGGGTGATGTTTACACAGATGGGAGGGGTAAGAACTACTGGAGAAGGTGATGGAGATACTGGAGGAGCGTACTTTGACAAGGTTGGTATGAGAGAGAGCGAGAGAGATTATTGAGGCAATGGTCTCCACAGTCTGTGAGGACTGGAGTATGCCTGGCAGATATGGAGTGATATAGCTGCTGGAGTAGTTATGGAGTAGGCTTGCTAGATGGGGAGTAAAATCACTGGTGCAGTTACAAAGTTGGGGAAACGGGGTGTGACATCGCTATTGAAGCGGTTACAGAGTAACCTTGGCAGATAGGGAGTGATAGAGCTGCTGGAGCAGTTACAGAGTGAGCCTGACAGATGGCTAGTGATATAGCGGCCATAGCAGTTACATAGTAGACCTAACAGATGGGGAGTCACATAGTTACTGGAGAAGATACAGAGTAGGGTTGACAGATGGGGAGTGATATAACTGCAGGAGCAGTTACAGAGTTGGCCTGACAGATGGGGAGTGATATAGTTGCTGGAGCAGGTGACAGATTGAAGGAGAGCTCTGGAGACTGGTGTAGACTGCAGAGACATGGTGGACTGATGAACGTCAGAAGTTCATTCCGACAGGAAGGTCTGTGGTTGCATGAGAAGGTAACAGTAACAGTGAAGGTTTCAGTGTTGGAAGTGGATTCAGTGTGTGGGATAACGTCGCAGAGGTAGGCGCCGCCATAGTGATTGGAGGAGCACACAAACAGAGGGATGCTATAGGATATGATATTCCAGAGACAGGGAGTGTTCCAGCGGATAAAGGAAGTTACAAAGATAGGTGGGGTTATCGGCCTGCAGGAGGAATCGGTTTGGGAGGGTTGGAGAGGCTGGAAGAGATTAGACAGATGGGGAGTATTCCATGGTCTGAGAAAATTCCAGTTATTGATGATTGTGTAGTTTACACAGATAGTGGGGATAGTGGGGACTGACAGAGATACAGAGCCAGGGAGTGCTACACAGAAACATAGGAAAGAGGGGCAGTTGTAGGCTATTCTGCCCCACCAGGAGAAGGTCAGCTCTGCAGATGCTGGAGATCAGAATCAAGAGTGTGTGTTGCTGCCTGATCCACTATGCTTTTCCAGCATTCGAGGATCAGGAACATTGACGTTTTGGGCCAGATGCTGTAGGCACTGGAGGAGTTTATACAGATAGAGAGGTCTGTAAGGATGGTGGATGAATAGAGGCCGTGTGGTGGTGTAGGGATGTGTAGTAAGGAAAGGATGGTGTACAGAGATAGGGAGGAACTGGAAGAATTTACTGCGATAGTGCGGTTTGTGGTGATGGTTTTTGCGATTGGAAGAAGTCAGTAATACAGAGGGGTGTAGACACTGGATGGTTCTTCAGACTGAAGGTTACAGAAAGTGAGAACTGTAGGGACTGGGCTAGGATACAGCAATAAAGAGGATGTTTCATGTACATGGATGGTTTTAGTGACCTCGTGGTTACAGAGATAGCAAGGCTGGTAGTGACGACAGGAGTAGAGTTGTGGAGCAGTGTCGTGACGGGTGAAGGTCACAGCGATAGAGGAGATTGCAGACATTGGGAGGGTTACTGTGGCTTCAGGACACTGTACACAGGGAGGGCTGCCGGGATGGGAGCAGGTTACACAGGCAGGAAAGGCTGTAGGCACTGGAGGAGTTTATACAGATAGAGAGGTCTGTAAGGATGGTGGATGAATAGAGGCCGTGTGGTGGTGTAGGATGGGAGGCAGGAATGTTATAGGGATTGAAGGTTATAGTGATATAATGTGCTGTAGGGGCTGGAGGAGGGTACACAAAGGGTTGAGGCTGGAAGATGTTACAGAGACAGGGTGGACTGGAGGTATTGTGCAAGGTGACAGAAAGAGAGATTATTGTAATGATGGGAGGAGGAGATTCCTGAGATTTGGCATGTCATCCAGTCTGGAGCATTTTACAGTGACAGGGTGATAGTCAGCATTGAAATAGGTTTTAAATTTGCAGAGGGATTGTAGGGAGGGGGTGAGGTTACAGAGATAGAAACTGTTCTCAGAGTTAAAAGCATTCAAGGCATTCGCTCAGATGAGTTGGACTGAAGGGTCTGTTTCCTTGCTATATGACTCTGTGGTGCGACAATAGAGAATGCTGGAGTGTACATAGAGAAGATAAAGATCCCAGGCTTCAATAGCACCTTCTCGTGGTCGGCCTGCTTTCCCCTCCATTGTCCTGATGCTCACTAAGACAGCATAGGCCTGGATTGATAACTGTGACACTCCCGATGCTGTCTCAGACAGGCTCAGTATAGCAGAGCTGAAAGTAATCCTCTCACAAAGGATGGGGATTGAGCCTGGGAGCTTTATGCTCTGTGTTCACCCTTCAGCACTGTATCTATGTCTTGTCTTGAGGGCCGATGTTTCGAGCTGTTTAAATGCTCTCTGCTCTGTTCCCTGTGAATGATCTTACCTCACTTCAGGATTTATTGAGGACTCCAGATCTCCCTGCCCTTTGTCTCTCTGGTTGACCTACCATCTTCAATGTGGTGATGGATGAGACACCCAGCAGTTGGGAAGTCTATTGGGTCAGGAGCTTCTTGAGTACCTAGAGGAGAGAGAGAATTAGACAGAATGGGAAATTAGACTGATGCAGTGAGGGTTACACAGGGAGAATGGTACTGAGTGCCACAGAGATCTGGAAAATCCAAGACTCCACCTCTGGCCTGTGCTGCTGCGTCTCTCTGGAGTGGAGAATTCTGTTGGCTCACGATCTGGAGTAGCTGCAAGAGTGAGAGACATTGACAGAGGCAGCAATTAGACCCACAGTGAGGTATACCAAATGGAGAGATACTGAGTGATATCACCAGTGTGCAGGAATGATTTCAGGATCAAGCAATGGGCATGATGAAAGGTTTTTGATTCATGACGCAGTAGGATCAGTACTCAGTGATGGTTGAGCTCCGAGTGGAAGAGGTGATGGCCTCGTGTTATTGTCACGAGACTGTTCATCCAGAGTTTAATGCCGGTGTCAGCTATAACCATCTAACTGCTTAATATCCTTTAAGGAGGGAAATCTGTTATCGACAGCAGATTTGATCTACATGTGACTCCAGACGCAGAACAAGGAGGTTGACTCTGAACTGCCCCTTGAAATGATCCAGCAAGCCACTCAGCTCAAGGGCAGCTCGGGGTGGGAAATACACGCTGGCCAGCCAGAGAGGGCAACATCCCACGAGTGAATTAAAAACAACTCTGCTGGGAGCAGTGTGCTGGCCAGTCATGTCGGTAGGTAGGACAGAGAGGAGGCAGGGACAGGGTTCAGGTGAAAGGAGCTTTCCAAATCCAAATAGAAAAGGTGAAGCATCGGAACAGCATGAAATGTGGCTGAAAACAAGCAGAAAGGAAAAGGAAGGGACTGAGTTTAACTACAACTGTACATCAGTGAATTAGGCTGTGACAAGAAATTCTGGGAAAAAGTCAATTACAATGTTCTTTCTTTGGAATGAACAAAGTCTCTGCAATAAGGTAATACATTTGTGATACAGAGATAAATAATATTTAGTCACCAGAAAGATGTGGTTACAATAGAAACAAAAGGTGGAACATAAATATTCAATTCCACACATCCTTGACGGGTCTCAGGGATTGCAGGATGGGTAACCCTGACAGTAATGAGTAACAAAGGCATGAGAGAGAACGCATATGGCCTCAGATGATGCAGCTGAATCAGCCTGAATGCAGATTCTGGGTAACACGTGTCAACACCATAAGCAGAGAATGTTTTTCGGGCTGCCTGACAACATTTCATTGCTCAACACTGTTACACATTCAAATGAATTCCTGTATAATGCAAAGGCACTGCGATAATTTTGGGAGACTTCAGTCTTTGAAGAAGGCATTTGGTATGCATTCCTATATTGGTCAGAGCACTGAGTACAGGAGTTGGGAGGTCATGTTGCGGCTGTACTGGACATTGGTTAGGCCACTGTTGGAATATTGCATGCAATTCTGGTCTCCTTCCTATCGGAAAGATGATATGAAAGATTTACAAGAATGTTGCCAAGGATGGAGGATTTGAGCTACAGAGAGATGCTGAAAAGACTGGGGCTGGTTTCCCTGGAGCGTCGGAGGCTAAGCGGTGACGGCTGGTACATTTACAACATTTAAGAGGCATTTGGATGGGTATATGAATAGGAAGGGTTTGGAGCGATATGGGCCGGGTGCTGGCAGGTGGGACTAGATTTGGTAGGGATATCTGGTTGGCATAGAGAGGTTGGGCCGAATGGTCTTTTTCCAGGCTGTACCTCTCTATGATTCTATGACCTGGTAAGGTCCTGGGGATTTATCCACCTTTATGCGTTTTAAGACATCCTGCACCTCCTCCTCTGTAATATGGACATTTTGCAAGTTGACACCATCTATTTCCCTACATTCTGTATCTTCCATGTCCTCCCCACAGTAAACATTGATGTAAAACACTTGTTTAGTATCTCCCCCATCTCCTGCAGCTCCACGTGCAGGCTGCCTTGCTGATCTTCAAGGGGCCCTATTCTCTCCCTAGTTACCATTTTGTCCTTTATGTTTTTATAAAAACCCTTGGGATTCTCCTTAACAATATTTGTCCAAGCTATCTCGTGCCCCCTTTTCACCCTCCTGATTTCCCACTTTAGTACACTCCGACTGCTTTTATACTCTTCTTAGGATTCACACTCTTTCCTGAGATATGATTACTTCTTTTTCTTCACTGAAACCTCAATTTCTCTCCATATCCAGTATTCCGTACACCTCTCAGATTTCCTTTCACCCTAACAGGAATACTGTACACTGTCTCTGGACTGCTGTTTTCATTTTTAAAGGCTGCCCAATTCCCAATGATAAACGTTTCATTCTCTCAAAATGGAAAGTTCCCAATTCCTGCATCTCGCAAAACCGCCACTTGACAATAATGACAAAATAAAGAACTTTCCCAAGGAAGGCTTCGATGAGGTGAGCTCTGGACAGGTACATAGATCTGGAGGTTACTAGACGCACGGAGAGTGCTTTCTATCAGAGCAGCACCAGGTCAGTGTCAGGCACAAAGACAGAACGGGCAAATAGATTCACATCTGAACTCACATCGCCCAGCCTGGGAGCCTGAAGCTGTGCACAGCCATTCTGGAGAGTTATGCAGATATCAGGAGTATTGCTGTGGCAAATAGAGATTTCAGTAATTTTGAGGGAAGATACTAATAAAGGAGGTTACAGAGTAAGGAGGATTGTAGGGAATTGAAGAGGTTTCCCAGTTTACGAGTGTTGGAGGGATTGGAACAGGTTACCAAGATAGTGAGGGTTTAAATTGAACGATTCCGCAGAAAACCTTTACAGGGAGAAATGAAGGATTCTTGACAGTGAGGAGGAACAGAAGAATCTTGGGGTCCACGTCCATTGATGCCTCAAAGCTGGTACTCAAACTGATAGCCTTGTTTAGAAGGCATGTGATGTGCTGGCTTTCATTAGCAGGGGAATTGAATTTAAGAGCTATGAGGTTACGCTGCAGCTTTACCGAGCCCTGGTCAGACAACACTTGGTTTATTGTGTTCAATTCTGGTTGCCTGATTATCAGAAAGATGTGGAAGCTTTAGAGAGGGGGCAGAGGAGATTTATCAGGATGCTGCCTGGACTGGAGGGGAAATCTTACAAAGAATATTTGAGGGAGTTTGGGCTTTTCTCATTGGAATGAAAAGGATGAGAGGTGATTTCATAGATTTGAGGCTTAGATAGAGAGGATAACCACATACTTTTCCCATTGCAAAAATGGAAATGATGAGGTGGCATAAGTTGAAGGTGATTGGAGGAAGTTTATAGGAGATGTCAGGGGTGGGTTCTTTACACATCATGTAGCGGGTGCGTGGAATGCACTGCCAACAGTGGTAGAGAGTCCAATACACTAGGGACATTTAAGCAATTCTTAGATAGGCAAACAGATGATAGTAAAATGAAGGGTCTGTAGGATAAAAGGTCACCGCAACATTGAGGCCGAAGGACCTGGGCTGTGCTGAACGGTTCTACGTTCTAAATAGGGAGGGTCACAATGGCACAAAGAGGTTTCAGAAAGCTGGAGAGGATGGAATCTGAATGAAGAAACACAAATAGGAAAGTGTGCTCAGATTGTCGAGGGTAACAGAGACAGCAACGGTCTGATCTGGAGCAGACGACCCAGACTGGGAGGGGTGTGAGGACTGGAGGTGGTTTCACAGGGAGGGAGGACAATAGAGCCACAAGAGGTTACAGATCTATAGGCCTGCAGGAGTTCATGGAGATGGGGAGGTTGGGAGGGATGAAGCAGTTTACAGGCACAAGGATGTTGGTAGGATGGGATGGTTGGAGACAGTTTCACAGATAAGGAAGTTTAAACCTCCTGCAGTTTCGTCAAAGTGGGAAGGTTTGTAGGGGAGGGTGGCATTTACACAGATAGAGGTGTAAGAGCTGGAGAAGGTTATGGAGATGAGTAGATGGATAGACAGACTGGGGGAGCTTGCATTGACAGGGTGGGAGATAGCCACGGGAGGATGTTACACAGATAGTGAGTCTTTTCGGAACTGGATCAGGAGAGTAACAGGCATTGGAGTGAGTTCTACAGATCCTGACTGCAGCAGGGACCTGAGAAGATTACAGGGTCCCCACAGATTGATCGTGTCTTTCGGACTGGAAAAAGATATGGATTGATTAAACCCAATGTATGCTGTTTTCTTTTTCCTGAACAGAGCCTCAATAACCCTCAGCAGACAGGGATCCCTAAACCTGCCAGCTTTTCCTTTCACTCTAACAGGGATATACTGGCCCTAGATTCTTGAGATCACACTAATTAAAAACCCTCCCGTTTGCCAGTCATTCCTTTTCCTTCAAACAGACTCACCCAATCGATTGTAATCATGATGTGGAGGAGCCGGTGTTGGACTGGGGTGGACAATGTTACTCCTAACTCCTGATACTCATTTCACAGGACATCATCCCACTGTCATGTAGACTGATGTGCACAATGACCAATGGCTAATAACCCTCCCCTTCAGAATGTTCATTAACCGCACAGAGACGTTCTTGACTCTGGTACCCGGAAGGCAGCACACTATCCTGGGATGTCTTCTGCAGCCAAAGAATCTCCTGTCTGCCCCCCTCACAACTGAGTCTCCTATCGGTATCACAATCATTAGAGAGGATCTGGCAAACGTGGACTGAGAGGACTATCTGCAGTTGGGTCTATCTTTGGAAAGTGGGAGTATGTTAAAGTGATACAGTGTGTTCCTGACGAGGGAATAGTAAAGGCAGAAAGTCCAGCGAATACTGATCAAGCGATATCGTGGGATTGATAAAGAAAATACAGTGTAATAAAACCAGGCGAAGCCATCCAAAAGTTTAGGGACTGCAAGGGGGTCTTTAGAAATGAGGGGAAAACAATGGCCATAAAATATCCTTGTCAGATACTATAAAGGAAAAGCCTATACTGGCCCTGGATTCTTGAGATCACACTTTTAAAACCCTCCCGTTTGCCAGTCATTCCTTTTTCTTCAAACAGACTCACCCAATTGATTGTAATCATGATGTGGAGGAGCCGGTGTTGGACTGGGGTGGACAATGTTAAAAAATTACACAACACCAGCTTACAGTCCAACAGGTTTATTTGGACGCACTAGGTTTCAGAGCACTGCTTCATCAGGTGGTTGTGGAGCACAGTCGTACAGCACAGAATTTATAGCAACAGGATAACAGTGTCATGGAATGTAATATCAAACACATTTAGTTTCTGCCGTTCATCTTTTAGGATTATTACCTGCGCTTCGAAAGCTGGTGCATTGAAATAAACCTATTGGACTATAGGTGTTCTGTGATTTTTAATTCACCCAATCCTGCCTAATGGCCCCAAACCTGGCCCTGCTCCAGTTTCATCTGGGAACCTGTCTGATCCTTTTCCATAACTCTGTTCTATCGAAGATAGTTGTGATCACTAGACTCGAAGTGCTCTCTGACTGATACTTCAGTCACTTTCCAGACTTCGTTTTCTGAGGGGAGGTCCAGTGCTGCTCCCGCCTGAGTAGAGTTAGGCCTTGTTCGAGTTACATCTTGGTTTAGGAAAATTTCTTGGGCACATTTGACAAATTGCACTCCGTACGGGCCTTTTTCTATGTGGGTGGCCCAGTCCATCCAGGGGAAGTTAACATCTCCAACCAATACTACTTTATTATTTCTATAGGTACCTGCAATCTCTCTACACATCTGCTCCTCTAGTATCCGCTGGCTATTTGGGAATCTGGAACACTGTCTCAACAGAGTCCACCCCCTTTTTGTTTCTAACTTCTAACCATATGCCTAATTTGATGATCCCTTAAGAGTATCCCTTCTAAGCACTGTTGTTCTGCCCTCCCTTATCAAAAGTGCAACTCTCCCATCTCACTCACTCTGTCCGACCTGTAGCTTCTGTATCGTGGAACAGCTGCCAGTCATGCCCTTCTCTCAGCCATGTTTCTGTTATGGCTATAATATCCCAGTCCCCGAAGCCAATCCATGCTCTGAGATCGTCTGCCTTACCAGTCAGGCCTCGTGTGTTGAAATAAATGCACGTTAAACCAGTAGTGTTTTCCCTCCCTTGACTGTGGCCCAGGATATCCAGAATAGGAAACTTGTTCTCGGTGGCTGATGTATTTTTCCCCTGACTGGCCGATAGTACCTATCTTACTCAGAGTCCCTGCCAACCTAGTTTAAACCCTCCCCAGGTAACACTAACAAATCTCCCTCGCAGTGATCCTGGTGCCCCTCGGTTTTAAGTCAAACCTGTTCCCCCTTGTACAGGTCACCTCTACCCCAGAAGAGATCTCAACGATCTAAACATTACCCCATCCCCCAGCTCCTCAGCTACACATCTATCTGGCCTATCTTTCTATTTCAGTCCTCAACGGGGCAGGTGGCACTAGGAATAATCTACAGATCACTTCCCTTGAGGTCGTCCTTTTAAACCTCTCACCTAACTCCTGATACTCATTTCACAGGACCCCATCCCACTGTCATGTGGACTGATGTGCACAATGACCAATGGCTAATAACCCTCCCCTTCAGAATGTTCATTAACCGCACAGAGACGTTCTTGACTCTGGTACCCGGAAGGCAGCACACTATCCTGGGATGTCTTCTGCAGCCAAAGAATCTCCTGTCTGCCCCCCTCACAACTGAGTCTCCTATCAGTATCACGATCATTAGAGAGGATCTGGCAAACGTGGACTGAGAGGACTATCTGCAGTTGGGTCTATATTTGGAAAGTGGGAGTATGTTAAAGTGATACAGTGTGTTCCTGACGAGGGAATAGTTCAGGCAGAAAGTCCAGCGAATACTGGTCAAGCGACATCGTGGGATTGATAAAGAAAATACAGTGTAATAAAAACAGGCGAAGCCATCCAAAAGTTTAGGGACTGCAAGGGGGTCTTTAGAAATGAGGGGAAAACAATGGCCATAAAACATCCTTGTCAGATACTATAAAGGAAAAGCCACAAGGTATTTTATCAGTATAGTTAGAATAAGAGGATTAGTGGGGAAAGAGTGAGGCCTGATAGAAACCAAAGGGACAATCCGTGCATGGAGCCAGAGGAAGTATGTGAGGTCTTCAATGAATACTTCCCATCTGTATTCACACAGGAGAAAGACATTGTAGCTGGGGATTTCAGTTGGGATGTTGAGGCTCTACAACATATTAAGACCGATAAAGGGGAGATATTAAATGTTTTCACAGGCATAAAGCTGGGGAAATCCCCAGTGCCCAATAAAATGTATCCTAGGCTGCTCTGGGAGGTAAGGGAGGAGATTGTTGGGGCCCCGGTGGATATATTTAATACTTTGCTGGCCACAGGTGAAGTGTCAAATGACTGGAGGATATCTAATGTGGGTCCTTTGTTCAAGAATGGCAGCAGGGGTGGCGAGAGGGGAAGGACGCGTGGTGGTGGGCTTTGATTGCATGAAACATCACAGCAATACTTAGAGAGGACATTCCTGTGGGATCACCCACTGTGTTGGAGGAACTGTGATATAAGAATGGGTCATCACTTTGATACGAGTGGACTGACCCTGAATAATCCATGGCAGACTGAGGAACAAATATGTCGGGAGATCTCAGATTTCAATCATAACAATAAGACTGTTATGGTAGGGGTTTTTAAACTTTGCAAATCTAGATTGGCATTGCCACTATTCAATGTTAGGAACAGAGAATTTTCGTAATTGCGTTCCAGAAAACTCCCAAACAGTATGTAAATGGCCCAACTGGAGAAAGGTGCAAAACCTGACACCCCCTTGGGAAACAATGTAGGGAAAGGGACTGAGGTGTTAGTTGGTACGCATTTTGCTAAAGTGACCACAGTCCTATTAGTTTTGAAAACAGCGATGGAAAAGGACAGGCCTGGTCCACAAGTTTAAGTTATAAAGTGGGGCCAGCCCAATTTTGGTCGTATCAGCCAGGAACTTTCAAAAGGCGACTGGGGAGTCTATTTGCAGGGAAAGGGAAGTCTGGCAAGTGAGAATATTTTAAAAGTGAGATTAACTGATCGATCAGCGCCAGCATGTTCCTGTTTGTGTGCAGGTCAATGCTGACAGCATTCGGAAACACTGGATGTCTTTTGAGGGTCTGGTCAAGGAAAAAGGGCCACATGTCATGTACAGCCAGCTGGATCAAGGGAATCCCTGAGCATAACAGGGGCTGTAGGAGTATACTTTAGGTGGAAATCAGGAATGCAGAAAGGGGACATGAAATAACTTTGACAGAGAAGGCTAAGGAGAATCCAAAAGTGATTGTATAAATATATCAAGAGCAAAAGAGTAACTCCAGACGAAATAGGGGCCCTGAAAGATCAATGAGGCTATCAATGTGTGGAACTGTAGAATATGGCAAAGACCCGAAACACATTTTGCACTCAAGAACTTACTGTGGACAAAGACTGGGCAACTCGAAGAACAAGAGTAATACGTTAGACCACAATTGGAGTATTCTGCAATTCCAGTCTCCCTGCTATAGGAATGATGTTGTGAAACTTGAAAGGGCTCAGAAAACATTTACAAGATGTTGCCAGGGTTGTTGCTGAATAAGCTGGGGTTATTTTCCCTGGAGCATCAGACACTGAGGGGTGACCATACAGAGGTTTATATAAACATGAGGGGCATGGATTGGGTAAACATTCAAGGTCTTTTCCCAGGGGTTGGGAAAACGAGAGGGCATAGGTTTGAGATTAGAGGAGAAAGGTTTAAAAGGGACCGAAGGGACAGCTTTTTCATGCATACGGTGATGTGGGTATGGAACAAGCGGAGGGAGAAAGTAACAGAGACTGATACTATGACAACATTTAAAAGATATCTAGATGGGTATATGAATAGTCAGAGATTAGCGGTATATGGGTCAAATGCTGATTAATGGGATGGATTTGTTTAGGTCTTCTGCTCAGCCTGGACGAGTTGGGGACTGAAGGCTCTGTTTCCATGCTGTACGTCTCTACGAGTTGAAAAGAGTGCATGTTATAGAAGAGGTGGTGCTGGAGGTTTTAAAACACAAAGGTATGGAAGGCCCCAGGACCTGATTAAGTGTATCACAGAACATTGTGGAATGCTAGGGAAGAAATTGTGGAGCCCCGAGCAAAGGTATTTGTACCATTGAAAAACCATGTGTGATGGGATGGAAGCCTGGAGGTTGGAATCATGGACAGTGAAGGAGGTTTTTTGAGATTACAAAGGGATCTTGATGAAATGGGTGAATGGGCTGAAAAACTGCAGTTGGAATTCAATCTGAATAAATGCGAGGTAATGCATTTGGTAAAACAAACAAGGGTAGAGCTTATATAATTAATGTTAGGGCCTCGGTTAGTGTTTCAGAGCAGAGGGACTTCTGGGTTCAAGTACATAATTCTTGAAGTTTGCATCACAGGATGGAATAGATGGTGCTTGGTATGCTTGACTATTCCTCAGTCCATTGAGTGGAGGATTTGGGATGCCATGTTGAGATTGTACAGTCATTGGTGAGGCCTGTTCAGCAATACTCCATCCAGTTCTGGTCGCCCAGTTATAGGAAGGATATTATTAAGATACAGGGGGTTCAGAAGAGATTTACCAGGATGTTGCTGGGTATGGAAGGCTTGAGTTCTGAAATATGGCTGGATAGGCGGAGTCTTTTTTCACTGGAACCTGGAGAATGAGAGATGACTTTATGGAAGTTTACGAAAAAGATGAGGGATATTCAGCCTGGAGCCCAGTTACAAGTGGAGTTCCGCAGGGATCAGTTCTGGGTCCTCTGCTGTTTGTAATTTTTATTAATGACTTAGATGAGGGAGCCGAAGGGTGGGTCAGTAAATTTGCAGACGATACGAAGATTGGTGGAATTGTGGATAGTGAGGAGGGCTGTTGTCGAC
>NC_057717.1:10101595-10109100 GCF_004010195.1 Chiloscyllium plagiosum
GGAATACAGGGTTAACGGTGGGGTTCTTAGTAAGGTGAGGAGCAGAGGGATCTTGGGGTCTATGTACATAGATCTTTGAAGGTTGCCACTCAGGTGGATAGAGTTTGTAAGAAGGCCTATGGGGTATTATCGTTCATTAGCAGAGGGATTGAATTCAAGAGTCGTGAAGTGATGTTGCAGCTGTACAGGACTTTGGTTAGGCCACAGTTGGAGTACTGTGTGCAGTTCTGGTCGCCTCACTTTAGGAAAGGTGTGGAAGCTTTGGAGAGGGTGCAGAGAAGATTTACTAGGATGTTGCCTGGAATGGAGAATAGGTCGTACGAGGATAGGTTGAGAGTGCTAGGCCTTTTCTCATTGGAATGGTGAAGGATGAGGGGTGACTTGATAGAGGTTTATAAGATTATCAGAGGAATAGATAGAGTAGACAGTCAGAAGCTTTTTCCCCGGGTACAACAGAGTGTTACAAGGGGACGTAAATTTAAGGTGAAGGGTGGAAGGTATAGGGGAGATGTCAGGGGTGGGTTCTTTATCCAGAGAGTGGTGGGGGCATGGAATGCGCTGCCTGTGGGAGTGGTAGAGTCAGAATCTTTGGTGACCTTTAAGCGGCATTTGGATAGGTACATGGATGGGTGCTTAAGCTAAGACAAATGTTCGGCACAACATCGTGGGCCGAAGGGCCTGTTCTGTGCTGGATTGTTATATGTTCAAGAAAGATAGAGTTAATGGCAGTTGCCTTTTCCCAGAATGGGAAGAGGGGACAAATTTTTAAGGCTAGAGGACAGAGATGTTCAAAACAAAAGGATATAAGAGACAAATTGTTATGCAGAGTGTGGTTTGAGCGTGGAATGAACTTCCTGAGGAAGGGGTGGATGTAGATACAGTATCAACGTTTAAAAGACATTTGGATAAGTACATGAATAGGAAAGGTTTGGAGGGATATGGGCCAGCAACAGGCAGCTGGGACGAGTTTACTTTGCGATTATGGTTTGTTTCAACTGAAGAGTCAGTTTCCACGCTGTACGACTATGACAAGAATATAGTTTTGTTCCATCATTTAAGAAAGGTTGTGATGGAAAGCCAGGGAACAAAAGACCAATTAGCCCGATGTCAGTGGTCGGTAAGTTGTGGAAGTGATTCTGCCAGACAGGAGTCACATGCATTTAAAAGGCATGGATTGATGAAAGATAGTCAGCACGGCATTGTGCAGACGAAGTCAGGTTTCACTAACTTGATTGCTGTTTAACTGGTGACCATACATTGTCTACACTAACGTCAACAGGGCCATTGACAGGATTTAGCATGATATACTAGTTTGTAAGGTTAGATCACATGGGATCAGGGAGAGCTAGCCGTCTGTACACAAAATTGGCTTGACAGTAGGAGACGGGGTGATGGGAGAGGGTTTTTGTTCAGACTGGAGGCCTGTGACCAGCGGTGTGCTATAATGATTAGGGCTTGGTCCACTAATGTGCATCATCTACATAAACGATTTGGTTGAGAATATAAGAGTCATTGTTCTAAGTTTGTACATGATCAAATTAATTTTATAGTGGGCAGCGAATACGGTTACCAAAGGGGATCTTGACCAACTGGGCCAGTAGACCAAGGAATGAAAGGTAGAGTTTAAAATCAAGTGTGGGATCTTGTTAAGACAAACCAGGGAGAATGATCCCGGTTAATGGTAGAGCTCTGGGCAGTGTTGTCGAACAGAGAGAGTCCAAGGGTTGCAGTTACACTATTCCTTGGAAGTGGTATCACAGATGGACAGGGTGGGGAAAGCGGCTTTTGGCACAGTTACCGTTTATGGATTAGAATATTGAGTACATAATTTGGAGATATTTGTAATATTGTCCTCAATATTTCCCTTGGACCGAGGAGGCTACGGGTTGATCTTATAAAGATTTATAAAACCATGCGGTCCATGAGGCAGGGGAATAGCCAAGGGTAGGTGAGTCCAAAACTAGAGGCATAAACGTTTGGCAAGAGAGCAAAGGGGGAGCTGCGGGGCAACATTATCCACAGAGGAAGGTGCATAGGTGGAAAGGAATGCCAGGGCCACATGGGAGAAACAAGAACAATTACAACATGGAAAAGACATTTGGGCAGGAACATGGAGAGGAGAAGGTTTGAAGGGATATGGGCCAGATGCAGGCAAATGAGTCTCGTTCAGTTTGGGAAACCTGGTCAGCATGGACTAATCGGACTGAGCTTCTGTGTCCGTGCTGTATGACTCTGTATCAAGTTACTGGAGGAAGAGACTATCCAGGTAAGGCATGTTGTAGACACTGAAGCAACTTACAGCGATAGGGATGGTCGGCTGGAATGCAGCTCATTTCAAATATGGGGAGGGACTATAGGGAAGGGAGGAGGTTACAGGGATGGGAACTAATGTAGGAGTAACAAATTATTGAAGAGACTGGTCCATCAGACATGCCTCAGGCGACTGACGGTGTGGAGTTTGCACATTCTCCCCGTGTCTGCGTGGGTTTCCTCTGGGTGCTCCGGTTTCCTCCCACAGTCCAAAGATGTGCAGGTCAGGTGAATTGGCCATGCTAAATTGCCCGTAGTGTTAAGTGTAGGGGTATGGGTGGGTTGCGCTTCGGTGGGTCAGTGTGGACTTGTTGGGTCGAACGGCCCGTTTCCACACTGTAAGTAATCTAATCTAATCTAATGCCATAGATACAGTGTTGGAGAGGGAACACAGAACAGAAAGATCTCAGGCAGCATTCCCACCCTCTTGTGGGATGCCTGCTTTCCCCTCTGTTGTACGGATGCTCACTAAGATAGCACAGGTCTGGATTGGTAATTCCCGATGCTGTCTCAGTGCTACGTAAGTTAAAGTATGAGCGGTGATAGAGCCTGGGGTGTGTGCGAACTGTGATTCCCCCTCCATCACTGTATCTGTGTCATGTCTTGTTAGCCGATGTTTGGAGCCCTCTCATTGCTCTCTGCGCTGTGCACTGTGAGTGACCTTACCTCACTGCAGGATTTATTGAAGGCTCTAGATCTCCCTGCCCTTTGTTGCTCTGGTTGACCAACCATTTTCAATGAGACACCCAGCAGCTGGGAAGTCTATTGCGTCAGGAACTTCCCGGGTAACTACAGGAGACAGAGAAATAGACAGAATGGTAAATTAGACTGATGCAGTGAGGGTTACACATGGAGAATGGCCCTGAGTCCCACAGAGATCTGGAAAATCCAAGTCTCCATCCCTGGCCTGTGCTGCCTCGTCTCTCTGGAGTGGAGAGTTATGTTGGCTCAGGACCTGGAGTAGCTGCAAAAGCTCTGTGCCTCCGCATTTCAATACCTCAGCAGGGAGACCGTCTGCTCCAGCAGCCTTGTTGGTTTTGAGCTGGCATTAAATCCAAATGCAAAATATTTGTTCAGTATCTCACCCATCAGCAGTGATTCCACACAGACAGCCTCATTGACCTTTCAGGGGGAACCTAATGGGGTTTTGAAGAATGGGAGAGAAATTGAATGAAACATCCAGGATTCGGAGGGGCTTTGACAGGGTAGATGCCGTTAAGTTAGAAAATCGAACAGTACAGCAGAGTAATAGGCCCTTCGGCCCACCATGGCTGTGCTGACCATGATGCTATTCTAAACTAATTCCATCTACACATGGGCGATATCCCTCTATTCTCTGCCTGTTCATGTTTCTGTCTGAATGCCACTACAAAACTTTGCTCTCGTTGCCACTTCTCCCACCTCCTGAGCAGCTTCCACTCTCTCTGTCAAGAACACTGGCCTCATTCATCTCACTTAAAACTTCTTACTCTCACCTTAAACAGATGCGCCCTAGTATTTGATATTTCTACATTGGAAGGAGGATTCCAACTATCCACACTATTCACGCCTCTCCTAATGCTATATACCTGTACCAGGTCACCCCTCAGTCTCCGATACTCACGCAAAACAATCCAACTGCGTCCAACCTCCTTACAGTAAACACATTCTCATCCAGGCAATATTCTGCCAACCCTCTGTCGCAACCTCCCCAAACCTCCACATCCTTCCTGTGGTGTGTTGATGAGAACGACACGCAACCTTCCAAACATGGCCGAATGAAGTTTCATTCAGTCACACCATGAGATGCAAACGTCGGTACTCAATACTGTGCCCAATAAAGGTAAGCATACCATACTCCCCCTCTACCACCACATCCTGTTGTGTTGTTATTTTTAGGGAGCTATGGATTTGCTTCCAATGTCTCTCTGTTTATCAATGTTTCCAACTAGTCAATTAGTGTACTTCTCTCTTCCATTTGACTTCATAAATGCATCACTTCACACCTGTCCCGATGAAATTTAATTTGCCACATCTCTGCCCAACGTTCCAGCTGATCGACATACTGCTGCAACCTTGAACACTCTTCCTCACTTTCCACAATTCCCCTACCTATCCCTAATCATTACATGCCTTTCCAAATGTCGTCTGCAAAATTACCACTCAAACTGCTGACCTTTTCATCTGAATCTCAGGTATAAATTATACACAGACATCGCAGCACTGATCCTTGTGAAAGAGCATTGGCCAATCAGAGATTGACCACTGCACATGCCTCTGTCTACTATCACCAAGAAAATATTGTATCCAACTTATCAACGAGCACGGATTGTGATTTGATCTTCCAGGTCCCCCTTGCTATTCGGAAGATGTCCATTCAACATGACTCTATATTTTGATTCCCAGATTAAATTGGCTGTCTCACTAATGCACTGACAGCATCCTTTCTTCACAACAAAACGGGACCTTGTTTGGTTTTTTGCTGATCCTGCCTAAATCCCTACAATCCCTCAATAATCACATTTCTGTCATGTTCATTCTGCAGCCATCCCTCCACAATAACAGTTCGATCATATCTGTTCCCTTCAGTTAATGCTGTCATTCCATCTGCCTTGTTGCAAATGCGTGTCACCGAGAGAGGGCCTTTGAGGGATGGTTAGAGGTCACAGAGTGGGAGAGATGTTTGGGGAGACGCAACAATGTTGCAGGGTTAAACATAGTTACAGTTGCTACAGAATGTTCACAGGAGAAAATATTTTATTGTTTGGAGGAAGTTAGAGAGATAAAGCGTATTTGATTAGATTCCAGAGATAGGGATGTGTGTAGGGTTGTGGATCGTTACATGGTCTATGTTGATCAGGGCGTAGAAACATTCACAGGATTCCAGGATGTCGTACATTTAACAACAGTGTGGGATCTGTAGATATCACAATGATAGGGAGGATGTTATGGACTGGAGAATATTACAGGGAAAGGGAGGCTGGTATGGACTGGAGAATGTTGCAAGCACATGGAAGAGGATATAATCTGGAGAATGCTGCAGCAATAGAGAGGAGTATATGGACTGGAGGATGTTGCACGGACAGGGATGAAGTTGTAGACTGGCTACTGTTAGAAGGAGAGATGAATTTATGTACTGGAAGGTATGTCAGAGAGATTGAGTGGTGTGCATGCTGAAAGATACAACAGGGATCGGGAAGCTTGTAGAGACTAGGAGAGAGAGTAGTGGAGAGTCTTGTGAGAGACCAGATTCACTTATGAGCATAGGATGTGCGACAGTGAACAGAGTCTTTTGCAGATATAAATTAGGATACAATGGCCACAAAGCAGTCACACCAATACATAGGTATATATGAACTGAATGAATTGAAGAGATTACACAGGCTAGGAGTGTTGTATGCAGTGGAGGAGATTAACCTGATAGGGAAGCTTTTAGAGTCTCAACAATGTTAGGAATTAATGGGAGTTGCAATGGTGATAGCAGGTTTCAACAATTCGGAGGATATAGACCTGAAAGAGCTTTGACAGATAGCGATGGTACAGTAAAGGGAGTTGTAGTGGCTTCTGTTTCATAAGCAATCCATAAGCACTTAAAATAGCCTGTTTGACATGTGCATTATCTCTCGACCATTCATCAGACAGCGCTGCAAATATTTAACTGGCTCTGCCGACCAGCTTAGATTGAACTAGCATTACCCAGAAGACCTCGGGCCACTCTACCTGTCTATGCAATTTTTCAAATGAAATACAGAGTTCCTTGACAGTAGAGTCACAGGTAGTTAGGATAGCGAAGAAGGAGCTTTGTATGCATTCCTTTATTGGTCAGAGTATTGAGTACAGGCGTTGGGAGGTCATGTTGCGGCTGTACAAGACAGCGGTTAGGCCAATTTTGGAATACTGCATGCAACTCTGTTCTCCTTCTGATCGGAAGGATTTTGTGAAACTTGAAAGGGTCCAGAAAAGATTTACATCAACGTTGGCAGGGATGAGCTATAGGGAGAGTTTGAACAGGTGATGGTTGTTTTCCCTGGAGAGTCGGAGGCTGAGAGTGACCTTATAGAGGTTTATAAAATCAAGAGGGGCATAGATAGGGTAAATAGACAAAGTCTTTCTCCTGGGGTGTGCGAGTCCAGAATTATAGGGCGAGGTTTAGGGTGACAGTAGAACGATATAAAAGATAAAAAGGGACAACTTTTTCACGCAGAGGATAGTACATATATGGAATGAGCTGTCAGAGGAAGTGGTGGAGGCTTGTACAACTGCAACAGTTAAAGGTATCTGGATGGGTATATGAATAGGAAGGGTTTAGAGGGAGATGTGCCGGGTGTTAGCAGGTGGGGCTACATTGGGTTGGGATATCTGATCTGAAGGATGGGACCATGAATGGGTTGTGGAACCTGCAGGATGTTATGATTTGAACCACAGGTAATGTTTGATTGGATCTTTCAGCCAATCTTACAGATGGTACAATTGCAACATTTCAGAAGCATTTGATGGATATATGAATATAAAGGGTTTGGAGGGAGATAGGCGAGGTACTGGCAGGTGAGAATAGATTGGGTTGGAATATCCTGTTGGCATGGCTGGGTTGGAATGAATTGTCTGTTTCCATGCTGTCCATCTCTCTTACTGTAAGATCGGCTGAAAGATCCAAACAAAAATTACCTGTGGTTCAAGTCATAATATCCTCCAGGTTCCACAAGCCATCCCCTGTCCCATCCTGCAAGTTCAATGAATCCCGGAACCTCTAACCTTCTGCAAGTCCCACATCCCTTCCGACATTTGTACCATCCTCCAGGTTCTTCAGTCCTTCATACCTCATAACATGGCCCAGACTCTCCAACTCCTCCTTCCTCTGCAATATTCCCCAGAAGGGCACTGGAGGATGGTGGGGGTTACAGAGATATGGAGGGACATCAGGATGGAGGATTTTGCAGACATTAGGAATATATGGACTTGAGGATGTTTCACAGTTCATGAGTGTTGTAGGGATTGGAGGAACTTACAAAGCTAAGGATAGTTTTAGATTGGAGGATTCTGCAGAAAACCTTTACGTGGTTAAAGGCAGGATTCTTTGCAGCTTGCAGGAACAAAGGGATCCTGTGTCCCTCAGGTTACCACCCAAGTTGACAGGCTGTTAAGAAGACGGATGGTGTGTTGGCTTTCTTTAGCAGGGGGATTGAAGTTAAGAGATGTGAGATTTTGCTGCAGCTCTA
>NC_057717.1:10109600-10122369 GCF_004010195.1 Chiloscyllium plagiosum
TACTGAAATGGAGAGGGATTACTCATCATAGAGATACAGTGTGTTCTGGAGGGTTTACTCTAACCCATTCAGACATGGGAAGTGTTGCTCCATCTCCCTGATGGTCTGCTCCCTGACATTCCCAATGGTCCTATTGCTCTCAGTACACACGAGATATTTTGATGTGATTGGTTGGCGGTGGGGAGTGGTGAGGGGGAGGATGTTTTGAGCTGTGTATCAAAGGCCGAGAGACTATCCTTTCTTTCCGAATGGAGACCAAAATACGATGGGAATGGCTGACTGCTTCTGAATGAAGATGCAGTGGCAGCTGCCAGGGCAGTGAGTATTCACCAACAGGATGCCCTGTGCATGGTACATTGTAACATAAATGGAGTGAGAGTTTCTTCATTTCCTCAAGATCTCCTCATTATCATGGGGAGCCCACAGAGCCATGTACATCATCGGGAATCCTGCTATACTGAGAAAACATGGATACACCTGGCAGCTCTCTGCTCAGAGAGAAAACAATCACCTCATCCACATTATATATCCTCCGTCACCAAATGGTGGCATTGATGTTGAGATCAGATTACTTACAGTGTGGAAACAGGCCCTTCGGCCCAACAAGTCCACACCGACCCGCCGAAGAGCAACCCACCCAGACCTAGACCCCTACATTTACCCCTTCACCTAACACTACGGGCAATTTAGAACATAGATAGAAAATAGAACACCCCAATGACCCTGCCTCCACAACGGCTGCTGGCAATGCATTCCATGCTCTCACAACTCTCTGTATAAAGAACACGCCTCTGACATCCCCTCTATACTTTCCTCCAACCAGCTTAAAACTATGACCCCTCGTGTTAGTCATTTCTGCCCTGGGAAATAGTCTCTGGCTATCGACTCTATTATCTTGTATACCTCAATTAGATCCCCTCTTCTCCTCCTTTTCTCCAATGAAAAAAGTCCGAGCTCAGTCAACCTCTCTTCATAAGATAAGCCCTCCAGTCCAGGCAGCATCCTGGTAAACCTCCTCTGAACCCTCTCGAAAGCATCCACATCTTTCTTATAATAGGGCTACCAGAACTGGACGCAGTATCCCAAGTGCTGTCTAACCAAAGTTTTATAGAGCTGCAACAAGATCTCACGACTCTTAAACTCAATACCCCTGTTAATGAAAGCCAAAACACCATATGCTTTCTTAACAACTTGGGTGGCCATTTTAAGGGATCTATGTACCTGCACCCCAAGATCCCTCTGTTCCTCCACACTGCCAAGAATCCTATCCTTAATCCTGTCCTCAGCTTTCAAATTCGACCTTCCAAAATGCATCACCTCACATTTATCCAGGTTGAACTCCATCAGCCACCTCTCAGCCTATCTCTGCATCCTGTCAATGTCCCGCTGCAGCCTACAACAGCCCTCCATACTGTCAACGACACCTCCAACCTTTGTGACATCTGCAAACTTGCTGACTCATCCTTCAATCCCCTCATCCAAGTCATTAATAAAAATTACAAATAATAGAGGCCCAAGGACAGANNATCTATGCCTCTCATTATCTTGTACACCTCAATTAGGTCCCCTCTCTTCCTTGTTTTTTCCAATCCTTCCACTGCCACTCGCTATCTTCTGTCGACCAGCCAATTCTGTATCCAGACAGCTATATTCCCCTGAATCCCATTCCTCCTGATCTACTGAATGAGCCTACCATGGGGAACTTTATCAATTGCCTTGCTGAACTCCATATACACCATATCCACAGCTCGACCCTCAGCAACGTTTCTAGTCACATCCTCAAAGAACTCGATACGGTTCGTGAGGCATGACCTGCCCATCACAAAGTCGTGTTGACTGCATTTAATCAAGCCATGCTCTTCCAGATGGTCATAAATCCTATCCCTCAGAATCCTTTCTTGTACCTTGCAGACGACAGACGTGAGACTTACTGGTCTGTAATTGCCGGGGATTTCCCTGTTTCCTTTCTTGAAGAGAGGAATTACATTTGCTTCCCTCCAGTCCTCAGGTACGACTCTGCTGGAGAGCAAGGATGCAAAGATCTTCGCAAGCGGTGAAGCAATCACATTTCTCACTTCCCAAAACAACCGAGGACAAATCTAGTCTGGCCCTGGCGACTTGTCAATCTTAATGTTTGTCAAAATTTTCAGCACATCAGCTTCCTCAATCTCTATCTGTTCCAGCCTGCTTACCTGCTAAGCAATTGCATTTCTCGTTTCCTAAAGCAGCCGAGGAAAAATCTGGTCCGGCCCTGGCGACTTGTCAATCTTAATGTTTGACAAAATTTTCAGCACATCAGCTTCCTCTATCTCTATCCATTTCAGGATGCACACCTGCTCTTCAAAGGTTTCATTCACTACGAAGTTCGTTTCTTTCGTGAAGACAGAAGCAAAAAAAATCATTTACGGCTTCCCCTATCTCCTCAGACTCCACACACAAATTCCCTATGCTATCCCTGATCGGCCCTACTCTTTCTTTGACCATTCTCTTATTCCTCACGTACGTGTAGAATGCCTTTGTGTTCTCCCTAATACGTTCTGCCAAGCCTTTCTCATGCCCCCTCCTGGCTCTTCTCAGACCATTTTAATCTGCTTCCTCGCCTGCCTGTAATCCTGTAGAGCTGGGCTTGACCCTAGCTTCCTCCACCTTATTTAAGCTACCCTTTTCCTTTTGAAGAGAAGCTCCACCGCTCTCGTAATCCAAGGTTCCTTTATCTTACCACTTCTTGCCTGTCTCAGAGAAACATATTTATTCATCACTTGCAACAACTGTTCCTTAAACAGTCTCCACATGTCTATGGTGCCTTTACCATGGAACAATTGCTCCAATCCATGCTTCCTAACTCATGTCTAATCGCATCATAGTTTCCTCTTCCCCAATTAAATATCCTCCCATTTTGCCTAATCCTCTCCTTCTCCATAGCTATGTAGAATGTGAAGCAGTTGTGGTCACTATCACCAAAATGCTCTCCCACCACAAGATCTGATACGTGCCCCGGCTCTTTTCCGAGCACTAAGTCTAGAATAGCCTCTCCCCTCATCGGCCTGTCAACGTACTGAGTTAGGGAACCGTCCTGAACACACCTTACAAAAACAGCTCCAATCAAATCTTCTGCTAGAAGGAGGTTCCAATCAATATTGGGAAAGTTAAAGTCACCCATTACAACAACCCTATTACGTCCACACTTTTCCAAAATCTGCCGACCTATGCTTTCTTCTATCTCCCTGCTGCTATTGGAGGGCCTGTAGTAAATCCCTAAAGAGGTGACTGCTCCCTTGCTGTTCCTAATTTCCACCCATACTGACTCGGTAGGCAGATCTTCCTCGACAATGGAAGGTTCTGTAGCTGTGATACCCTCTCTGATTAGAAGTGCAACACCCCCTCCTCTTTCCCCCCCTCCCTATTCTTTTTAAATGCTCTAAACCCTGGAACATCCAGCAACCATTCCTGCTCCTGAGAAACCCATGTCTCTGTTATGGCCACAACATCATAGCACCAGGTACTGATCCATGCTCTAAGTTCATCACTTTTATTCCTGATACTTCTTGTGTTAAAACAAACACACTTTAACTGATACCTTGGTTCCTTGCCAGGAAAATCCTTCCCACTAGCTGGTCTACCTCTTGCTATTGCCTCATCTGCATCAACTCTCACCTCCGGTATACAGCTCAGGTTCCCACCCCCCGCCATACTAGTTTAAACCCTCTCAAACTACGCGAGGAAACCCAGGACATTGGACCCCTTCCAGTCCAGATGTAACCCGTCCTTCTTGTACAGGTCCCACCTTCCCCAGAAGGCATCCCAATTATCTACATATCTGAAGCCCTCCCTTCTACACCAGCTGCGCAGTCACATATTAAGCTGCGCCCGCAGGTGAAATTAGGTGAATTTAGCATGGCCAATTCACCTAACCTGCACATTTTTGGACTGTGGGAAGAAACCGAAGCACACGGAGTGAACCCACGCAGACAGGGGGAGAATGTGCAAACTCCACGCAGGCGGGAATTGAGCCCGTGTCTCTGGAGCTGTGAGGCAGCAGTGCTAACCACTGTGCCACCATGGTGCCGGGAGAAGATGCATATGTCACCCACTACGGCCTGGAAAGTTCCTGATCATAGAAGCTGAATGCAACAGTGACCCTAACAGTCACTGGCAGCACAGTCCTCCCCCTGGTATGAAGCTGCAGATCGTGTTCAAGGAGGTGACACCGCTCTGTGACCAGCTCCTTGTTCAGTCAGGGTCCTCTCATACTCTGCTCCAGGGTTAAGTGCAGCTTGACAAGCTGTTTCTGGAAAACCCGGTGTGGATACAGCTGATCCCTTTCCCAAACACACTCACTCCGTGGTTTCAGAGCACCCCTCTCTGCAGCCTCTGCTCCATTTGGCGTTCATTTTCCAGACACAGATGCTGTAACTACAGTCCCCGTGCTCCGTCCAGATTTGGGTCACCAAATCCTCAGGTCTCCATGAATGTTTCCGGTAGCTCACAGCACAACCTCCAGAAAACCATCCCCAGCACCTCCACTAACTTTTCAATAGCAGGAGACAATCAGAAGCCCCTCTGCCACAAGTGTTATGGACCTGACCAGACCCCGTCAAAATAGTTTAAGCAGGCAGCCTCGACCCTAACTTTTCCTTATTTTAAATGTAGATGTTAACTGCGTGTTCCAGATGTGTTTCAATTGGTCAGCCCACTCAACGTAAAACAAAATGCAATCCATTCAAACGCTCCAATTAAGACACAATCAAAGAGAAGAACAATTTGGGATAGCCTCTCTACTGGAATATCTATGCTACCATTAGATACAGTGCCTTCTACTAATTAACTGCGCTAATACAGGAATAGCCCATAAACACACCCCTTGGCAAAAAGGTAAATTGAAACACAGAATCTTATGTGCAGTTCTCCAATCCAGGAGGAAGCAACTTTATGTGAGTTTTCAGAGAGAATAGCAGCTGGGGATCATGCATTGAAACTTCCAACCCATCTGGGATCCCAAGCAGCTTCTGAATGCTGCGGCAAAAACAAAATGAGAAAACCTGGCCACTACCCTCCATTGTTCCCAACGCTTTAATAAAACCTAAATGCCTTCTCAGTTATTTAAGTAAGCTGTTTTCAGGTGACAGTTCGGCATCTCTGCCTTAAAGACCTCTCTTCAAAAGAAAACACAAGAGAAAATAACCTTTTTAAAGTGAAAAAAAGAGAAACATCAATATACAAGGATGGCCTCATTTAAAACGTTTATTCTTATTGTTCCAGTAGACTGCAATACATATATATTACATTGACACTAAGTGTGCTAACATTCACAACTCTATTCTATTTCAGTCAGATTACTTCTGCGACTGAACGCCTGTTTTTCTTCATCTAAGTTTCGACAACTTGTCAGCAAGTACGGGTTCTCGTCCTGTCACCTGTATAACTTCCAAATTGAATGGCAACCATAATAACCTCTATCTGAACGGACTGGAAGTATTCTCCCTAAATTTGTTCAAAATCGTTCAGGCGTAATGATCAGTATATGTATTTGTCTTGACACGATATTGGCAACTTAGATGCTGAAATGCTGTAACATCAACACCAAGCTCAAGGCCTCCTTCCCAATTGTGAAATATTTTACAATTAAAGGCGTCACCAGACACTCCAAACAAATTTACATAATGGAGCACTTCTCATCTCTAACATAATCCTTCTCAATGACATATCTCCTCATGTCTCAGCTTAAAGGATTTACATCTTCCTGTACGTCTTAATGCTGTAACCTCTTTACCTGCTAATCCTGGCCTATGTCACTAAATCTTACACACAGGTTTATATTTTAAGATCTTGCACATTCTCCTCAAGCCCCCCCAAAAGCCAAACTTTGATTTTTGGACCAACTGATGATCATCTGCCATTTCAGATTCGAATCGTGCCATTTCAACTCTCCGCTCTTCCCCAAGCGTTCTCACGACTGTAGGAAGTGAGTTTTTGAACTCCTCCAAAGTAAGAGTCTGTCTAAGAGTGTCATAGGTTGCTCTGTTTTTAATACCCTGACTCACCTTTCAAAATTACTTTGGTTAATCCTTTCAAACTCAATGTACGTTTAACCAGGGACACAGGTTTACATTCTAAATCACTGTCAGTGGGCTTCTGGCACAAGTTCATATGCAGTTCAAATGTCTTTCTTCACCTTCTCATACTGTCCAGATACCTCTTCCAATAGGGATACAAATACCTCACTCGTAATACCGACCAGCTTTGTTTGGATTAATTAAACCCACTTGGTCAGTGGTCAGTGCATCCGTTTAGCCACTTTCTCAAATGAAATTAAAAAAGACTTCTAAATCCTTTTAATCAAATTTAGACAATGTATGTACATATTTAAACAGATCCCCCTCAGGCCTTTGGCTACCATAGAATTGTTCATCCTCACTATCCTCCTTATCCAGCCTACCATCTCCCTTCATCACTACCCTGCTAAGTCGACTTTCCTCTAAAATAGCTAATGTTTGAAGTTGAAACTCTCTCTTTCTGCTTTTCCTCATTCTTCTTCTTCTTTTTTAATTCTACTTTAAATCATATTTCAAACTGTCTCAATTCCTTTTTGTGTCCAAGCTGCTCCATCTGCTAATGAATTCTAGCCATTTCCAAAGATTCTGATGATCTTTCCGCAAAAATTTAAATGTCAAGCTACAGCTGTAATTATCTCCTTTTCTCACAGACAAAGACAAACCCAACTCCAGCTTGTCTGCCAATCCTAAACGCTTTGAGGAAAAAGTGAGGTCTGCAGATGTTGGAGATCAGAGCTGAAAATGTGTTGCTGGAAAAGCGCAGCAGGTCAGGCAGCATCCAGGGAACAGGAGAATCGACATTTCGGGCATAAGCCTTTCTTCATTCCTGAAGAAGGGCTTATGCCCGAAACGTCGATTCTCCTGTTCCCTGGATGCTGCCTGACCTGCTGCGCTTTTCCAGCAACACATTTTCAGCTTCAATCCTAAACGCTTTGCCTTGCCCACCTTTTGTAAAATCTCCAACTTCACTTTGTCCTCACCCAGAGAACTCTTAGTGACAGAAATAGCCATTACTGCACAAAACAATGTACAAACCAACCGAATTCAACACCCACAACAAAAAATACTAACAACTACAAAATGCTGCCTTTGAGCCCAACAATCTCCCTGTGCACATTCCCCACGTCCCTACGTGGGTTTTCTCCAGGTGCTCCAGTTTGCTCCCACAGTATAAATATATGTAGTTTAGGTGAAATGGCCATGTTAAAATGCCCGTAACGTTCAATAATGTGAAGGTTATTTGCACTAGTTGGGGTAAATATGGAGAAATAGGGGAGGGGAATGCTTCTCGGTAATTTACTCTTTGCAGGGTTGGTGTGAACCTGTTTGGCCAAGTGACCTGCTTCCACTCTGTCGGGATTCTAATCCTGAACCCAATTTGGAATTCTCGATTTTGAACTGGACAAGTGTTCCCACTTTGCTATGGAACAGACCAGACTGCCTTAAAATGCTTTAAGATGGTAGCCTGGACGCCAACAGTATGGAAATAGGCCATACAGCCCAACAAGTCCACACTGACCCACCGAAGACGTAACCACCCAGCCCCTCTCCCCTACCCCTTATTTACCTCTGACTAATGCACCTAACGCTATGGGCAATTTAACATGGCCAATTCACCTGACCTAAACATCGTTGGATTGTGGGAGGAAAGCACAGAACACAGAGGAAACTTACGCAGATACAGAGAGAATGTGCAAACTCGACACAGTCATCAGTGGGAATTGAACCTGGTCCCTGGTGCTGTCGCCCCACTACCTTTTAGTAAAGATAGATGTAAATGGGTGCTCCAGATGTGATGCGGCTGGTCAAACCACTCAACCTTAACCAAAAGACAATTTATTTAAACACCATAATAAAAATACATACAAAAAGAAGAGAAGTTTAGAATAACTGAACTATTGGAAATCTTAACAGAATATTAGATACAGTACTTTCCACTAATGAAGAGTTTCAATGTACTAACATCCCATAAATTCGTCCCTTGGCAAAAAGACACATCCAATCCAGGAGGAAACAACATCAAGGCAGATTTCAGAGAGAATACAGCTAAGGATCATTTACTGAAGCATCCAACCCTTCTCCCACCCCAGGCACCTGGTAATTGTTACAGCTCAGCAAACCTGGAAAGTCTGGTCTGTGAGAGCTGGCCATTGTTATCACTATTTATTTAAAAGAATACCCTAAAAGCCTCCTAAGTTATTTACTTCAGCAGTTTGCAGTAGGAAGTTCGGCCTTTAAGATCTCTCTTTAACGAAAATGAGAAAATAAACTTTTTTTTAAAAGTGAGAGCATTGTCAGAGATGTCAGACACCTGGTCTTTTACAATAATACTCAACGGGATTCCTCGTGTTACTGAGCACACAATCAGCTCAAAGGGACACATACAGATGTCAGACGTTCAGTGGGCAGGCACAGACCATCTTTCAAAGGCATGAGTCAAAGTTGCTGTCACCCCTATCCAACATGGAGCACCACATGGGACACACTGGGAAGTGAACAACCGACCGATACACACACACACACACTTCCCTTTCCAATATGGAACACCACATGGAAGTGAATAACAGGCTGACACACACTACCTACCTCTTTCACATCTCCCACCCCCCATCCGTGGAACACCACATGGCACACACTGGGAAGTGAACAACAGCCTGATACACACCATTTCATTGCTTCTAAGCTTCACAATGCCAGCACTCAACACACTAGAGAGTCAAAGCCCAAGACTAGGGAAAGATACAGGGGGATATAGAGATTCACATTAAAAATAGAAACAGACAATTAACTAACTGAGAGCATGTTGTGGATATATGGAGAAAAAGACTGGGTAGTGGGACTAACTGGAGAATTTATCACTTAGAGAGCAAAAGTACAAGAACGAGATCATTGAATGAAGGTATTTTCGGATCAGCTGAAATGGATTGGTTAATCAAATTCTGAATCGGTTTCATGGAACACTTCAAACAACATACGCTCTGACAAGATGACAGACCAACATGGAGAGCTGTGCAGACTATGCTAGTGCATTGGTCAGTAAACTGGATTATCTGTCCAGCATGAGGAGTATTGAAAACTATACTTAAAGGAAACCAGGTTAAATATTAACAACTGGCAGGGAATTGGATAATCCACACAGAGGGACTGAGGGACGTTTCATGGATAGATGAGTTAATGTACTTGAGAATAGTAAAATAAAGGCATTGCCAGACACAATAGTGATATAGATCAGCGTGCACAGGAATGTCAGATGGATGGAAATTTGGTCTGAGTTCGAATCAGATTTGTTTCTGCAGGTTTCAACCTGAGAGTGTCAGCAGCAGATCGTTGTCATCATTAAGTCTGTGTTACACAGCTCAAGTTTCAAACAGCAGATGATTTATGCCAGTGAACTATATTCTGGAACAGTGAATAGTTAAAGGTAATAATGGTCAGGGCATGATGTCAGGAATCAGCTCATGGCCAAAGGGATGACCAATGTTGTGATTTGTCTGGTTAAAACACCACCTGCAGGTTCCCCTCCAAGCCACTCACTACCCTGACTTTGAAATATACCGGTGTTCCTTCACAGTCGTTGAGTCAAAATCCTGGAATTCCCTCCCTATCAGCATTATGGGTCAACCAACAGCAAGTGGACTCCAGCAATTCAAGAACGCAGCTCACCACTACCTTCTCAAGGGCAAATAGAGGGAGGCTATCAATGCTGACCAGTCAGCGACACCCAAGTCCCAGAAATGAATGAATAAAAATATTGGCCAGGGATGAGATGGAGTCCCAGGAAGGACACGGAGTTTGTAAACACAATAGAGGACAATGACCTCCACGCTCCCAATATTTAAATAACAAGGGCAGTGAGACAATGGTTCACATCTGAAAGTGAGTAGGTCAACATAAAGACCCATGAGTAACACTGGCAGAAGCAAGGAGGGAGTAAGTAATTGAACAAGTTCACTGATGCAGTTAGACGTGATCTGCAGAGTGAATATCTAGATTCAGAGTCTCAACATGGACAATAATAGTGGCAAGAAATGAAGACTATATGAAAGAACAGTAATGCAGTCGTAACTAGTTTAAAGGAAAACATATCTGGACAGTGAGACTTACCAGGAATACCAATGATAGACAGGAGAGGATAATTAAAATATTGAATAATGTGAAGAGCACAATAAATCTGCGAATGCAATGACAACCAATAATAATTTGTGGAAAGAAACCAAACATAATCGAATAAACTCCTGTACATTGTTGTAACGTTCCAGTCCAAAGTTCTCAGATTCTGATACATTGTTGTAACATTCAAGTCGAACGTCCTCAGATAATGATCTCTCCACCCCCTTCTCTCTGGAGCTGCTGATCCCACTTAGTGCTGTCGGTGATGGTTCTGCTCATACTATGGCATAACACATTGAATGGAGCCCATTGATCATTAAAAGATGGAAACTCTCCACTGGGATAATTACAAAACATGGTGACTGACATTAATCAAAGTCACTAAACAAACAAGTTCAGTTAACCCTTTCCTTACATAACATTTCACAGCACAATAAAAGGGAATATCTACTCAACCTGAATGGAATGGATGAGGGTTACTGATGAATGGCCTATAAATCTTGCAATTTATAAAAACATTTTCATTGTATGTGGGAGTATTGCCAGAGCACTGCGGGGCTGTATATGTCCCACTCTGTTTATAAAGGAGAAAGAGACAGGGATAAATTAACAGACAAGCTAACTAAGATGTCTGTGGGGAAATTACGGGATGCATTAACTCAAGGGAGAAAATTAGGATTACAGATGCTGGAGATCAGAGTCGAGAATGTGGTGCAGGAAAAGCAAAGGCTAGCAAGAAGCATTGGAGGAGCATCGACATTTCTTGTGGAAGCTTTTCATCATGAATGAGGTTTGTGGCCCAAGGGTACTAAGAGATAAATGGGAAGGGGATGGTGCTGGGGGAAGGTAGCTGAGGATGCGATAGGTCGATAAAGTTGGGGTTGGAGGTAAAATGTCGGAGACGAAGGTGGATGGATGGGGAGAAGGAAGATGTACAGGTAGGACAGGTCATGGGGCCGTGCTGAATTGGTAGTGTGGATCTGGGATAAGGTAGGGGGAGGAGCAATGAGGAAACTGGTGAAATCCTCATTGACCCCATGTGGTTGCAGAGTCCCAAGGCAGAAGTTAAGTATTTCTTCCTCGAGGCAGTGGATGGTCAAGGTTTGGCGGTGGAGGATGCCCTGGACCTGAATATCTATGGCGGAATGGGAGGGGGAGTTAAAGTGTTCAGCCACGGGGTGGTGGGGTTTGTTGGTGCCGGTGTCCCAGAGATATTCCACAAGTTGGCATCCTGTCTCCCCAATGTCGAGGAGACAACAGGAGCAACGGATACTGTAGGTGACTTGTGTAAGTGCAGGTAAAACTCTGAAGGATGTGGAAGGATCCTTCGGGGTCTCGGACAAAGGTTAGGGTCCTGGTTTTCCAATTCGTGCGGTGGCAGTGAAAGGTGCCAGGAGTGAGGTTGGGTTGGTGGGTGGTGTGGACCTGACAAAGGAGTCACGCTGGGAATGTTCTTTATGGAAAGCAGATCAGGGTGGGGAGGGACATATGTCCATGGTAGTGGGGTCTGTTTGTAGGTGGCACAAATGGAGGAGGATAATGCGTTGTATCTGGAGTTTTGGTGGGATGGAAGTTAAGGAACGGGGTGTTCTTTTCCTGTTGAGTTTGGAGGGGTGGGATTCGAAGGCGGAAGTGTGGGAAGTGGATGAGATGCACTGGATGGCATCGTCGACCATTCGGGAGGGTAAATTGCTGTCTTTGAAGAAGGAGGCCATCTGGGATATATACTGGGTTCAAAGAGTGGTGCAGGAAAAACACAGCGGGTCAGGCAGCAGTCGAGGAGCTGGAAACGTCGACGTTTTCACACTCTCGACTCTAATCTCTCGCATCTGCAATACACACTTTCGCTAGTTTTAGTCACTTCTGCAATACTGCCTTTAATTCTGTTCACACTGCTACAGGAACGATGTTGTTAAACTTGAAAGCATGCAGAAAAGATTTCCAAGTATATTGACAGTGTTGTGCAGGGTGGTGGAGGCGAGTGATGTAGAGCCACATGGGGAGTATGAATGTGCCTGGGACTATGTTCCCTGGAGCGTTGGTTCTCAGGAATGACCTTACTGCGGTTTATTGCGGTGAATTCCGATGCTCCAGGATGAGCAAGGCCAAAGGCCAGGGAAATAGACAGAATAGTTATTCACATTGAAACTGGACAATTACTCATGGGACAACACGTTGCTGAAATATGGAGTTCGACTGAAGAATGGGACTGGCTGGCGGAGTCAGAATTTGGAGGGTCCAATCACATGATTGCGATCAAAAATAAAGGCATTGCCACATCAACTGAAAGGAGCAGTTATTTCACATTCTCAATCCACCTCACAGAACCAGACCAAACACTATAAGCCCAGAGGAGATATCAGTTCAGCATGGAGCACTGCGCAGACCAGGCTAGTATACTGCTGAGGAGAAAGTGAGGTCTGCAGATGCTGGAGATCAGAGCGGAAAATGTGTTGCTGGAAAAGCGCAGCAGGTCAGGCAGCATCCAGGGAACAGGAGAATCGACGTTTCGGGCATAAGCCCTTCTTCAGGAATGAGGAAAGTTTGTCCAACAGGCTAAGATAAAAGGTAGGGAGGAGGGACTTGGGGGAGGGGCGTCGGAAATG
>NC_057717.1:10122926-10171563 GCF_004010195.1 Chiloscyllium plagiosum
TCGACCACGTCGGGGGGGGGAAATTGCGGTCCTTGAAGAAGTATAAGGCTGACACCACCCTGCAATCAGTCCAGAGCGGAACACTGTGTACATTACAGCAGTGCATTGATCTGTAAACCCAGATAAGCTATGTGACCAGGGTGTGGAATTGTGTCCATCACCCTAGTACATTGCTCAGTAACACTGTGTGAGATCACTGCCCAGTGAGGGGAAACTTACAGACCATGCTGGAACTGACAGGTTGTGCAGCTCCCATCCAATTACAGCTCCATATCTCCCTTGTGCCATGACATGGGGTTGCTGTGGGTGTGAACATCACTGCCAGAGAGAGATGGCCGGGAAATCAGTTAAAGTATCAACAAATGGGAGGGGTTTGGGGAATAGGCAGAGTGAGCGAGATTGAGAGACAGTGTCATGGAAGGGTGTGTGCATGGTTCCACAATGCTGAAATGAAGAAATTTCTACCATATCTTGCACCATGAGCCAATGTTCCCAGGAATGATGGGTGAACAGGATATTGGTGTGAGCATGGTATGAGCTCACCACCCAGCTCAGTGCAGTATATGCAATCTGAAGAAATGTCCAGCAATAAAGAACACGCGTCAATAACCTTCTCCGCTCTATCAGGAGCAACACGAATTCCCAGCTCGGCGAACAGAACCACAACAATCACGATAAGGCTCACCATATTCTCCCTGCTTCCGCAAACCCACTGTCTATCTGTTATAGCGCCTACCCCCGAACAAGGCTCATGCTCCACCACTCTCACTACTGCAGGCAGTCTCTCTCTCTCTCTTGCTCTCTCTCTCGCTCCACTTTACCTCCGACACAAATAACACTACATGGATACAACACTGTGGACTGACTCCCTCTGGACACCATCCCACCTGCACCAGACTAACAGCAGGGCCACCCACTCCCACCCTCCCTCCCGTCCTTGCTACCATTCGAGGAGAAACAGCCTGGAATAGGACAGAAAGGGCCAAGCTGGGTGGCGAAGTTCCCGATATCCGTTCTCTACCCCGCCTCATGTGGAGAGGACCGGGATGCCTGGTGTGGAGTCTCTGAAACATCCACGTCCCACCGACCGAGTAAAGAGCAATGTTCAATGAAGGGAAATTCTCACTTTAAACCCACAGGCAGTTCCGTTTCCAGGGCACAACTTAGAAGCCGTGGCCCTGATGCCATCTCCCTTTTGTGTCGAGCTGGTACAAATGGAATCCCCATGGTCTCAGTGGGCAGGAGGGTGTGCTCAAAACACACCGCCACCACCACTTCCCAGGCAGGGAGCATAGAGGCTCCCCCCTACATCTCCTCCTGTAAACAGCTCAGATACTGAAACTAATCTGTGATATTTACTGCTCTCCCCACTTGTCCTGACATCTTCAGTCAGATGTGCACATTTTCACCCTGTGCTCCTACACCCCTTTATAATGTTCCAGATTTTTTTATATTGACTTTCCGAGTTAATCCTACCAAGGCGCATCATCTCACACTGCTCTGCATTGATCCTGATCGGCCATAAACCTGAAAACTACACCAATGTGTCACTGTCCTGTTGGAGCTCCACACTGTCCGTCACACACTTTATAATTCTTCCAGGTTTGGTATCTGCGAACATTGAAATTGACATACAGTCAAACTCCACACAGACGTACTGACTCACTCACTATTGTGAGCAAGTACAATATTAACACACTCCCTATGGGCAGACTTAAATATTGACACACACCAGACAGAATAACTGAAATATTGACAAGGTCATCGTGGAGCAAGATAAATACTGACAGACAGTCCATGTCTATATTACTTTCTGTGCATTAGTGAGTGTCTATATGTCTCGGTATTAGCTGTGTGTATCTGTGTGTATCAGTGTGAGGCGAGTCTGCAGCCTCTGTGGTGCTTAAAGTGCTTAAAGCCCCGACATGAGATCTGAGGAAGGGTCCCTTCATTTCTGTCCACAGATGCTGTCAGAACTGCTGAGCTTTCTGTTGCTGTCAGTCTCTGCTGGCCTCCCCACACCACTGTACAGGTGGGAGTGGAGGGTAAAAATCATCAGGGATCCAGTTTGGGAGAGACAGAGGGAGGGCAGCTGCTCACAGCACCATCAACACACACACACGCACACACACACACACACACACATACACAGACGCACGCATACACATACACAGACACTGACACACACGCACATACAGACACACAGACACACACACGCAGACCCACACTCACACAGACATACACATACACAATGTCAGACACAGACACACACTCACAGGAACAGGCACACACAGATGTAGACACACACACGCAGTCAAACACAGATACATATACAGTTGCATACACACGCACAGAAACAGACACACACGCAGACATACATACAGCAGCACACAGACACAAACACAGATTCTGACAGAAACCCCACTCCCACACAGACACACGCACACACACATCCAGATGCAGAGAGACACAGAGACGTACAAACAGACATACAGAGACGTACACATGTCGACCGACACTCATACACGCGGGCGCGCACACACACAACACACACAGCCAGATTTCACCAGTTTTATTATTTCCCCTCCCCCCACCTTATTCCAGATCCATACAACTTGGCACCTCCTTCTTGACCTGTACTACATGTCCATCTTCCTTTCCACCTATCCACTCCACACTCCGCTCCGACCTGTCAGCTTCACCTTGATTTAACAATCAGCTTCCCAGCTACCTTGCCTCCAGCACCACCCCCTCACATTTATCCCTCAGACCTCTTGGCCCACAAGCCTCTTTCCTAATGAAGGGATTATGCTCGATATTTCGACTCTGCTGCTCCTTGTATTCTGCCTGAATGGTTGCGGTTTTTCAGCACCACACTCTTTCAACACAGACACAGAAATGCACACACACAGACGCAGAAACACACACACAGACGCAGAAACATACACACACAGACTGACACAGAAATACACAGACAGACAGAGAGACAAACACACATACCGACACACGCACAAAGGCACAACACGCACACAAACAAAGAACAAAGAAGAAGAACAAAGAAAATGTACAGCCCAGGAACAGTCCCTTCGGCCTGAGCCGATCCAAATGTACTGTCCAAACCTGTAGGTATATTCCTAAGCATTTGTATCCCTCTGCTCCCCACCTACTCATGCATCTGTGCAGACGCATCTTAACTTAATCTACCGTGCCTGCCACTACCACCTCTGCTGGCAATGCGTTCCAAACGCCCTCTGTGTGAAGTACTTGCCGCGTGTATCCCATTTAAACTTTCCACCTCTCATCTTGAAAGCATGACCTTTTTATTGAATCCTTCACCCTGGGAAAAAAAGCTTGTCTCTATCCAGCCTGTCTATGCCCTTCACGATTTTGTAAACCTCAATCAGGTCCCCCTCACTCTCTTTTTTTCTAGTGAACATAAACCTAACCTACTCAACCTCTCTTCATAGCTAGCACCTCTCATACTAGGCAACATCCTCGTAAACCTTCTCTGCACCCTCTCCAAAGCGTCCACATCTTTTTGGTAATGTGGCGACCAGAACTGTCCACAATATTCTAAATGCGGCTGAACCAATGTCTTGTACAATTTTAACATGACTTGCCAGCTCTTATACTCAATATCCGGTCCAATGAAGGCAAGCATACTATATGCCTTCTTGACCACTCTATCGACCTGTGCAGCAACCTTCAGGGTACAATGGACCTGCTTTCCTAGATCTCTCTACCCATCAACTTTTCCCAAGGCTCTTCCATTCATTGTATAAATCGCTGTAGAATTAGACTTACCAAAATGCATCACCTCACATTTATCTGGAATGAACTTTATTGGCCACTTTTCTGCCCAACTTCCAGTCTATCTATATCCTCCTGTATTCTCTGACAGTCTCTTATGTTTTCTGCTACTCGACCAGTCTTTGTGTCATCTGCAAACGTGATGATCAGACCAACGGTGCCCTCTTCTAGATATTTATGTATATTACAAACAACATGGTCCCAGCACTGACCTCATGTGGAACACCGCTAGTCACCTTTCTCCATTTCGAGAAATTCCCTTCAACTACTACTCTCTGTCTCCTGTTGCTCAACCAGTTCTTTATCCACCTAGCTGCACACCATGTGACTTCACTTTCTCCATTAGTCTACGATGGGGGACCTTATGAAACGCGTTACTAAAGTCCATGTATATGACATCAACAGCGCTTCCTTCATCTAACAACTTGGTGACTTACTCGAAGAACTCTATTAAGTTGGTAAGGCACGATCTCCCCCGCACAAAACCAAGTTGCCTATCACTGATAAACTCATTCCTTTCGAAATATAAATAGATCCTATCTCTTAGTAATCTCTCCAGCACATTCCCCACCACTGACGTCAGGCTCACTGGTCTGTAGTTACCCAGAATATCCCTACTACCCTTCTTATACAGGGGGTCAACTTAAGCTACCCTCTCGTCCTCTGGCACCACGCCTGTATTAAAGGATGCCACAAAGATATCTTTCTGGGCCCTAGTTATTTCCTCTCTCGCCTCCCTCAACAGTATGGGACAGATCCCATCCGGCCCTGGGCATTTGTCCACCTTAATAGCCTGTGGCATACCCAACACATCTTCCCTACTTATGCCAACGTGATCCAGACTAATCAAACGTCTATCTCTATTCTCAAGATTCATCATGTTCCTCTCCTCAGTGCACACTCTCAGGTTCGGCACACAGCCTTCCTTCATTGTCTTTTAGTGGACCAATCCTTTCGCTAGTTACCCACTTGCTTCTTATATAAGAACAAAATGCTTTGGGATTTTCCTTGATTCTGCTTGCTAAAGCTATTTCATTACCCCTTTTCTCCCGCTTGATTCCTTGTTTAAGACTTGTCCTACTCTTCCGATATTCCTCCAGGACCCGTTCTGTTCTCAGCTGCCTAGATCTATGTACGCTTCCCTTTTCCTCTTGGCTAGTCGTACAATTTCTGCTGTCATCCACGGTTCACGAATCTTGCCCTTCCTATCCTTTGCCTTCAACTGGGCATGCCCAGCCTGCACTATATTTAGCCTATCTTTGTAAGCCTCCCACATCTCAAATGTAGACTTCCCTTCAAATAGCTGTCCCCAATCCACATTTCCCAGCTCCTGCCGAATTTTGATATAATTGGCTTTGGCCCAGTTTAGTACTCATCCCTGAGGACCACTCTCTTCTTTATCTACAAGTATTACGAAATTGTGGTCACTTCCAAAATAAATCCCCAACCGCAACTTCTACCACTTGTCCTGGCTCGTTCCCAGTACCAGGTCCAATATGGCCCCTTCCCTCGTCGGACTATTGACATACTGCTCAAGACAACTCTCCTGGATGCTTCGTACAAATAGTACTCCATCCAGAACTCTGACTCTAAGTGTACCCCAGTCAATGTGGGGAAAATTGAAGTCTCCCTACAAAATTTTGTAGTGTACAAAATCCCATGCAAGGACTGCACAAAACACTACATAGGACAAACAGGAAGATAGCTAACCATCCACATCCATAAACACCAACTAGCCACGAAACGACACGACCAGCTATCCTTAGTAGCCATACACGCAGATGACAAGCAACATGAGTTCGATTGGGACAACACTACTATTATAGGACAAGCCAAACAGAGAACAGCCAGGGAATTCCTAGAGGCATGGCACTCGTCCACAGACTCAATCAACAAGCACATCGTCCTGGACCCAATATGCTGGCCACTGCAACGGACAGCTGGATATGACAACCGGAAGCGGCAGATTCAAACCACTATAAATGCCGGAGGAAAGATCATAGAAGCGCTTCACAGGAGGCTCCCAAGCACTGAGGATGTCACCTAGACAGGGGAAGAAACATCTGCAACACAATTTCCCAACTCGGCGAACAGAACCACAACAACGAGCATCCGAGCTACAAATCTTCTCACAAACTTTGAGGTGTTTGATATGCTTGTCGTTGTTGCACAGTGTATTGAATGTAGGAGTTGGAAGGTCATATTGCAGCTGTACAGGACATTGGTTAGGCCACTATTGAATACTTCGTGCAATTATGGTCCCGTTATTCGAGGAAAGATGTGTGAAACGTGAAAGAATTCAGAAAAGATTTACAAAGATATTGCCAGGGTTGGATGTTTTGAGATTTATGGAGATGCTTAATATGCCGGATTATTTTCCCTGAAGCATCAGCGTTTGAATTGTGATCATAGAGGTTCATATACTCACAAGTAGAATGGGTAGTGTCAACAGCCAAGGTCTCTTCTCCAGGGTAGCATGTTCCAAAGCTAGAGGACGTAGGTTGAAGTTCAGAGGGGCAAGACTTAAAAGGGATGTAAGGGGCAAAGCTTTCAAAGAGAGGGTGCTTTATATGTAACGAGCTGTCAGAGGATGTTGGGCAGGCTGGGAAAATTGCAACATTTAAAAGGCATCTGGACAGGCACGTGAATAGTAGGTGATTAGCGGGATATAGGCCAAATGCTGGCAAATGGAACTACACTAATGTAGGTCATCTGTTTGGCAGGGACAGGTTGGGTAGAGCTGGGTAGCTCTATGACACTTTGTCCTCTGTAAACCTTTCTCCTGTCATCTTAAATTTACCCCCTAGTCTTGAAATCCACCACCGTAAGGAAAGGGCACGATCCATTCAACATTATCTATACCCCTAAATGTTTTTTTAAACCTCTATAAGTTTGATAATGCCTCAACCTTTTACGCTTTAGTGGCAAAGGTTCCAGTACATCGAGCCTGTCCTTTAATACTCCATTCCCAACAACAGACCGACAAATCCTTTCTGAACCCTCTCCGTTTAATAATATCCTCAATGTAACTGGATGACCATAACTACACAGTACTTCAGGAGAGATCTCACGAATGTCCAGTGCAACCTGAAGATAATGTTCCAGCTCCTGTACTCAAAGGTCTGAGAAATGAAGGCTAGCAAACCAAACGCCTTCATAACCACCGTGCTTACACATGGTGCAAACTTAAAAAAAAACAGAACCCTAGATACCTCTGTTCTACAATACTACCAATGGCCCGACATTTAATTGTAGGTGTCCTCTCCTTGTTTGTTTTCTCAAATTGTGATACATTGTAATTATTGAAATTAAACTCCATCTGCCACTCCTCAGTCCAGTGACTGATAGTACTGGGGAAGAAAGGCTGGACAGTAATCAACTGCCTTGGATTCCTTCGTGGTTTTAAGAAGAGAGCAGTCGCACGTTAGAAGCAGGAAAGAGTGATTGGTATTTTTGATCCAGAAAGTATGCTCTTTCTTCGTCTCTGGTTTCAGTAATAAATACCTATTCCAGATCCTTTATGGTGCAGAGTGTGTCTGCAGGATGCTTTCTCCCTCATATTGCAGTTGTCAGATAATAGCCACTTAAAATGGAAATCATAGCCAAGCAATTAAAGATCTTCATAGTTTATCTCGAAGGTAGTTTTAACTGTGAAGTAAATAAAGTTAACAAAATTTTAATGAATCCACACCGAGCTGAAAGCTGACATTTAAAATGTGACCCAAAATCTTGGCATGGTTTAAGACTTGTATAGTGATTAACGCCCATGCCTCTGAGCCAGAGCTCTGGGTTCGATTCCAATACATGAACTTGCGTGGTAGTGTCTCTCACTCTGGACCAGAATGTCTGGATTCAAGACCTGCCTGTCACAGTATTTCAAAAGTGGCTGATGAACAAACACACAGAAGAATAATGTTGCAGCTTCAGGGATTGTTGCCAAATGGTGGTAGTATGTCTACCTCTGAGCCCATAAGTTTAGATTCAAATCCCACAGAGGTGTTTCATAATGTGGCTGAACAAGTTGTTAAAATGAATTTAGACTTGTGATGTGATGAAGAAGGAAGAGGAGTCAGTATTGAATTTCAAAATTTAGGCCCAGGTTTACTGAAAACACAGCCATTCGTGTTGCTTGGAATCAAACGTGCGCATTCTAGAGGTTCATAAAATCATGAAGACGATGGGTAAGGTCAATATTCAGGGTTTTTTCCCCAGTGTAGGGAAGTCCAAAACTAGGGGACATAGATTTAAGATGCGATGGACAACATATAAAAGGGACCTAAGGGGACCATTTTCATACAGAAGGTGGTATATGTATGCAACGAGCTGCCAGACGAAGTGGTGGAGGATGGTACAATTGCATCATTTAAAACGCATCTGGATGGGGACATGAATTGGAAGAGTAAAGAGGGATATGGTACAAATGCTGGAAAATGAAACTCAGTTAACTTACGACATCTCGTTGGCACGAATGAGTTTGAAGGAAGAGTCTGTTTCTGAGCTGTACATTTCTATGATTCATTGACCAATTAAACATGATCTCGTTGTAATCTTATGTAATCTTCTTCACATTCCACTATATAACTAATCGTGTTGTCATCTGTAAATTTGCACACCATACTTTGTATAATTCTCATCTAAATAATTGATGTAAATGACAACCAAAAGTGGATCCAGCAGCAATCCCTTTGGAATGCCGCTGGTCACAGGCCTCCAGTCCAAAAGTCAACTTTCCTCCACCACCCTCTGCCTCCTGCCAATAAGCTGAAACACACACATGCATACAGACATAGAGCACAGACACAGTTCCGTCTTTAAGACAGAGATAGATACATTCTGATTGATAAGTGGATCAAGATAACAGTGAGAAGGCAGGATAAATTTGTTGAGAAACATGTCAGCCCTTATTGAACAGCAGATCAGACTTGTTGAACCAAACAGTCTAGTTCTGCACCAATTCCATACACTCTATGGTTTACACTGTCTGAAATGTCTAACCAAGAGAGCAGTGGAGGCTGCGTTTGATAAATACTTTACTGACGTAGCCAATGGGAATGTGGGATAGGTTTGAGGGGCTGAATGGTCTATGTCTTTCCTATTGGTTGTGCCCTCATTTAAAAAAACATGGAAGATGACTTGCTGTGAGGTTCATACACTTTTACATTTAAATGTTTCCTCGTTTAAGATTGAGATAAGGATGTTCCTATCTCCTTAGAGTTGTACTGTCTGTGGCATTCTCATTCCCAGGGAGCAGTGAAGACTGGGCCATAGAGTCCTAGAGTCTTAGAGATGTACAGCATGGAAACAGACATTTCGGTCTCACTCCATACTGACCACATATCCCAACCCAAACTCGTCCCATATGCCATATCGCTCCAAAGCCCTCCCTACTCATATACACATGCAGATGCCTTTCAAATGTTGCAGTTGTACCAGCTTCCACCACTTGCTCTCATGAATCATTCCATACACGTACCACCCTCTGCATGAAAAGGTTGCCTGTTAGGTCTCTTTTATATATTTCTCTTCTCACCCTAAACCTATGCCGTCTAATTCTGGACTCCCTTACGACAAGGAAAATATATTTTGCTGGAAAAACGCAGCAGGTCAGGCAGCATCCAAAGAGCAGGGGAATCGACGTTTCGGGCATATGTCCTTCTTGAGGAATGACGAGGGTGTGCCAAACAGGCTAAGATAAAAGGTAGAGAGGAGGGACTTAGGGGAGGGGCGTTGGGAATGCGATAGGTGGAAGGAGGTTAAGGTGAGGGTGATAGGCCGGAGAGGGGGTGGGGGCGGACAGGTCGGGAAGAAGATTGCAGGTCAAGAAGGTGGTTCTGAGTCCGAGGGTTGGGACTGAGAAAAGATGGGGGAGGGGAAATGAGAAAACGGGAGAAATCAGCATTCATCCCTTGTGGTTGGAGGGTTCTGAGGCGGAAGTTGAGGCGCTCTTCCTCCAGGCGCCGTGTTGCCATGGTCTGGCGATGGAGGAGGCCAAGGACCTGCATGTTCTTGGCGGAGTGGGAGGGGGAGTTAAGGTGTTCAGCCACGGGGCGGTTGGGTTGGTTGGTGTGGCTATCCCAGAGATTTTCTCTGAAACGTTCCACAAGTAGGCGGCCTGTCTCCCCAATGTAGAGGAGGGTCACATCGGGTGCAGCGGATGCAGTAAATTATGTGTGTGCAGATGCAGGTAAATTTGTGACGGATATGAGAGGATTCCTTGGGTTCTTGGAGGGAAGTGAGGGGAGAGGTGTGGGCGCACGTTTTGCATTTCTTGCGGTTGCAGGCGAAGGTGCCGGGAGTGGAGGTTAGGTTGGTGGGGGCGGGTGTGGACCTAACAAGGGAGTCGCAGAGGGAGTGATCTTTCCGGAACACTGATAGGGGATGGGGAGAAATATATCCTTGGTGGTGGTGTCTATTTGGAGGTTGCGGAAATGATGAAGGATGATACTATGTCTCTTGAGGTTGTTGGGGTGGTAGGTGAGGACCAGTGGGGCTCTGTCCTCGTGGCGATTGGAGGGACGGGGTTCAAGGGCGGAGGAGCGGGAAGTGGGGGAGATGTGGTGGAGAACATCGTCAACCACGTCTGAGGCGAAATTTGAAGAAGGAGGCCATCTGGGTTGTTTGGTTTTGGAATTGGTCCTCCTGGGAGCAGATGCGGCGGAGGCAAAGGAATTGGGAATACGGCATGGCGTTTTTACAGTGGGCAGGGTGGGAGGATGTGTAATCTAGGTAGCTGTGGGAGTCGGTCAGTTTATAGTAAACGTCCGTGTTGAGTCGGGGTCTAGGAAGGGGAGGGACGAGTCTGCGCCGGTCCAGGTAAATTTGAGGTTGGGGTGGAAGGTGTTAGTAAAGTGGATGAACTGTTCAACCTCTTCATGGGAGTATGAGGTAGCGCCGATACAGTCATCGATGTAGCGGAGGAAAAGGTGGTGGGTGGTGCCACTGTTCAAACAGACTTCATTTGGTCCAGTTTGGGGCCGGATAACATTATTGTGTGATTCAACTCAGAGAGGGAGGAAATGCATCCTTCCTGAGAAGTAACAGCCTGTTGCTCCCTCTCTCTCTCTCTCTCTCTGTTCCTCTTCCCAGCAATGTGTGTGAGCTGAAAACTCCTCAGTCGTCTTTACCACTCATGGAGGATTTCTGTCGAGGATTGATTGGAATCGCCCCACTGCCTGAAGTAAAGGCAATCCAACTAATCCACCTCTCCCACATATCCCATGAAGAGGCAGTCATAGCTGGGGCCCATGCGGGTGCCCATGGCTACTCCTTTGGTTTGGATGAAGTGGGAGGATTGGAAAGACAAGTTGTTCGGAGTGAGGACCAGTTCAGTCAGTGGAAGGAGGGTGTCAGTGGAAGGGTACTGGTTGGTCCGGCAGGAAATGAAGAAGCGGAGGGCTTTGAGGCCTAGTGGCGTTATTTGTTCCAAAAGAAATGGCTGGGTGTCCAACAGTAGCAGTGATGCACCTACATGGAGCAGGGAATGTGATGGACTCGTACAGTTCAGACACTGTTCAAACAGACTTCATTTGGTCCAGTTTGGGGCCGGATAACATTATTGTGTGATTCAACTCAGAGAGGGAGGAAATGCATCCTTCCTGAGAAGTAACAGCCTGTTGCTCCCTCTCTCTCTCTCTCTCTCTGTTCCTCTTCCCAGCAATGTGTGTGAGCTGAAAACTCCTCAGTCGTCTTTACCACTCATGGAGGATTTCTGTCGAGGATTGATTGGAATCGCCCCACTGCCTGAAGTAAAGGCAATCCAACTAATCCACCTGTTCCAGGAAGTTATCCGATTACCAGTAGCTTGTAAGAGCAGAGTAGCTTCATAAGCTGAATGATTTTTGGAGCTATCACTCATGTTTCCTTTCGTCATGAGTTCAATTAATATTTGGGCACAGTTCTTTCAAGTTAACGTTTTGCAGAGAGTATATTTTTCCGTTTGTCATCAAACGTGTGCATGTGTCAGTATTGTTAGAGAGGGAAACATCGACGCACAGATTTGCAATAGTCAAACTATTTGTCATTCATCTTTCCATCGTAGTATGAGTAACTTTGTTTCGGTCATAAACTTGTTAATTTTAGCAGATTAAAGAATCCTGCCTGACTCGTTCCTAATCCTCACACAGTCTGAGACCTATATTATTGATCATATCACCAACCCGGTTACATTAACATTTGCACTAAGCAGCGGAAGCGTGGGACGAGGAAATGGAATAGTGACTTGAACTATAGATCAGTGAGCCTGATGTCATTGGTGGCCATATTGTTGGAGAGCATTGAGAGGGGCAGGATTTACATGTATTTGCAAATGCAACAACTGATGAAGGATAGTCAACATGGCTTTGTGCATTTGGAATCATTTCAAACAAAGTTGATTGCATTTCGTGAAGAGGTGACAAAGAAGATTGATGATGGCAGTGTGGTAGACGGTGTCCATATAGATTCAGCAAGGCATTCGACAGGATCCCACATGGCAAACAAATTAGTGCGGTTAGGTCATAAATAGATCCAAGATAAGCTATCCAATTGACGACAAAATTAGAGTGAAGGTAGGAGACAGAGGTGGCAAAGGACTGTTTTTCAGATTGGAGGTCTATGACCAGTGATATGCCACAAAGAGCCGTACTGAATCCACTGCTTTTCATTATTTATATAAATGATTTGAAGGTGAATATTTGCCTGTTTATTATGTTTACACATGACATTAAAATTGGAGGTGCAATGGCCAGCAAGTTTTACCTCAGAGTACAATGAGACCTTGGTCATATTGTCCAATGGGCCAAGGAGTGATAGATGGAGTTAAAATTGGATAAATATGAAGTATTGCATTTGGTAAGGTAATTTAGGGCAACACATATATAACTAATGGTGAGGTCATGGGGAGCATTATTGAACAAAAGGGCCCACGATCATAGATCCTTGAAAGTGAAGTCGCAGGTAGACAGGGTGGTGAAGGTGGGGTTTCGTATGCTTGCTTTTATTGATCAGTGCATTGAGTATGCGAGTTGGGAGATCATGTTGCGACTGGGCAGGACTTTGCTGAGGCCAGATTTAGAATACTGTGCTTAATTCAGTTCGCTCTCCTACAGGAAGGATGTTGTTAAACTTGATAGGGCGCAGAAAATATGTACAAGGATATTTCCGGGCATGGAGGGATTAGGCTACAGGGAGAGGCTAGACAGACTGGGGCTTGTTTACTCTGGAGCATCGGAGGCTGAGGCGTGACATTATAGCGGTTTACAAAATCATGAGGAACATGGATAATCTGAATAGCCAAGGGTTTTTTTTCCCCACGTTCGGGGACTCCAAAACTATAGAACAAAGGCTTTAGTTGAGAGAAGAAAGATAGTAAAGGGTAAATGTTTTCATGGAGGTTGTGTAGTGTGTATGGAATGAACTCTCAGAGAAAGTGATGGAGGCTGGTACAGTTACAACATTTAAAAGACTTCTGGATATGCATATTAATAGGAAGGATTTAGTGGAATATGGGCCTAATGCTGGCAAGTAGGACTAGATCAGATTGGGATGTCTAAGTTATGTGAACAGGTCTCCGTGCTGCATGACATTGTAAGGGAGATGAGGAGAAATTCTAAAAGGACCATTTGAGTGGGAATTCTCTTCTCCAGAGGTATGTGGTGCCTCTTTGTTCACATTTATCCAAAGCTGAGTTAGTTAAATATTTGACAGAGAAGTGAGTCACAGATGATGGGATACAGACAGGAAAGTGGGGCTGAGACCACAACCTGATCAGCCACAATCATAGTGCCTAGTGGAGAAGGTTCATAGTGTCTAGCGATCGAACCCTGCTCCTGTTCTGATGTTCGATTCAGACCCACCAACTTGCTAGACAGATGCAGTTGGAGGCCACTTACTGCTGTAGCTCCCTTGACTCTTTGGAATAGAGAATTCCTGACATTCACTACCCCCGTTTGAAGAAATCACTGTCTGCTCCTACATGTTGCCCGATTGATATGAGCAATAGAGCTGAATACAAGGACTTAGCAAAGAGCGACTGGCCCTGATATCAAGGCAGTTTTTAACATAAAGGAGCCTGAGCAAAATTGCACTTCATCAGTATACATTGCAAACTCTCCAGTGTTTGGAGTCATCCACAGCACAATGGAACATGTTTATCATCGGTGGCATCAATCAACTCAGCCGTGGGACATCTCTGCAGGAAATCCTCATGGTAGCTACCTCAGCCCAGGCATCCCCAGTTTGTCAGCAGGGAATCCCTGCTGTGAGCCCACATCGATCAGAAGTGGGGATATTTACTGTAAGTTACACAATACTCAGAAAGCTTCGTCATCCTTGACCTCCTGATGCAGTCTGTGTCCATGTGCAACAAGACTTAGACAACGTTCAAGCCTGTGCTGTTAAACTGTAGGTAACATTCATGAAACAGAACTGCTCATTTCCACAGTAAACGGTGGATTTCACTCAGTACCTCAATCTGGCTTCACAGGAATATGGGAAAGTCATTCGGCCCATCAAAAATACTGGACAAGAAGAGGGATAGCCCATTCAATCCCTTCTGCCTTTACACAGGAAGACAAGGAGTCTGCTCACTTCCACACATCTTTTACACGGGATCAGCAAGTGACCATTTTACACCTAGAGTCGCTTACAAAGGAACAGGAAGAGGCCATTCAGCTTCTCAAGACACTAACACAGGAACAGGAAAGTGTCAGAGATGCTTCAGCATAATAAACAAATGGAGCAGGAACAGATGGACTGTTCCATGGTATTCCTCGTGGCTTCATTATTCGTAGTCCATCAGGGTTATGTTAGCTTGCTTTTCTGGCAGTGGGAATGAAGCTTTTTTTTAACCAGTCACAAAGGCATCTTCCGTCGCTGAGAGAGCAGACCTATGTTCTCTCGGGAATTCAGAAGCTAGTGGGGAATGGCTAACTGTTTCAGAATGAAGGTATTGTGGCTGCTGACAGGATTATGGACAATGTAACGTTGAGTGAAGGGTCACACGGTAACTGCGCATGACAGTGTTCAGAGTTCATTCGGAGCCTGTACCTCTCTGTTAATCGAAATGAGGTCTATGCACTGGCACGTAAACTATTGGGAATCAAGCATCCTATGGAAAGTACGAAATTTCTCACTTTATCATTGGCTGCTTGGGACAAAATGAGTGTCTGTCAAGTTTCACCTTCGTATTCTCTCACAGTGTTACAGGTTAACTACATAGTTACCACTCTCTCTCCTGATGATACCATCATGCCAGGATAATTATTTATGAAGTAGACTCAGTCTGTACATAATACCCCAAATGCTCTTTCAACAAAACACTACCATTGAGTAAGGTATATTTACTGTGGTACTTCAAGTATTTTGCACGAAAGACCAGATATTATTTCCAGTTATAATTACTTACTGTCCCATCGGAATTCTGTTAGCGACTTGTAACCAAGGACATCCAGGTCCATTTCAACAACAGACCTTCCCAGCCTCTCACCATTTAATAAACGTATATGAGAATCATTTTATTTGTTGTTCCCACTTGAATCATGTTATGCCCTGCGAATAGCTATTGCCCAAGCTCTGATCCTTCTGAAACCCCACAAGCCTTCCACCCACAGAAAAACACTACTCTCTTCATTTTGCCCATTATCTAATTTTTGATCCATTCTGTGTGTTTCACCCCTACCGACCCATGGACTCTCACATTCTCCACTCGCCAGTATTCAACCGTGTCAAATGTTTTCTGAAAATTCAAACCCTCTATCCCCACTGGTTGCCAATTTTCGATGTCACAACGGACAATCTCCACAAACTGCAGCAAGTTTATCAAAGATCGTTTCCCTTTCCTGAATCTAGGCTGACTCTACCAAATCATATCATTATTTTCCAAATGTCTAGTTGTCATATTCCTTATAAAAGGTTACAATGCTTTTCTTACAGCTGACATCAAACTATTTAGTTTTCTGTTTGCACTCTCCGTCCTGTTTTAAATGTTTAGGTTTACAATAGCTGTATTCCAGTCTGCAGGATCCTTTCCAGAATCTAACCAGTTTTGACGAATAGTCAGTAGTTCTTTCACTAGCTCTGTTCCCGCCTCCTCAATACTCGGGAATGTAGCTAATCAGTTCCAGCAAAATACCAATATTCAATTCGATTAGGTTTTCTAAGACATACGCTTCATTAATTCTAATTTCGTGCAGCCCCTCATTTTCACCAGGGACCCTGTTCCCCAGTATTTCTGGAAGTTAGTTTCTGCACCTTTTTCTGTTGAGATAGAATCAACATATTCCTCTCAGCAGGCAGGTGGCTTCTATGAGCTAGTGATATATCCGAGGACTGCACTCCGGTTATGTTACGCACTCCTGCCTGGAAAGTTCCAGACTCAATCCAATCCACTTCATTGTGATGGATATGTCATCCACTCTTGCCTGGAAATTTTCACAAACACTCCAGTTCACTTCATGGTGAGTGTCAGCACAGTCCTGGTGTGAGTTTGAAGGAGAGGACACAGCTCAGTCGCCACCTCATTTTTTAAGGACGCTGGTTTCACATTTTACACTTGGAATGGGTCCAGCTTAGACACATGTTCTTGGAAATTCCTGGTAGGATCATGCTGTGCCCTGCCCCTCCCTGTGTACGGAGCTTCCCTTCTGTGTAACCCTCGACTCCATTTGTTTACCATGGACACAGAACACTCTGTAAATGCAGTGCTCATATCTCTCCCGAATGGGGTCACCATTCCCTTGGGTCTCTCTGAATGGACGCAGCAGCTGATAACACAAACCGTGAAAAGTGTCCACAGAACATCCCTTTATCTGTAATGAGAGTAGCAAGTCAAAATTTCACACACACGGTGCACCAATTCAGTGTTGAAAATGTTTCTGTTCTTAGCAGAAAAAGACAGTTACATCTCTGCATTCCCAACAGTTACAGTTCCCTTCTCCAAAAAATCAGTTGACAATGTAACATTCCGTTTCTTTTCATGTTCCCATGTTATTTCCATTCTGGGTGATTATCAGCAGTTCCTATGTTTGCTTTTCATTTCTCTCTCTCTCTCTCTCTCTCTCTCTCTCTCTCTTTCTCGCTGGGCATTTCTACATCCACTCAACTGCCCTCCCCCTCACACATCCGACCATCCCTGATATAAATAACATTACTTCCCAGTTGCTTTCAGTTGTGATATAGGGTCACTAGATTCGAAACGTTATCTGTTTTTCTCCTGACAGAGGCTGCCATACTTGCTTAGATTCTCCAATATTTTCAGACGCTGAGGAATTTTATTTCAGATCTCCATCATCCACAGTTCCTTGGTTTATTTCAATTTAATTCTGTTGTTTCACGAAATGTCTGCAAGGGCAGCATTTGTCATCCATCACTAATTGCCGTTGACTGTGAGACCATTTGTAAAGGCGATATGGAGCCAACCTTTTATTGTCACACTTGGTTTCTTTACCAAAGGCTATCAGTGAAACAATAAAAGACATCCTGACGGTTTATGGTTGCCCTTTGTAAAATGAGGTTTCTTTACGATTGTTGCCATTTGAATTTAAGTTTACTCCAAAAAGAAAACCTTCCGGAGTGAAATGTGAGTGGGAGGTGTAAAACAGCATCAATGGAGAGGCCGAACCACACTGAGACCAGAGGCAAAGTGGCAGCACAAACGGAGCTTGATGCTAAGGCAGGGAAGGTAGACTTGATCAAAGAACTTCAGTTGTAGAGGGTAGGGACCATAATGTGAGAGAATGTGCTCTGTAATTGGAGAGGGAGAACCTGGAATCAGAAAGTGAGGGCTTCAGATGTTGGAGATCAGAGCTGAAAAATGTGTTGTTGGAAAAGTGCAGCAGGTCAGGCAGCATCCAAGGAGCAGGTGAATCGACGATTTGCGCATAAGCCCTTCTTCAGGATTCCTGAAGAATCCTGAAGAAGGGCTTATGCCCGAAACGTCGATTCTCATGCTCCTTGGATGCTGCCTGACCTGCATCAGAAAGGGGACACAAGCAGGGAAGAGGATGTAGCAGCAATGGCAGAGGTTTCAAGGTGTAATTTAGGAAGCACAATTGAAATCCATGCCTCGCATCTGCTTCTGGTCCCTGAAATAAATGTCCTAAATCTGGGCACATACTGATGCTCGTTAATTTGTGACTGAATAGTATCCTTGACAGACTTTGTGAACCATGGGTGGCTCATCTTCTGTCGACTCCTTCTTTTCGAACAGAAACTATAATGTCTGAGCAGTATGGGATATCTGCTTGAATGTCTACCCATGTATACCCACTGACCTTCCTCTGGCTGCAATTCCACATCACGACTCAGACCAGATGTGACACAGAAATCCTCAATTTAGATGTCTGGTTCTTTTCAATCATTCAGGGGGAACTTCTGCATGTGGCTGAACATACGAAAAGCGGAGACTGACTTAATCACACCTCCCAGGTGAAGCAACATTTCGCTTGTGCTCTGTCAATCCAGTCTCCTGTCATTGCTGCTCACAATTCAGTCTCCTTTACACTGGCGAGACCAAACAGGGACTGCACTGAGGAATATTCCCACTCTGTCTGGAGGAATAACCCTGACTTTCTCACTGATTCCCATTTCAATAACCTTCCTTGCTCTCATGCTGACATTTCGGTCCTGTGCTGCTGCAATGTTCCAATGAAGCACAACTCAAGCTCGAGTAACAGCTCACCTTACGCATTGTACGTTACAGCCCGTAGGAGTTAACATTCATTTCCATAACTTCACAGTCTGAACACATTATGGCGATTCTTCATTATTCATACATTCTGTTTTCTGGTTTCCCTATGACCTTGACTATGTCTTGTTTATGTTGCACTCAGTAGAGCGAAGCCAGTTCTCCCATTCACACTTTAATATACACCCAAGTTACATCTGTTTCTCTTTCACCACAATCAAAAGTCCCTCCTCTGTGACATTGCACCTCCACATGTTCTGTTTCCCATCATCCCTCGTCCACTTTTGTCAAGGGAATAAAACGTCCTTTTCAATTCTAAACAAGGGCCAATCTGGACTTTATACACTACCTCTGTTTCTCTGTCTTCACACTTGCTGCCAGACCGGCTGAGTTTCTCCAGCAATTTCTGTTTTTTAACAGCTTGAAAGACGTGTATCAAAGCTGCTCAAACGCCCTGTCCAATATGGAGCACTGTACACTGGGATCTGAACAATAACGCAGATGTACAAATTCATTGGTCCTAAAATTAAACAAGATTGGCATCATTGGCACTACAAAGGTCTTAATCAAGGCCATGGAGAGAAACAGAGAGAAACAGTTACAATGTTAAAACCGAAAGTGGCACGATTGGACGGAAAAGGTTCTGATGAATATCAGAATTGGAATCGTTACAGTGTGGAAACAGGCCCTTCGGCCCAACAAGTCTACACCAATCCTGTGAAGACTAAACCAACCAGACACACTCCCCTATCCTATATTTATCCCTGACTAATTGACCTAACCTGCACATTCCTGAACACTATCGGCAGTTTAGCAAGGCCAACAACCTGCACATTTTTGGATTGTGGGAGGGAACCGGAGCATGCGGAATAAAGAATTGGCACAGACACAGGGAAAATGTGCAAGACAGTTGTCAGAGGATGGAATCGGACCTGGGTCCCCAGCGCTGTGAGGCAGCATTCTAACCACTGAGCCACGGTGCTGCCCCGGAAAATATTTAGGGGTTTTCAGAAACATGCCAAGCAATAGGTGTGACACCATGGACAGACACTCAGAGGAATGAGAATATTAAAATGGAAGTATTAGCACAACAGTAAACAGGGTAGGTCACGGGGTGATGGGTGACTGGGTCTTGGTGTGAACTGGGGGACAGACAGCTGAATTGCATTGCAGAAATTGCACCTCAAACCTGGAAATTCATGTGGTACTGTAGATCACAGATGGACAGAAGGAGAATTGTATTCAGTTACAACCTGTAACGTTTTGTCCAGTCTAATCTTTCAGTCTATTATTTCCATTATTGGATCGATGTTTCATTGATGATTGTGGGTGAATATACCAGGGTCAGAACCACGTGTACCTAAAACTTATGACAATCCATTTAAAGCTATCACACTGACGACTGCACTTAGATTCCAAACAGCAAGACTAATATCTGATAGAGAGGGCAACATGATTACAAAACAAACATATCAGGTCGAAGCTCTGCAGTCCTGCCACATCCAGTCAGAAACCGAGTTGAAACATGGAACAACTGACGAGCGAAAAGGACTCCACAAATATTATTTGAAAACAATGTTCATTGGGATTAGGTCACCATTTATTGCCCAGAGGACTGTTAAGATTCAATGACATTGTGTGTCTGGAGGTACATGTGGCCAGAGCAGGTATGGATGCCAGTTTCCTTCCCTAAAGGACATCAGTGAACCAAATCGATTTCTCCCACAATTAGCAATGGATTCATGATTATCATTGAACTCTTAATCCCAAACATTTATTGGATTTGAATTCCATCATGTACTGTAACAGGGTTCGAACTTAGGTCACCAGACCATTACTGGGGTTAGCAAGGCTAATAACCTGCACATTTTTGGATTGTGGGAGGGAACACATCAGCAGAAACATCACTTGGCTATTGCTGTAACATTCTGCGAAAAAATTCAAACTTCCTGCACATCAGTGTAAAAGACAAGGATGCAGTGTATACACCATCCTCAGCCAGAAGTGTTGTTTGGATGATCCCCACAGAAGCACAGATGCCAGACTTCAAACAATTCGATTTGCTGCACGTAACATGAAGAAACAGCTGAACACAGTACATACGACAAAGGGAATGGGCCCTGACACCATTCCTGCAATAGAACTAAAGACTTGTGCTGCACAACAAGCCATATCTCTGTGGAAGCTGTTTCATTCCAGCTCCAACTCTGACATCTCCCTGGCAAGGTGGAAAATTTCACAAAAGTGTCCCGACCCTAAGAGGAGAATAATTATAATCGGATTAATTACCACCCCCTTAGTCCCATCACGATAATCAAATTGGTGGGAATTCCTTTGACGGAACTGTCGACCAGCACAGAAATAATGTGCACAGTGCTGTGTCCGATAGGCCCCCATGTGGAGACGGTGTTGCTGTGGAAATGACACTGTATTACTAATCCAGACCAGAATAATGCTCTGGCTCTGGTGGAAGTTAGAAGCAATTAATAAAATATCGAGATCTAAAATCTGGTGCCAGTAATATTGACCTTGAAGCGCATGTGCATTGTCAACGTAAATTTCCTTCCCCCAATGTACATTCAGGAAGTGAACCTCCCGTGCTTTCCTGGTCGAGCCAACAAGTGACTCCAGACACACAGCCATGTGCTAAACTCTTCAATGGTCTCTGAAGCGGCCATGCAAGACCGTTATATCAAACTTCTCCGAGGTCTTAATGGATAAAAATGAGATAACACCCGGTGCCAGCCTCTGTATCGGAAAAGGGAATAGGAAGCATAGTCCTGTCGACACTGCAGAGACCTCCTTCCTTACATCTGAGAGCTTATGACAACATTAACAGAGATTTCCCCACAGACTGCACAGAAGCATCGCGAAATGAGTGGGCCTTTCAACACATTGAGCCTTCCCCAATCTAGGTTTTGACTAAACAACTCTTCAATTAACTTTTCCTTAACACTATATACTGTATATCCTTTGAAGTGATCATATATCAGAAAGATATGAAGTAGGAACTTTGGTTCATCAATGTTGCTCTCCCATTCAATATAACAATGGCTGATCCTGTATCTCCACACCAAACTCCTGCTGCAACGTCACCCCTTTAGTGTCTAGAAATCCTTATTTATATTCAGTGCCTTAGTTTCCATAGTCATATGTGGGACGGAATTCCCCAGGTTCACCAGTCTGCGAGTGCAGACATTTATTCTCATCTCAATGCAGAGTGGCTTGTCTGTACCTAATACTGTGACTCTTGTTTCAGACGTCCCAGCCAGTGGAATTATCATCCCTGCTGCCAATCTGTTTCACCCTGTCAGAGCTTTATATATTTCACTGAGATCTCCACCCATTTTCCTAAACTCTATGGAAGACAGGCCCAGTCGCCTCAAACTCTGCTCACATCAAGCCTGTCATCCCATAGATCAGTTTGGTCATCCTTCACTGCACTCCCTCAATGTCAGGTTTGTGCTTTATTAGGTAAGGAGACCAATATTGCACACGATATTGCACAATGTTCGAGATGGGGGCTCACCAAGGCCCTGTGTAGCTGCAGTAACACCTGGGCTCAAATCCCTCGGAAATGAAGGTCAGCATATTATTTATCTTTCTACCTGCTTTCTGTTGCAGCAGTATTGCTTTCTGTGACGGGTGTACAAGGAGATCGAGATCCTTTTCAATGATATATCTCCCCACTTGGTTGGTCTATGTATCCTGGTCAGTGTCCCAATATCAATCCCAGTATTGACGTTTGGCTTCAGAACTCACTGCCCTGCACGGACCTTGGAGTTTGGCGAAGAAGTCAACGAAAGTATACACATAAGTATCTTCATGCAGCAACTTCTTTACATTAATTCCTTTTGAAATGCTAACCTGTCCGTCTATTTTTCCTACCAAATTGCTCAATGTTATGTCTATCCACATTGTTCTTCATCTGCCACGTATTTTACCATTTCGTCCACTTGTCTCAATCACCTTGAAACTTTTGTATTTCCTCCTCACCCACTCACAACCTCAGTTTGGTACCATCAGCAGATTTGGAAAGATTACATTTAATAACCATGAATAAACTTTTGATCTGTTTTCTGAATATATGGGGCCCAAACATCAATTCCTGGATTATCCCGCGAGTCATTGCTTTCTACTCCAAAATATGTGGTTTATGCTGATTCTCTTTTCCCTGTCAGCTCTCCTATTCTCAACCCATGCCAGTATATTAGAGCTAGCTATTACACACTGTTATGTGCCAGGACAGACCCCCTCAAATCATTTCAAGGAAGTAGCACAGACCCAACCATTGCTCGTTGACTTAAGCAATTGTAAGGCGGATATTCCAGGAGTGATGCAGCTGGTCAAGTCATTTAGTTTTAAACAAAAGAGAATGTCTTTGCAAGATTACTGAGTGAGACGCAAACAGAATAGGATATAATATAGAATAACCTATCCGAAAACCCAACAGATTATCCCAACTTAATGTTGGTGTTCCAAGTACTTGATATAATCCCCATAATTCCAGAGATTACAAACCTCTGGGTGAAGAGGTTCCTTCTCAATTCAATCCTAAATCTACTCCCTCTAACTGTTTGCAGTACTCCAGGTGTGGCCTCACCAGCACCTTGGACAGCTGCAACATAACCTCCCTCCTGATAACCTCAATACCTTTAGCAATGTAGGGCAACATTCTATTTGCTTTCCTCATTGCCTCTTGTCCTAGCTTCACCTGCCAGTGGAAACATCCTGTCTACTTGTATCGCATAAACTCCCCGCATAATTTTATATGTTTCTATGAGATCATTCCATCATTCTTCTAAATTCCAATTAATATAGTTCCAGTCTGCAAAGTAACACTTCATAAACCAACCCCCTCACCTATGGAATCACCCGAATAAACCACCTCTGCACCCCCTCCAGTGCCAATAAAGCCTTCCTGAAGTAAGGAGATCAAAACTGTATGCAGTACTCCAGGTGTGGCCTCACCAGCACCTTGGACAGCTGCAACATAACTTCCCTCCTGATAACCTCAATACCTTCAGCAATGAAGGGCAACATTCAATTTGCTTTCCTCAGTAATTGCTGTACATGCAGACCAACCTTCTGTGATTCATGCAAATGGACACGCAGGTCCCTCTGTATTACAACATGCTGCAATGTTTTACCATTCAAGTAATAATCCTTTTTACTGGCACTCCCAACAAAATGGATGATATTATCTTTATCAACATTGTATTCCATCTGCCAGACCTTTACCCACTCACTCAAAGGATCTATGTTAATCCACGAAGTCTCACAGTCCTCTGCATGCTTTGCTACGAAACGCATCTTCGTGTCATCTGCAAACCTTGACACACTACACGTTCTCTCCAACTCCGAATCATCTATATAAATTGTGAATAATTGTGGGCCCAACACCGATCACAGAGGCACACCACTAGGTATTGATTGCCAGCCAGAATATCACTCACTTACACTCAAAATCTGCTTCTTGTTAGTCCAGCAATCCTTTATCTATGCTGATACTTAACCCGTAACACCATGCACCTTTTTGTTATGCAGCAGCTTCTTGTGCGTCAACTTGTTGAAGACCTTTTGGAAATCTAGGTACACCATAGCCACTGGGGCCTCGTTCTTCACCTTGCTCGTACCATCTCCAAAGATTTCCAAAAGACTTGTTAAACATGACCTGTTCTTCATGATCACATGATGCATCTATGCAATGGAACGTTTTCTATCGAAATGCCTTGCTATTTCTTCCTTGACAGTACACAGGAAAAGTTTCCCCACTATATAGGAAAAGCTAACTGGTCTATAATTCCCCATACTTTGTTTACCTCACTTTTTAAACAGTGGCGTCACATTTGCTGTTTTCCAATCTGCTGGAACTGCCCTGGAGTTCAGCAAATTTTATCTAATTGTCACAATTGCATTTACTATTTCTCCCGCTATCTCTTCTAGAACCCTGGGATGCATTCTGTCAGAGCGAGGAGACTTGCCTACCCTTTCGGCCCAACAGGTCCACACCGACCCGCCGAAGCGCGGCTTACACATACCCCTACATTTGCCCCTTTTACCTAACACTACGGTCAATTTAGCATGGCCAATTCACCTGACCTGTTGGGAGGAAACCGGAGCACCCGGAGGGTGCCCACGCAGACACCGGGAGAATGTGCAAACTCCACACAGTCAGTCGCCTGAGGCGCGAATAGAACCCGGGTCTCTGGCGCTGTGAGGCAGCAGTGCTAACCGATGTGCCACCGTGCCGCCCACTATGATGTGAATAATTATTCTTGTCTCATTGTACATGACCAGACCTACGATACCTTGCTCCTCATTGTGCGTGCTTTTATTTTAGACTTGAAAGCATTCCCAAGTCGTCAAACCCAAAATTTTTGGATTCGCTGCTTTTAGGGCATTCATGAAAAATAAAACAAGGACAGAATAAACTTGTTAAAGGAGTAGCATTGTCACAACACTAGACTTGGGACTTCCTCAAAAATGTTTCTGATAATCCAAGTTCACTGCATACATTGCTGCGCCATAATTTATTTCCCATTCAGTTTCTCAAATATTAGTGGCCTTTAATAAATCGGCAATGACTTTATCTATATTCATTACTCTATCATTAATGTAATTTTCAAAGTTCCCTGAAAATGCGTCCTTTCTAATAGACTCTTGTATTGTCCTGATTGCTTTTTTGGTGCTAAGCAGACTCTGTTTCCCTGCCTCTTTAGAAATACGGGGATTACATTTGCTGCTGTGAAATCTGTGAATTCAGTTCCAGAAATATCAAGCATTCGGAAGAGAATAAACAGAGTATTCATTATTACCTTGGCCACCTCCCTTAGTAATCATCGAGAGGATTAACAGGTCATGGGGTTTTATCAGATTTCAGTCAATATAATTTCTCCAAAACTGTTTATGTACAGATTTGATTCTATTTACTTTTTTCTCAGTGTACTGAGAAGTGCTTGGAATTTACTTTTTGAAACGTTTCCTTTTGTGAAGGCAGAAAAGAAGTGGTTGTTTCATAGTCCTGCCATTTTCCTGTTCTCTGGTTTCAGCCTGTAAGGAAGATACAATGATCTTCTCTAACATTTCACCTTGGTATACTGTATGTTGAGAAGCTTTTACATTTCACTCTTGTTAATGTACGCTTCATAAACCCATCATTTCCTGTCTTAAGCTGCTCAGTGATTGACCTTCAACAGCCATACAATCACAGAAGCATACTCTGTAGAGTCAGAAATATGGTACAATCTACATTAGTCTCACTTTCATGCATCAGGCCCATAGACGTGAGTGTTATGACACTTCAAGTGCTTGTCCACTTACCTTTTAACGGCTGTGCGATGACCCACAACAACTTCCCTCTCAGAAAGTACATTCCAGACACCAACACCCTCTGGGTGAAAACCCATCCTGAAATTCTCTCTAAACCTCAAAACCTTCAGTTTAAAAGTGTGCTCCTTTGTTCTTGACCCTCTGACTTAAAGGAACCGCTGCTGTCTATCCACCCTGACATGCCCTTCGTAATCTTACGCTTCTGAATCACGTTCCCCTCAGTCTCATCTGCTCCAAAGTAATCAACCCGAGCGTATCCAGCCTCTCGCCATAGCTGATATGCTCCATTCCACAGAATATCCTGGTGAATCTCCTCTGTGCCACTTTCAGTGCAATCACATCTTTCCTGTAATATGGATCCCTGAACTGCACACAGTATTCCATCTTGGCCTAACCAAAGTGCTATATAGCTCTTGTAATCTATGCCTCGATTAGTAAGTGCTACGCCTACTGTCCAATTACTTCTTAACTAATCTATTACCCAGTCCCGTCACACTCCGGGATGTGTGGAGAAGCACCCTCTGAACTTCCGAGTCTGCTGCCATTAATTGAGTCCTCCCCTGTCTGGTTCCTTCTTCCAAAGTGTATCACCTCATATTTATCAGGGTTACATTCCATCTATACCACAAATAATAAGGGACACAGCACTGACACACAAACAGTCTTCAACAACCACCTATTTTCTGCAATAGTTTCCCGAACACTGATCTGATACTCATAGGTCTGTAGTTCCTTGGTCAATCTCTACAGCCCTTCCCATAAAGGGTATTCTCCAGTCCTCGGCACCTTACCTGTGTCCAGATTGTATTTAAACATTTTCATCAGCGCCTTTCATCCCTTGTCTCCAACAGCAGCCTGAGATGTAACTGAGCTGGACCTAGGGACGTGTCCAATTTTATGTCAGCCAAAACTATCAATTCCTGTACACATCTTACATCAATCTGCTCAAGAGCTTCTTAGTCCATTTTCTCGAATTCTGTTTCTGCATCCTCCTCTTCCCAAGTAAAACAGACATGAAGCTCTCATATATCAATGTTCACCAGCTTCACAAACAGATTCCCGCCTTGATCTCAGGCCAAGTTTCGTCAGCAGAAAACCTTACTATCTGAGGGATTAATGTGGAGAATGTCCATTCAGTATATGGGATCAGTATATTTTCTTTCGATCATGACATCAAAATTGTATACAATGCTCTGGGTATTGTCTAGGAGAAAGAGAGGACTGTAATGCTAGAGATCAGAGCTGAACAATACGTTCCTGGAAAAGCGCAGCAAGTCAGGCAACATCCAAGGAGCAGGAGAATCGACGTTTTGGACATAAACATTCCTGAAGAAGGGCCCATGCCCGAAACATCGATTCTCCTGCTCCTTGGATGCTGCCTGACCTGCTGCCCTTTTCCAGCAACACTTTTGTCAGCTCCAGGTACAGTCTCACCAGCACTCTGTGTAACTAGTGCAGAATGTTTTAACTGCTCATCTGAACAAATTACTGCAGAAGCTGGAATCTGTACTGAAACTAACAAATGCTAGTCATCACATTGAGTCAGACAGCATCCGTAAAGAGAGAGCAAGTTAACGCTATTGTCTAGCTCACCCTTCATCGTCTGTATTCGGATTCCCTTTAAATGAAGGCAAACGTAACTTTTACCTTCCATGTTTGTACATGTTCCTTCCAATACCCTTTGCTTTCATGTTTTCTGCTAACTTACTGTGTGTACTGATTAAGAATTCTCCTGAATATCTGACTACATCGCATCCATTGCTTCTCTATGTTCAGGTTTCCAAGATGTGTCTTCAAACAGAACGTTTGTAAATGATAACTTCCCTTTCATAAATGCAGAATAATTCTCTTGAAGTTTGCTATTACTTTCTCAGTGTCCAATATCACATTCGTTATGATAGATTGAAAAAGATTACTTCCGACGGATGACACGGAAACTGGTCTGTAGTTTTCCACTCTCCCTCTTCTTCCCTTCTTAAATAGTTGTAATGCATTTATATCCTTTCAAATTGGATACGGATAAATACAGTCATCCACACTACAATCCATCTGTATATTGCTGCTTTCACTGAAATTGCAGTGTGAAGTACATTTGGACTGTCAGATTTTTCAATCCTCAATCCAGGTATGTTTTCATATACTACCACGTCACTAGTATGAATGATTTTAGTGTTTTCTTACAAAAGTCCTATGGTATTTCTGGGAGATTTTCTGGATCTTCGTCCGTGAAGGCAGATATAATGTAACAGTTTCGTCTCCCTGTCAATTTTCTGTTCTCTACAATAAATTATCCTGTCCACACATTCACTGTGCCACATTTGGCCTTGTTTTCATTTTCCTTTCAAATATGGACAGACACTTTTCGCCAGTATTTACCAAAAAAAAAAATCCCAGCACAGGAACAGGCCCTTCGGGCCTTCCAAGCCTGCACTGATCCAGATCCTCTGTCTAAACCTGTCACCTATTATCGAAGCATTTGTATCCCCCTGCTCCCTACCCATTAATGTATCTGTCTAGATACATATTAAATGTCGCTATCGTGACCATATCTACAACCTCCGCTAGCAATGCGTTTCAGGCATCTGCCAGTCTCTGTGTAAAGAACTTTCCGAACATATTTCCCATAAACCTTTTCCCTCTCATCTTGAATTCCTGACCACTAGAAATTGAGTACCCCACTCTGGGAATAAGCGTCTTGCTATCCACCCTGTCTATACCTCTCATGATTTTGTAGAACCCTTCCAGGTCCCCCGAACCTCCGTCAGTTTAATTAAAATAATCCTAATTTACCAAACCTCTCTTCATAGCCAGTTCCATCAAATACCAGGAAACATTCTGGTGAAACTCCTCTGCACCCTCTCCAAAGAATCCACATCCTTTTGGTAAGGTGGCGATCAGAACTGTACGAAATATTTGAAATGTTGTCGAACCAAAGCCATACACAACTGTAACATGACCTATCATCTCTTGTACACAATAGATTGCAACAGATTCCCTCCTGTGGATGACAAGTTAACTGGTCTGTATTTCGCCACTTTCTCTTTTCTGCCCTTCTTAAAATGGTGGAATGCAGGAAGCAAAGTATGTTGTATGCCTTCTTGACCACTCTATCGACCTGCCCCTCTAAGGAACAATGGATCTGAACACCCAGATCGCTCTGTACATCAATTTTGCCCAGTGTTTTTTCCATTTACCCTATCGTTCACTCTTGAATTGGATCTTCCAAAATGCATCATCTCACATTTGTCCAGATTGAAATCTATTTGCCATTTCTCTGCACAACTCTCCAATCTATCTATTTTCTGCTGCATTCTCTGACAGTCTCCTTTACTTTCTGCTACTCTACCAATCGTAGTGCCATCTGCCAACTTATTAATCAGACCACCTTTACCTTCCTTTCGTTCATTTATGTGTATCATAGACAATAGCGGTCCCACAACTAAACCCTATGAAACACCACCCAGAACAACTCTTCATTTTGAGAAACACCCTTCCACTGCTACTCGCTGTCTGCTGCTGCCCAGCCTGTTCTCCATCCATTTAGCTAGTAGACCCTGGACCCCTTGCAACTTCACCTTCTCCGTCAGCTTACCTCAACAAATAACTTACCGAAGTCCGTTGTATAACATCTACAGCCTTTTCCTCAAAATCAATTTTCACTTCCACAAAGAAATCTATTACGTTTGCGAAGATGTGACCACCCTGGAACAAAACCAGTAATGGTCTTGTTTGAAGTCTGTCTGTGTTGTACTGTGGAATCAGACGGGTTTTATTTCCAAGGCAGAACTTTATAAAATGCGACATTGACTAACTGCCTACAAAGTGCATGTTTTTTTTCCAAACAAAATTGAATGCATTTTCACATACAAGGCTACAAATTCAAATTCACCCCATAGATTTATGAGTGTGTGCATCTGAGAAATGCGGAGTGTGTGTGCACGGGGGTGGGGAAAGTGTGGGAGAGAAAGCGTGTGTCTGTGTGTGTGTGTGCGAGAGAAATAGCGTGTGTGTGTGTGTGCGAGCGAGAGAAATATCGTGTGTGTGTGTGCGTGTATTTGTGTGTGCGCACATGTGCGTGCAAGGGTGGCAGGTGTGTGTGTCGTCTTTAAGTCACAGACAGATTTGGCAGATGCCTTTCCCTACACAGACTAACGCTCTGGATACAGAGCTTCTTCACTCTGCAGCCTCTGCTCCATTTGTTGATCACGTTACAGACGCAGATACTGTCACTACAGTCCCCATGCTCCATCCAGAGTTGGGTCACAAAGTCCTCAGGTCTCCCTGAATGTCTGGGGCAGCTCACAGCACAACTTCTAGCAAACTATCCCAAACACCTCCACTCAATTTTGAATAACAGGAGTCAGTCAGAAGATTTTCATAGAGGCACAGAGATGTACAGCATGGAAACAGACCTTTTGGTCCAACTCATCCTTGCGGACCAGGGATCCCAACCCAATCTAGTCCTACCTGCCAGCACCCAGCCGATTATCGCTCCAAACCTTTCCTATTCATATACCCATCCAAATGCCTCTTAAATGTTGCAATTTTACCAGCCTCCACCACTCTCCCTGGCTGCTCATTCCATACACGTGCTACACTATGTGAAAAAGTTGCCCCTCAGGTCTCTTTCCCTTTTCACCGTTAACCTATGCCCTCTATTTCTGGACTCCCCGACAATAGGGAAATACTTTGTCTATTTACTCTATCAATGCCGCTCATAATTGTGCAAACCTCTTTCAGGTCACCCCTCAGGATCTGACGCAAGTTCGATACAATAATACTCGAGGGCTTCCTTGTGTTACTGGCCACACGATTAGCTGAGAGGGACAAACACAGGCGTTCAGTGGACAGGCACAGACGAAGTTTCAAAGACGTGAGTCAAAACTGCTGAATCCCTCCTGTCCAATATGATCATTAAACTGTCAACCTTTTTTCTTTCTTCCATGTTTGTGCGAGTCGTGCAAGAGCACTGCAGGATTGCATATATAACATGGAACATGGAACACACGGGGAAGTGAACAACAGCCCCCCATACACCATTTCATTGTTTCTGAGTTTCACAATGTCAGCACTCGATACATTAGGGAGCCAAAACTCAAAGCCAGGGAAAGATAGGGAGAAACAGAAAAATGCACATTAAAGATAGAACCAGATAATTAAGGTAGAAATAGGCCATATTGGTGAAATATGGGGAAAAAGACAGGGCAGTGGGACTAACCGGGGAGCGTTGCAGACTATGCCAATGTATTGCTTCGGAAAATGAACTATCTGCCAACATGGAGAGCTGTGCAGACTGTACCAGTGTATTGCTCAGTAAGCTAAACTATCTACCCAGCATAGGGAGCTGTGCAGACCGTGCCAGTGTATTGCTCAGTAAGGTGGACTATCTGCCCAGCATGGGGAGCTGTGCAGACCGTGCCAATGTATTGCTCAGTAAGCTGGACTATCTGCTCAACATGGTGAGCTGTGTAGACTATGCCAGTGTATTTCAGCCTCAGTATTGGTCGGGGATGGGATGTAGTCAGAGGAACGAAATTCAATCTGTAACCAGAACAGAACATAGTCACCTCAATGCTTTCAATATTTAAACAGCAAGGGCAGTGATAAAATAAATCATGTTTCACAGTTGAAACTGGGCAGGTCAACATAGAGACCCATGAGTAACAGTGCCAGAAGTAATGAGGGAGAGAGTGAATTAACACGTTCATTGCTTCAGTTAGTAGTGGCTTGTAAAGTGAACATCTCGATTTAGAGTCTCAGCAGGAACAATAACAGAGACAATGATAATAGAGTCAATGAAAGGACAGTATTACAGTCAATCCTGATTTATAAATTAATGACTGAACATTGAGACTTACCAGGGACACCAACGAAAGCCAGGATTGGATAATAAAAATATTGAATAATGTAAATTACATATTCAATCCGCCGCGATAATGGCCATCGATCATAATATGTAGAAAGAAGCCAAACAGCCCAATATAAACTCCTGTCCATTCTTGAGACATTCCAGCCTAATGTTCTCAGATTCTGACTCATTGTTAGAACATTCTAGACACTTGTGCTCAGATTCTGATCCCTCCCCACTGCATCCCTTGAGCTGCCGATCCCTGTTATTGCTGTCGGTGCTCCCACTTATACAATGGAATAGCACATTCAACGGAACCCATTTCTCATTAAAAGATGGAACCCCTCCACTGGGATAATTACAATCCATTGAGACTGGCAGTAATCACAGTCACTAAACAAACAGGCTCAGTTAACCCCTAACTTACGTAACTTTTCCTATCCCAATAAAAGGGGACATTTCCTCAGTCTGGGTGGAATAGATGGGCGTTGCTCAGGGATGGAGCATAAATCTTTCAATCTTCTTATTCTTCCTTCAATGTATGTGGGAGTAGTGCAAGAACACTGCAGGACTGTTTATATTACATACTGTTTATAAAGAGAGATAGAGATAAATAAACAGACCAGCTCCACAGGGTGACCAGTGGGGACACTTACATAGACAATAAAACAGTGTACACTATTTATTGCCCATTGGCGTTGTGCAGCGCTGCTCCTTGCGACATCATTCAGAGCATTGAGACTGCTGCTCAGGAACAGGAGAAGGTAATTCTGTCCCTATGTGTCTGTCACAGAGGGACAGGAGGAGACCATTCAGCCTCTTGACCCTGTTACAGATGGTCAGTGAGAGGCCATAAAGTCTCTCGGGTCTGTTGCAGAGGAAAAGGAGGAGACCATTCAGCCTCTCGGGTCTGTTGCAAATGGACAGGAGGAGGCCATTTAGCCTATTGAGTCTGTTCCAGAGGGACAGCAGGAGGCCATTCTGCTTCTTGAGTCTGTTATTCAGTAACCAACACTTTTAAAATACTTATGGAGATGAACAGTCCTGACATAAATCGTAAAGTTTTAAATTGAATCAGGCCAACTTTGAAAGTTTTGTATTGGCAATTTCAAAACCTGCTTGGGAGAAGCTCGTGGAAGGAAAGTGGGAGGCCTTCACAAATGAGATTACAGAGTTTAAATAGAGTATGTTCCGGTTCATGAACAATGCAAGGCTGGTCTGGAATGCTGGATGGCGAGTGGAATTGCGGTTTTGTTCAAGAAAAAGACGGAAGTATATGATAGGTACAGACAGTAGGGATCGAGTGAATCCATCGAGAAGTACCAGGGCTGAAGGCTAATACTCAAGAGGGAAATCAGGAGGTAAACTAGGGGCATAAGACATCTTTCGAAAATAAGGTAAAGGACAATCCAAAGAGAATCTACCAAAAAATGATGTAAAAAGAGTAACTCGGGAGAGGACAGGGCCCTTTAAAGATCAGCAAAGTGACCTATGTGTGGAATTACAGGAGATTGGTGAGATACTACATAAATATTTTGCATCAGTATTTACTGTGGAGTAGGATATGGAAGGGAGAGAACTTGGGGAAATGAATGGTGATATCTTGAAAAGTGTCCATATTACAGATGATGAGGAGCTGGCCGTCATAAAATGCATTAAGGTGCATAACTCCCTCTTGGATAGGCACTTGGAAGTTAGTACAATGAAGGGCACATAGGTTAGTCTGATATTAGAGTAGGAAAAACTGCTGGCACAACATCAACTGCTCAAGGGCCCGTACTGTGCTGCACTGTTCTGTGTTCTATGACCTGATCAGGTGTACCCGAGAATCTGATGGGAAGCTAGGGAAGCCATTGTTTTATATCTGGCTGAGATATTTTTTATCATGGACAGCCACAGGTAAGGTTGTGCCATTGTTTAAGAACAGTTGGTAAGGAAAAGTGAGGAAACTATAGACCGGTGGGCCTGATGTCATTGGTGGGTAAGTTGTTGGAGGGGATTCTGAGGGAGAGGATTTACTTGTATTTGGAAGGTAAATTCCGATTAGAGATAGTCAACATGACTTTGCGTGTGGGAAATCTTTTCTCACTAATTTGATTTAGTTTATTGAAGAAGTGACGAATAAGATTGATAAAGGCACAAAAATAGAACTGTGGAATAGAGTATAGACTTTATTAAGGCATTCAAAAAGGTTCCGCGTGGTAAACTGTTGAACATGGTTAGATCACATGGAATACAGGGAGAGCTGTAGATAATTCGCTCAATGGTAAGAGATGAAGGTAATGCTGGTGTGGCATATTTTATTTGGACTGGAGGTCTGTGACCAGCAATGTACCACAACGATCTAATGGATTTTGTCATTTATGTAAATGATTTGGATGTGAATATTAGTAGAGAATGGTTAGTGAGTTTACAGATAACACCAAAATTTTGTGAGGTAGTAGACAGTAGAAATGGTTAACTCAGAGTAAAATGGGACCCTGATAAGATGAGCCAAAGGGCCGAGGAGTGGCTGATGGAGTTCATGTTAGACAAACGAATGGTGTAACATTTTTGTGAGCCAAATTGGGTCAGCAATTGTAGGCAGGACCCTGGGAAGTGTTTCAAACACAGACAGCTAAATAGAAACTTTGGAAACCCTGCAGTGTGGAAACAGGCCATTTGGCCCAACGAGTCCACACTGACCCTCCAGATAACATGCTGACCAACACACCCATACGTTACCCCAGTAACTGTACAATTCCCTTGAACAATTCACCTAACCTGCATATCCCTGGATACTGTGGGACAGGTTTAGTGAGGCCACTGAACCTATCCTGTGCATTTTTAGACTGTGGGAGGAAAACCAAGCTCCCGAAGGAACCCCACACTAATACGGGGAGAAATGGCAAACACCGTACAGTCACCAAAGGGTGGAATCGAACCCTGGTCATTGGTGTTGCAAGGCAGCATTGCTAGCCACTTTGCTACTTAATGACCATCAGGGAGAGTAGCAGATTTCTCCCACTTTCTCTGGATCTGTCACATCTGTTCAGGTGATGTCGAATTCCAGCGTGGTGCCTCTGACAAGCCCTCCTTTACCTTCATCCCAGGATTCACATTCTAATGGACAGGGCCTTAAGTTGTGACTGACACATTGCCTGCACATCTGCCCTTACCCCTTCCCGTCCTTTCCAGATCAAGTGTTCCATTAATACTGCAGCATGCAAGAGAATTGGTGATCTAAAATAAAACAAAGAGCTGTATACACTGGAGATCGGTAACCAGTACTGTTCTGATGAAGACTCCCCAGATTTGAAAAAAAATTACTCTTCTCTCTTCCGACAAAGGATTATGAAAAAGTGATGACTGCAATTGCAGTGAATTCTGAAGTGAAATCCTGATGAAGGGTTTATGACTGAAATATAGTCTTTCCTGCTCCTCGAATTCTGCCTGACATGCTGTGCTCTTCGGGGGCCACACGTTTTGACTTTCTTCCTGCAGATGCAACCAAACAGTTGAGTTTTTCCTGCAAATTCTTGGGTATCTAATTTCCTGTTTATAACATAAACAAAGTTTTCCCTGCAGTATTGACTTCCATGAACATCTCCCATCAGTGTTTTCTCCTCCTTCTTGGTTTGAAGCTGCAGTCAAACTGTTTCTGTGTAAACTGAGCACGCTGGTGAGATGAATGGTAGGTTCAGCGAATTTTTTCTTGAGGCCTTTCTTGATGTTACAAAATCTCGCTGCATTCTGTTCGAAAAACCCATGCATAAGAAAGGCTGAGAAGGATATGGGTCAAGTGCAGGAACATGGAGTGAATGTGGACTGACATTATGGTCAGAATTGAACAGTTCTGGCTGAAGGGCCTGTCTCCGTGCAGTAGGATTGTATGACTGTAAATGAAAGTAGTTTGGGATATAGACAGAGAGGGGGAGTTTGAGAAACAATGTCAAGGAAAGATATGTTCACAGGTTTCAGAATTCTGAATGTAGACATGTCGATAGCATCTGGCAACATAAGCCAACATTACCAGGAATGATGGGTGAATGGGATATTGGTGTGAGTTCAGATGATGGAGTTTTGTTCTGCAGATTTTACCTGGGAGTGTGGTCTGAAGAGTCTTCGACTCTGGGCTGAATCTAACACTAGTTTGTCTCAGTATCATTTTCGTTGAGTGACAGAGGGATTGTCTGTCTGAGACTCAGCTAGTTTCCTGGTGCTATCTTATCGAACTCACCTCATTAACTACCTACCGCATGGTGTCCCTGTCATTCAATGCCAGCCAGATTCTCCCTCCCATCATGGCTGCAGATACTCACCATCGCCGGAAATCACTGGATATTCCGTGATCCCTGGCACTGATGCCAAAAATAAAGGCCAGTGGGCAAATAATTTAGCTTTCTCAGTTCGGAGCTGCCCTGCTCAGTTTAGCCCGAGTATGGCAGATAAGACAATTGATAATAGACAGTAGACAATAGGTACAGGAGTAGGTCATTCGGCCCTTCGAGCCTGAACCAACATTCATTATGAACATGGCTGATCATCTACAATCTATCTTGTTCCTGCCTAATCCCCATAACCCTTGATTTCACCATCTTTAAGAGCTCTATCCATCTATAAGGGACAATTACACTACAGGTTTGACGACAGGGTCATTGAACCCCTGGTGGATGGGGTAATAGAGAGGTGGACCATTCTCTTCTCAAAGGGATCCACACTACCAGACCCACCAAACATGGTCTGAGCTCCCCACCCAGCTCAGTGCAGTAACTGTGGTCTGAAGAAATGTCCAGTAATACAGGACAGTATCAATAACCTTCCCGGCTCTGTCAGGATAAGGGTCCCCTTATTCTCTCTGCTCCTTCACACTCATTGTATATCTGTTATAGCACCTACCCCCGAACAAGGCTCATGCTCCAACATTCTCATTTCTACAGGCTGCACCTCCCCCTCCTCTCTCTCTCTCTCTAGCCTTTGTGATACCCCCACACATTTATAGAATGCTCTGGAGAATGCTGGTTATGGAATGTTCCACATAAAGTACCAAGTGTCCCGGTTTCAGGAGAATGACAGTCCCACAGTTTGGAAAACATGAGGGGAAGGAATAGTGTTTTTTTTTAATTAAAATTACATGCACACGAAATTGCAATCCATCATGAGGGCATTCAGTCCTTGAAACGTGCTCTACCATTTAATAAGATCGAAGGTGATCTAACTGTCTCCTGAGCTCCATGTTACAGGAAGTTTCAGTCATTCAGTCCCCTGGCTTCCTGTCACTGGCCAGATGACACTCAGGCATTTTTATCCTGGGTTTCTTCAAGCATGTGTTCCTGAGGCATTTCCCATGGGGACGGACTCTCCTACCAATATGTCCCATCAGCTTTCTATTTTCATGCAATAGTAAGCATGCGTCACACATATCAATCAAAAAAATACTGTTCTTTAATAGTTGTCGATATCTAAACACAATTATTATTCTGGTTATTTTGCTTGTGTCACCTTATTGCATTCAGCTCAAGATAGCATCTAAACACTTGTTTCCACAATTTCCAGCAGAGAACATTTTTATCCTCAGCTGGTACCTTGACCGCTACCTGAATAATACCTTTTTCCTTGTTATGAAAGTTTCTCTTGCCATTCGTCTGTGAGTGTTTCTGTCTGAAACAGTTACATAGGCTCCCACTCAGTTGGCTGGACGGCTGGTTTGTGATGCAGATGGAGACCAATACCGCAGGTTCAATTCGCCACACTGACAAAGGTCACCATGAAGGTGAAGTTCTCTCAACCTCCAGGGCTCAACTCAACTTTCCTGCTAACCTCTCATATCCCTCAACTCGCTGATGTGACAAAAACCAATCCAGCCATCTGTAAAAAACAGTGGCCCAGCCTCCACAACTCTCTGGGTTAGAGAAATTCAGACTTAATGACCTTCTGAAAGAAGATATTTCTTTGTATCTCAGTTTGAAATCGATATCCCTTATTCTGTCCCTGAGTTCGAGACTCTGCCAAGGTTTGGAAACACATTCTTAGCATCTACCTTGTCAATCAACTTCTGTATTATTTGCGTTTCAGTAATATCACGCTCATTCATTTCAAGCACAATGAATAATCGCCTGACCATTTTAGATGTATTCAATAATTCAACCCTTTCATCCCAGGAACCTGCGTACTGTATCAATCTAGTTACTTGCTGCATCACCACGCTGACTTAATGTTTCATACACAGGAACACTCCCATCCCTTTTTACTGGTCCTTTGTTGGGAGTCTTCTTCATTAAATAACAGCCTGCCTTTTGGTTCGCAGTGTCATCCTCAAACTCGGATGTATATTGCACTCAGCTCCCGCCGTCAGGCAGTCCGAATAGACTGTAAATAACTGATGCCATCGGACTGATAGTTGTGATACCCCAGTAGATATGTCTTTATCATAACTATCCATTAATCCTGACTCTCCAATTTCTGTGTTAACCACCCGTCATCCCATGCTAATACATTGTCCGTAACACTACGAGCTTCTGTCTTGTGTAAGGACATTTATTTTGTGATACCTTGTGGAAGATCTCTGGTAAGCCGCATGCCTACCAGTTCCCCTTTATCAAGTCCGCTTGTTACATTTTCAGGGATCTCAGAATAACTTTGCAGGCAAAATATAGTTTCCCATTCACAAAACCATGCTGACTCTGCGTGAAGCTTTTCTGAATGCCCTTCAATTCTTGCCTTAATAATAGACTCTAGCAGATTCCCAGTAATAATCGTGAGGCTAAATGTTTCCTGCTTTCTGTCTCGCTCCTTTCTGGAAGGCAGGCGCCACATTGGAGGTTCTCCAGTTTCATTGGAATACTCCTGTAATCCAGAGAGTTATGGAATCTTTCACACAGTACCATCATCCATTCATTAACTATTTTAAAAAAACAACTACGAATTACTGCTGACCGGTCCATCCTTACGCTTATCTGTTTGTCAAAAAACCTTGTTCGTGAAAATTTTGTGATTCTTGTTTTTATATTTCCTGCCAATTTACTTACATCATATCTTTTGTTCCCCTTTTCCTCGCTTTCTAGATTCATACAGTCACATCACGCACAAACAGACCCTTTGGTCCAACTTGTCCATGCTTAACTAAACTAGTCACATCAGCTTTCACGTGTCCCATATGCCTCTAAACATTTCCCATTTATGTGTTTGTCCAAATGTCTTTTAAATGTTGCAGCTGTACTTTCATCTACCACTCTTCCTCTTGCAGCTCATTTCATACACACATCACCCTACATGTGAAAAAGTTGCACCATTGGCCCTTTTAAATCTTCTCCCTTTCAATTTAAAGCGATGTACTCTGTGTTTGAACATCCCCACTCTCCGGGCGAGAATGACTTGGCTCTCTATCCAATCCATGCCTCTTATGATTTTATAAACTCTATAACGTCACTTTTCAACCTCCTCCATTCCAACTAATACCAACTTCAAGAATAAGCATTTAATTGGAAGCACTGCAAATTTGAAACAATATTAAAAATGACAGATAAACAACACAGACAACTCTATAACGTCACTTTTCAACCTCCTCCATTCCAACTAATACCAACTTCAAGAATAAGCATTTAATTGGAAGCACAGACAAAACTTCATACTGTGATTTGTTTTTTCTCAAAGTAACAATACTAAGACAGCGTGAAACCCTTACCAGTGCCATTAGGAAGTTAAATAATTGAATTTCTTTGTCGAAAGAGAGTGATGATCCCTACACTGAAAGCGTATCTCTGGCCAAATCCACATAAGAAGGGGAATTCTTATACCACACGGTAAGCATGCAGTTGAAGGCTGAGTATACTTGTTGAAATTTGGATCACAGTGCAAGGGGGGTGAGAAGTTGATTTCAATAAGGATTACTCCAAGAAGGAAACTTTCCAGAATGAGATGTGAGTGGGAGGTGTAAAACAACATGAATGTAGAGGCCGAGTCACACTGACACCAGAGACAAAGTGGCAGCACAAAACACAGCTTTTTGCTAGTGCAGGGAAGGTAGACCTAATCAAAAAGCCTCAGATAGGAACCATAATGTGAGAGAATGTACTCCGTAATTGGAGAGGGGCAACCTGGAAGAGGATGGAGCAGTAATGGCTGGGGTTTCTGAGGGTAATTCAGGAACCACAGCTGAAATTCATGCCCAGCTTCTGCTCATGGTCCCTGAAATATACACACTATATCTGGGCACACACGAATGCACGTTAACTTGCGATTGATTAGTATCCTTGACAGATTTTGTCAACCACGGGCGGTTCATCTTCTTCCGAGTCCTTCATTTTGAACAGAAACAATAATTGCTGCGTTTTATGGGATATCTGCTTGAATGTCTGCGCCTGTATGTCCACTGACCTTCCTCTGGGTCTATTTCCACATCCCTCTTCAGACCAGATGTGACAGAAATCCTCAATTTAAATGTTTGGTTCTTTTCAATCATTCAGGAGGAACTTATGCATGTGGCTGAATACACGATCAGCGGAGGCTGACTCTATTCTCCCAGTTTTTCCTCTCTGTTGTTTCTGTTTGATGATGTCACATTCCAGAAAAATGCCACTGATGTGACCTCCTTTTCCTTTAAACCAGAAATCCCCTAACTCCAGTGGATAGGGCCTTCAGCTGTCACTGTGCCATCGCCCACAGTGTCACCTTCACTCAGTCCCCTCCTTCCCAGAACAATGATATATCTCGCCTTGTCATCACTTCCTCCTGCACTAGAATCCACATTCATGGAAGCATCCTCTGACACTTCCACCACCTCCAGAAGGGTTACACCATCAAACACATCTTTCCCTCCTGTCCATTGTCCTGCATTACATGGGAACATTTCTTCTATGACACCCCCCATCACACTGAACACTTCCCACTCCTCCCATGGCACCTTCGCATGCAATTGCAGAAGGTGCAACACTTGCCTATTCACCTCTTCACTCCTCACTGTCCAGGGCCCCAATCACAACTTCCAGTTGAAACAGCATTCCACTTGTATTCGTTCAATCCAGTCTCCTGTCATTGCTGATCACAATGCAGTCTCCCTTACACTTGGGAGACCAAACAGAGACTGTTTTAAGGAACACTTCCACTCTGTCTGGAGGAATAATCCTGACCTTCCCATTGCTTCCCATTCCAATAACCTACATTGTTCTCATGCTGACTTTTCGGTCCTCAGCTGCTGTACTGTTCCAAAGAAGCACAACTCAAGCTTGAGTAACACCTCATTTTGCACTTTGGTATATTACAGCCTGTAGGAGTTAATATTAAATTCCATAATTACGCAGCCTGACCCCATTATGGCTGTTCTCCATTCTTCATAAATTCTGCTTCCTGGTTTCCCTATGACCTTGTCTTGTTTATTTTGCACTCAATAGAGAGAACCCATTTCTCCCATTTACACATTAATTTACACTCATTTTACATCTGTTTCTCTTTCACCACAATTGAAAGCTAATTCCTTTGTGGCATTGCATCTCCACATGCTCTGTTTCCCATCATCCCTCGATCACTTTTGTCAAGGGATTAAGTAGTTTTATCAGTTCTGAATAAGGGTCACTCTGGACTTCAAACACTGTCTCTGTTTCTCTGTCTCCACAGATGCTGCTAGATCTGCTGAATTTCTCCAGCAATTTCTGGTTTTGAACAGTTTGAAAGAGGTGTGTCCAAGCCGCTCAAATGCCCTGTCCATCATGGAGCACCATACACTGGGGAGTGAACAATAACGCAAGATGTAGAAATTCATTGGTTCTGAAATGACATAAGACTGGCATCATTGACTCTACAGAGTTCTTAATGAAGACCATGGAGAGAAACAGAGGGAAACACATTCAATCTAAACACCGATGGTGGCACGACTGGAAGGGAAAAGATCCATATGAATGTTAGAATTAGAATCGCTTCAGTGTGGAAACAGACTCTCCGGCCCAACAAGCCCACAACGATTCTCTGAAGACTAAACCAATCAGACCCATTCCCATATCCTACACTTACCCCTGACTAATGGACCCAACCTACGTATCCCTGAACACTATGGACAATTTAATAAGGCCAATGCACCTAAACTGCACGTCTTTGGACTGTGGGTGGAAACCGAAGCACCTGGAAGGAACCCACGCAGACACAGGGAGAACGTGCAAACTCCACAAAGAAAGTCGCCGAAGGATGGAATCGAACTTGAGTCCGTCGTGTTGTGAGGCAGCAGCGCTAACCACGGACCCACGGTGCTGCCTGGCAGAATACGTTTAGGGGTTTTGAGAATCATGACAGTTAAGAGGTGTGATATCATGGACAAACGCTCAGAAGAATGAGAATACGAAAATGGAAGTGTTAACACATCTGAAACCAGAGTAGGTCATGGGGTGATGGGTGAATGGGTCTTGGTGTGAACCTGGGGATAGACAGCTGAATTGCAATGCAGAAGTTGCAGCTCAAAACTGGGAATTCATGTGGTACTGTCGATCACAACTCGACAGAAGGAGAATTGTATTGAATCATAATCTGTAACTTTATGCCCAGGATAATCCCTCAGTCTATCAGTCCCATTAAGCTGATCGATGTTTCAGAGACGAGTTGGGGAATGTACTAGGGTCAAAAGCATGTATACCTAAAACTGATGACATTCCATTTAAAGCTATCGCACTTGACTACTGTACTTACATTCCAAACAGCAGGACTAATATCTGGTAGAGAGGGAGAAATGGATACAAAGCAAACAGATCCGATAGAAGCTCTACAGTACTGCCACATCCAGTCTGAAATGGAGTTGAACTATGAAACAACTGACGATAAACGAGAATTCCACAAACATCATTTAAAAGCAACATTGTTCAATGGAATTAGGGCGTCACTGTTTAGCTCATCATTTATTGCCCAGAGGATAGTTAAGAGTCAACCACATTTCTGTGGGTCTGGAGTTACATGTGTCCAGAGCAGATATGGATGGCAGTTGTCCATTCCTTAAGGACATGAGGGAACCAGATGGGTTTGTCCAACAATCAGCAATTGATTCATGATCTCATCATTAGACTCTTAATCCCAAACATGCATTGGATTTGAATTCCACCATCTACTGTAACAGGATTCGAACTCAGATCACCTGAACATTACTGGGTTTGTTTGTCTAAAATCTCAGTAGCTATTGCTGAGGCTATTGCTCTACCATTCCTCAAAAGAATAGAACCTTCCTGTACATCAGTGTAAAAGACAAGGATGCCATGTCTGCACCATCCTCAGGCAGAAGTGTTGCTTGAATGACGCCCACAGAATCACAGATGCCAGTCTTCAACCAATTCGATCAGCTGCACGTGAGATGAAGAAACAGCTGAACACATTAGACACGACAAAGGCAATGGTCCCTGACACCATTCTTGCAAAAGGACTGAAGACTTGTGCTGCACAACAAGCCATGTCCCTGGGGACGCTGTGTCATTCCAGCTCCAGCTCTGACATCACCCTGGCAATGTAAAAAATTACTCAACTATGTCCCATCCCCTAAGAGAGGAATAATTACAAGCCGACAAATTGCCACCCACTCATTGCAATCAGGACAATCAAACTGGTGAGAGTTCTTTCTGCCAGAGATGTCAAGCAGCAAAGAAATAACCAGCTCAGTGTTGTTTTTCCATAGGTCCCCATGTGGAGAATGTGCTGTTTTGGAAATGTCACTGGATTACCATTCCAGACTAGGCTAATGCACTGACTGCTGGTGGAAGTTAACAACAATTAATAAAATATCGAGATGTAAAATCTGGTGCCAGTAATACTGGCATTGAAGCCCATGTCAGTTGTCAACATAAATTTTCTGCCCCATTGTACTTTCAAAAAATGAATCTCCCGTGATTTCCTTGTCTTGCCTAAATGTGACTTCCATATAGATACACTGCCATGTGGTAAACGCATCAGTGGTCTGCGAAACTGCAAGGCCTTTGTATCAAACTGTTCCGAGGTCTTACAGGATGAAACCAGACAGAACACCGGGCACCAGCCTCTGTTTCGGAAAAGGGAACGGGAGACACAGTCCTGACGACCCTTCAGAGACCTCCTTTCTAACATCTGAGAGTTTGTAACAACATTTACAGAGCTTTCCCACAATCTGCGCAGAAACAATAGACAATAGACAGTAGTTACATGTGTAGGCCATTCTGCCTTTCGAGCCTGCACCACCATTCAATATGGTCATGGCTGATCATCCTTAATCAGTATCCTGTTCCTGCCTTATCTCCATAGCCCTTGATTCCACTATCCTTGAGAGCTCTATCCAACACTTTCTTAAATAAATCCAGAGACTGCGCCTCCACTGCCCTCTGGGGCAGAGCATTCCACACAGCCACCACTCGCTGGGTGAAGAAGTTTCTCCTCATCTCTGTCCTAAATGGTCTATCCCGTATTTTTAAGCTGTGTCCTCTGGTTCGTCATGAACCCATCAGCTGAAACATGTTTCCTGCCTCCAGAGTGTCCAATCCTTTAATAATCTTATATGTCTCAATCAGATCCCCTCTCAGTCTTCTAAACTCAACAGTATACAAGCCCAGTCGATTCAGTCTTTCAGCGTCAGGTAGTCCTGTCATTCCAGGAACTGACCTCGTGAACCTACGCTGCACTCCCTCAATAGCGAGAATGTCTTTCCTCAAATTTGGAGACCAGAACTGCACATAGTACTCCAGGTGTGGTCTCACCAGGGCAGTATCCAGCTGCAGAAGAACCCCTTTGCTTCTATACTCAATCCCTCTTGTTATGAAGGCCAGCATACTATTAGCCTTCTTCACTATCTGCTGTACCTGCATGCTTATGTTCATTGACTGGTGTACAAGAACACCCAGATCTCTTTGTACTGCCCCTTTACCTAAATTGATTCCATTTAGGAAGTAATCTGCCTTCCTGTTCTTGCCACCAAAGTGGATAACCATACATTTATCCACATTAAACTGCATCTGCCATGCATCTGACCACTCACCTAACCTGTCCAGGTCACCCTGTAATCTACTAACATCCTCATCACATTTCACCTTGCCACCCAGCTTAGTATCATCAGCAAATTTTCTAATGTTATTAATAATACCATCTTCTATATCATTAACATATATTGTAAAAAGCTGCGGTCCCAGCACTGATCCCTGGGCGTTTATCACTAAACTTTGTTTCCTATCAGCCAACCAACTTCCAATCCAAGTTAGTACTTTGCCCACAATACCATGCGCACTAATTTTGCTCACTAACCTCCTATGTGGGACTTTATCAAAAGCTTTCTGAAAGTCCAGGTGCACTACATCTACTGGATCTCCCGAGCCCAGCTTCAGAGTTACATCCTCAAAAAATTCCAGAAGATTAGTCAAGCATGATTTCCCCTTCATAAATCCATGCTGACTCTGACCTATCCTGTTACTACTATCCAGATGTGTCTTAATTTCATCCTTTATAATAGACTCGAGCATCTTTCTCACCACTGAGGTCAGACTAACTGGTCTATAATTTCCTGCTTTCTCTCTCCCACCTTTCTTAAAAAGTGGTACATCGGGAAAAGGGGAGATCATCCAACACATTGAGCCTTCCCCACTCTAGTTTTTGGCCAAATATCTCTTCAATTGACTTTTCCCAAACACTATATACTCTATAGCCTTTGAAGTGATTAACTATCTGGATAAAAAATGAAGTAGGGACTTCGGTCCATCAATTTGGTGAAGAATCTGGATTAGTGGTGCTGGAAGAGCACAGCAGTTCAGACAGCATCCAAAGAGCTTCGAAATCGACGTTTAATCGACGTTTCGGGCAAAAGCCCTTCATCAGGAATAAAGGCAGTGAGCCTGAAGCGTGGAAAGGTAAGCTAGAGGAGGGTGGGGGTGGGGAGAAAATAGCATAGCAGAGCAGAGGAAATGACCTGGGAGTTGCAGTGGGAGGGGGACTCGCTGAGATTCTTGTAGAGAGAGGAGGAAAACTTCTTCAAGGCAGGCATCATTGCAAGAGGATTTGCAGTAGGGTTAAAATCAACGAGGTAAAACCAATGACTGCAGATGCTGGAAACCAGATTCTGGATTAGTGGTGCTGGAAGAGCACAGCAGTTCAGGCAGCATCCAAGGAGCTTCGAAATCGATGTTTCTGGCAAAAGCCCTTCATCAGGAATAAAGGCAGTGAGCCTGAAGACTGGAGAGATAAGCTAGAGGAGGGTGGGGGTGGTCATTTCTTCTGCCCTGCTATGCTATTTTCTCACCACCCCCACCCTCCTCTAGCTTATCTCTCCAGGCTTCAGGCTCACTGCCTTTATTCCTGATGAAGGGCTTTTGCCCGAAACGTCGATTTCGAAGCTCCTTGGATGCTGCCTGAACTGCTGAGCTCTTCCAGCGCCACTAATCCAGAATCAGATTTCCAGTATCGCCAGTCATTGGTTTTACCAATTTGGTGAAAAAGTCAACAAACATATACACATAAGTCTCTTCACAGAGCAACAGGTTTATATCAATTCATTTTGAAATGTTAACCGTTATTTTATTTTTCCAACCAATGGGCTCAATGCCACGTCTATCCACATTGTTCTTCACCTGCCACGTATTTGCCCATTCCCTCCAATTGTCTCAATCACCTTTGAAATTCTTTACATCCTGATCACCCACTCACAGTCTCAATTTGGGCCATCAGCAGATTTGGGAAGATTACATACAATGCCCTTGAACAAATGTTTGATATGTTTTCTGAATATCTGGGGTCCAAACATCAATTCCTGGATTATCATGCTAGTCATTGCTTTCCATTCCAAAATATATAGAACTGTTTATGCTGATAAACTCTTTCCTTTAAACTCTCACATTCTCAACCCATGCCAGTATATTAGGTCTAGTTGTTACACACTGTTATGGACCAGGACAGACATCCTCAAATCACTTCAAGGAACTAACGCAGACCCAACCTTTGCTCATTGACTTAAGCAGGTGTAACGTGGATATTCCAGGAGTGATGCAGCTGAATGAAACACAAACACAAGAGGATAGCAGATAGAATAACTTAACTATATGAAAAAAAATCAACAAATTATCTCTCAACTCCGAATTCAACCCAGTGAAACTCTTCTGCACGCCATCCATTGCCAGTACATTCTTTCTCAAGTAAGACGGCTTAAACTTCGTACAATACTCCAGGTGTGGCCTCACCAGCACCCTATACAGCTGCAAAATAACTTACCTGATTTTAAATTGAATCCCTTCAGCAATGAAATACAACATAGCATTTTCCTTCCTCAGTACTTGCTGTACCTGCAGACCAACCTTGTGCGATTCATGCACGTGGGCACCCAGGTCCCTCTGCAGAGTAGCATGCTGCAACGTTTTACCATTCAAATAATAATCCTTTTTACTGGTACTCCTAACAAAATGGATGAATTCACATTTACTGACATCGTATTCCGTCTACCAGACATTTGCCTACTCACTCAAAGTATCTGTGCTCCTCTTAAAAATTTTCATAGATCTCTGCACACTTTGCTCTGCAACTCATCTTCGTGTCATCTGCAAACTTTGACAAATTACGGATGCTCCCAACTCCACATCATTGATATAAATTGAGAATAATTGCAGCCCCAACACTGATCCCTGAAGCACGCCACTTGTTACTGATTGCCAGATATGAATAGCACTCATTTAGACCCACCCTTTGCTTCCTTTTAGTCAACCAATCTTCTATCCATATTAATACTTTACCATAACGCCTTCCATCTTTATCTTCTGCAGCATTGTACTGTGTGGCACCTTGTCGAAGACCTATTGGAAACATAGATATACCACATCCACTGGGCCGCATTGTCTACCTTGCTCATAATGTCTTCATAAATTTCCAAAAGACTTGTTAAGTATGACCTGCCCTTCGGGAACCAATGTTGTGTCTGCGCAATGGGCCGATTTCTATCAAAATGCCTTGCTATTTCTCCCTTGATAATACACTCAGGTATCTTCCACATTACACAGATTGAGCTAACTGGTTTATTATTCCCCATCTTTTACCTCCCAGCCTTTTTAAACAGTGGCGTCTCATTTGCTATTTTCGAATCTGCTGGGACTGCCTCAGAATTCATCAAATTTGAGAAACTTACCACAAGTGCACTTGTTATTTCTCCCGCTATCTTTTTTAGTACCCTGGGATGCATTTCATTCGGGGACTTGTCTGCCTCTAGATCCATTCGCTTACCCAATACTACCTCCTCCATAATAATGATTATGCACATGTCCTCACCTACCCTCCTCACTTTGTCAATTACTGGCATGTTATGAGTGTCTTCCACTCGGAAGATCGGTACAAAATACCTGCTCAATGACTCAGTCATTTCATCATGCTCCTTCTCATCCTCTAAAGGGCCAACATTTACGTCAGCCACTCATTTTCATTTTATATATTTAGGGAATTATCTGCAACCTCTTTTCATATTCTGTGCTAGTTTTTTGTTTTCTTGTGTTCTATCTTACTGTTCTTTATAGCTCTTTTCGTGGCTTTCTGTTGACCATCAATGATTTTCCAATCTTCTAGGTTCCTGCTGTTCTTGGCCACTTTGCATGCCTTCTCTTTAAACTTGGTGGCCTCGCTTATTGCTTAGACACCCGATGCAGATTACCCCTTTTCTTAGAGTCTTTCCTTTTCACTGAATAAACCTTTGCTAAGGACTTTGAAAAATTCCTTTGAAATCCTCCACTGCTTGTCAACTCTCACCATAAAGTATTTGTCACGAGTCAACTTTAGCCAAGTCCTCCCTCATTCTTTGTAGTCTCCCTCGTTTAAGAACAGGACCATAGTATTGAATTTTATCTTCACACTCTCCATCTGTATTTTAAATTCAACCATACTGCGAACATTCCTTTCAAGGTGATTTCTAACAATGAGGTCATTAATTATTCCTGTCTCATTACACAGGACCATATCTAGCATAGCTCGCTCCTAATTGTCCGCATTTTAATTTTAGAGCAGTCAAACCCAGACATTTCGGATTCACTGCTTTTAAGACACCTTTGAAAAAAAAA
>NC_057717.1:10171651-10189673 GCF_004010195.1 Chiloscyllium plagiosum
AATTTATTTCCCAGTCGGTTTCTCAAATATGATTCACCTTTAATAATTTGGCATTGACTTGATCCATGTTCATTGCTTTCAAATTAATTTAATTCTCAAAGTTCCCTGGCTAAGCATATTGTATTGTCCTGATTGCTTATTTGGTGCCAGGCAGACTGTAATTCCCTGCTTTCTCCCTGCCTCGTTTAGAAATACTGGGGTTATATTTGCTGCTCTCAAATCTGTCAAGATCATCAGGAATTTGGAAGACAGCAAGCAAAGTATCCATTTTTCCCATGGCCACCTCCTTTAGGAATCAGAGGTAAAGATTATCACGCCATGGGGATTTATCAGATTTCAGTCCAAATATTTTCTCCAAAACTGTTTATTTACTGATTTGATTATATTTCCTCTTTTTTTCTCAGTAGACCAAGAATTGCTTGGAAGTTTTTAATTTTTTTTCTTTCATGAAGGCCGAACTGAAGTCGTTACTTCGTAGTCTACCATTCTCCTGTTCTCCATTCGCTGGATTTGGACTGTAAGGAAGTTATAATTATCTTCTCCAACATTTCATCTTGATATATTGCATTTTGAGAAGCTTTTATGTTTCATGCTTGTTCAATGTACTCTTCCGAAACCTATCACTTCCTATCGTAAGCTGTTCAATGATTGACCTTCCACAGCCATACAATCACAGAAGCATAGCCTGTGTAGCATCAAAATTACAGCACGATCTATATTATTCCAACTTTACTACGTCAGGCCCTTAGCCATGAATGGTTTGACACTTCAAGTGCTCGTCCAGACACTTTTTAATGGCTGTGAGGTTACCCGTGATAGTTCCCCCCACACCCCCTCAGGAGGTGCAATCCGGACCCCATCACCCTCTGGGTGAAAAACAATCCATGAATCCTCTCTAAACCTCAAATCCTTCCTTTTAAACGAGTGCTCCCCTCTTCTTGGCCCTTTGACTAAAAGGAACAGCTGGTGTCTATCCACCCTGTCCATGCCCTCGTAATCTTTTCCTTCTGAATCACGTCTCCCTCAGCTTTCTCTGCTCCAAAGTAAACAATTGGAGCTTATGAAACCTCTCTCCATAGCTGATATGCTCCATCCTTGGGAACATCCTGGTGAATCTCTTTACCCCCTCCAGAATAATCACATCCTTCCTGTAATGTAGCCCCCAGAACCCCAAATAGTATTCCATATTGGCCTAACCAAAGTGCTGCATAGCTCTTGTAATCTATGCCTCGATGAGTAAGCGCTATGCCTACTATTTCCAAGGATTTCTTACGTAACCTTTTATCCTCCCCCGTTACATTCACGGATGTATGGAGAAGCACTCTCTGAGCTTCCTGGTGTGCTGCCATTCATTGTATACTATCCTGTCTGGTTCCTTCCTCCAAACTGCATCACCTCATATTTATCAGGGTTGCATCCTATCTGCCATTAATCCATCCATCTGACCATTCCATCTGTATCTCTTTGTAACATAAGAACTTCCTCCTCAATGCCAAACATGCAGCCATTATTTGTGTCAAACACAGACTTACTTATCACGCTGCCACTCCTCCTCCACATTTACACCTACATCATTTATAAATACCACAAATAATAAGGGAGAGAGTGCTGATCATTGTGGTACATCAGGTGACACCGTTCTCCAGTCACACAAACAGCCTTGTACCACCATCTATTTTTTTGCAAAATTTTCTCTAACACAGATCTGAATCACCCTGGTCTATAGTTTCCTGCTCTATCTCTACCACCCTTCCTATAAAGGGTGTTCTCCAGCCTTCGGGCACCTCACCTGTGACCAGATTCTATTTGAACATTAGCATCAGCACCTTTCATTCCTTGTCTCCAACAGCAGAGCAGCCTGAGATGTAACTGATCTAGACCTGGGGTTTGTCCAGTTTTATACCATGCAAAACCATCAATCCCTGCTCACATTAGATTAGATTAGATTACAGTGTGGAAACAGGCCCTTCGGGCCAACAAGTCCACACCAACCCGCCGAAGCTCAACCCACCCATACCCCTACATTTACCCCATACCTAACACTACGGGCAATTTAGCATGGCCAATTCACCTGACCCTGCACATGTTTTGGATTGTGGGAGGAAACCAGAGCACCCGGAGGAAACCCACGCAGACACGGGGAGAATGTGCAAACTCCACACAGTCAGTCGCCTGAGGCGGGAATTGAACCCGGGTCTCCGGCGCTGTGAGGCAGCAGTGCTAACCACTGCGCCACTGTGCCACCGTGCCGCCCACGTTTTTTAAAGGCAAACAGTCCCGGTGAACCGGAGGAATGGAGGTTTGTCCAAGACTGGCAGGTAGTCAATAGCGCTGTTGTCCCGCGCGCCCCAAATGTTCCTAAACCCTGTACACATCTTACATCAATTTGTTCAAGATCTTCCCAGTCCATCTTCTTGAATTCTTGTACCTACCTCCTCCTTTTCCAAAGTAAATAGATGTGAAGTTCTCATATAACAATCAATCAGAGTTCTCCAGTTTCAAACAGATTCCCGCCTTGATCTCAGACCAAGTCTCCTCAGCAGACCATTGTACCATCTGAGAGATTAATCTGGAGAATGCCCATTCAGTATATGTGATCAGTATATTTAACTTAGATCAAGACATCAAAATTGTACAGGTACTGTCCAGGTACAGTCTCCCCAACTCTCTGTGTTACTAGTGAAGAATGTCTTTATTTCTAGTAGGAGCAAAGCACTGCAGAAGCAGAATCTGTACTGAAACAAACACATGCTTGTTTCACAATTAATCAGACAGCATCGTAAAGAGAGAGCAAGCTAACACTTTGAATCTAGCTAATTCTTTACCGTCTGTATTCGGATTCCCTTTAAAGGAAGGCTTTTAAGGGACACAGCACTGAAACCTGTGGCACACCAGCGTACACCGGTCTGCAGCCACACAAACAACCTTCTACAGCCGTCTATGTTCTCCAATAGTTTCTCTAATGCTTACCTTCCCCTGTTTGCATATGTTCCTCTCAATACACTTTGCTTTAATGTTTTCTGATTACTTACTGTGTGCGCTGATTAAAACTCCTCCTGAATATCTGACTACCATATTCACTGATTCACTATTGATTACATCTACAAGAGATATCTTATAGAGAAAAAATGCAAATTATAACTTCCCTTTCATAAATGCAGAACAAATCGCTTGAAATTTGCTATTACTTGTCCAATAAATGTCCAATAAGATCTTCCTTACAATAGGTTGCAACAGATTCCCTACTGTGGATGACAACTAACTGGCCTGTAGTCCTCCACTCTCCCACTTCTTCCCTTCGTAATTCATTTGAATGCATTTATAACCTTCCGAAGTGAATACAGAGAAATACAGGGGTCCCTTTTGCAATCAATATGTGTATTGCTATTTTCTCTGAAATTTCAGTTTGAATTATATCTGGTCTGTCAGACTTATCAATACTCATCCCAGTTCTGTTTCCAAATACTACGTCATAACTGTATATAATGATTTTACTGTTCAGTTACAAAGGCCCCATGGCGACTTGGTATTTCTGGGAGATTTTCTGGATCTTCCTCTTTGAAGACAGACGCAATGTCACTGTTTCATCTCCTTGACAATTTTCTGTTCTCTACAATAAATTATCGTATCCACACATTCGCTGTGCCACATTTGATCTTGGTTCCATTTTCCTTTCAAGTATCAACATACGCTTTTCGCTAGTATTTACAAATAACAAAGAAAATCACAGCACAGGAACAGGCCCGTCAGACCTCTCAGCCTGTGTCAAACTAGAGCCTCTATCTTTACCTGTCGTTTATTTTCTAAGGTTCTGTATCTCTCTGCTCCATGCCCATTCACGTATCTGTCTGGATACGTATTAAATGACGCTTCGTCCCCGCCTCTACCACCTCCGCTGGCAATGCATCCCAGCACCAATAACCCTCTGCACAAAGAACTTTTCGAGCATATCCCCAAAAACTGTTCCCCTTTCATCGTGAATTCTTGACCTCTAGTAACTGATTCCCCCACTCTGGGAATAAGCTTCTTGCTATCCACCCTGTTTACACCACTCATGATTTTGTAAACCTCAATTAAGTCCTCGCTCAACCTTCGTCTTTCTAATGAAAACAATCCTAATCTATCAAACCTCTCTTTATAGATCGTTCTCTCCATCCTCGGTAACATTCTGGTGAAAATCCTCTGCCCTCTTTCCAAAGCATCTAGATCCTTTCAGTAATGTGGCAACCAGAAATGTCCGCAGTATGCTGAATGTGGCCGAACCAAAGTCCTTTACAACTGTAATATGGCCTGCTTTCTCTTGTACGCAATAGATTCCAACAGATTCCCTCCTGTGGGTGACGAGTTAACTGGTCTGTCGTTCCCCACTTCTTAAATTGTTGGAATGCAGGAAGGAAAGTATGCTGTATGCCTTCTTGGTCATTCTATTGGCATGCCACTTTCAGCGAACAATGGATCTGAACACCCAGATCTCTCTGTACATCAATTTTCCCCAGGGCTTTTTCCAGTTACTGTATAATTCCCTCTCAATTTGGATCTTCCAAACTCCATCATCTGACATCTGCCCTTTCTCCACCCAACTCTCAAATCTATCTACATTCAGCTGTGTTCTCTGACAGTCCCCTCAACTTTCTGCTACTCTACCAATCTTAGTGTCATCTGCAAACTTGCTAATCAGACCACCTATACCTTCCTTCAGATCATGTAAGTATATCACAACAAACAGTGGTCCCAGGTCCTGTGAAACACCACACAGAACAGTTGTCCATTTTGAGAAACGACCTTCCATTGCTACTCTCTGTCTCCTGTTGCCCAGATAGTTCTCTCATCCACCTAGTTAGTACACCATGGGCCCCTGCGACTTCAATTTCTCCATCAGTCTATCTTATTAAACGCCTTACTGAAGTCCATGTATATGACATCTACAGCTCTTTCTCCACAATCAACTTTGTCATTCCTCAAAGAATTCTATTATTTTTGCTAAGATGTGACCTTCCCTGCACAAATCATGGAAGGTCTTGTGTGGAGTCCGACTTCTTTTACCCTGAGTCATACTGGTTTTATTTCCAAAGCAGGAAATTATACTTCAGGGTCCTCCTCGTGTTTCTGAACACGTGATCAGCTGTGAGGGACAAACACAGGCGTTCAGTGGACAGGCACAGACCAAGTTTCAAAGACATGAGTCAAAGATGCTGAAACTCCCTGTCCAACATGGGGCACCACTTGGGACACACCGGGAAATGAACAACAACCCGAAACACAACCCTCTGTCCATGAAGCACCACGTGGGATACACCAGCAACAGTCCAAAACATTCACCGCTATCCAACATGGAGCACGACGTGGAACACACCGGGAAGTGAACAACTGCCCTGCACACACACACTCCTCTTCATGAAGCACCTCAAGGGACACAATAAAATGCCACAATGATTGGCTGCGTACAAATTGAATGTTGTTTTGATCAAAATACAATCTATCCACAAATATAAATCTGCAAACGCAAATTAGCACCCCTGATTTATAGGTGTGTCTGTGCGAGAGATGCGGAGTGCGTGTGGGGAGGGGGGAATGGGGGCGGGGTGAGGCGTGCGAGTGAGAGAGAGAGGATGTGTATGTTTGTTTCCAAGTGTGTGAGCGAAAGATGGTGTGTGTATGTGTTTGTTTGTGTATGTGTTTGTTTGTGTATGTTTGTGTGTGTATGTTTAAGGATGAGAGTGAGAGCCTGTGCTCACATTAAGACACAGACAGATTTGGCAGATCCCTTTCCCCACACACACCCAGTCCGTGGTTTCAGAGCGTCCATGCTCTGCAACCTCTGCTCCATTTGTTGTTCACGTTACAGACCCTGATGATGTGACTGCAGTCCCCATGCTCCATCCAGAGTTGGGTCACAAAATCCTCTGGGCTCCCTGAATGTCTGAGGTTGCTCACAGCACAACCTCCAGCAAACCATCCCCATCCCCATCCACTCCACTAACGTTTCAGTATCAGGAGAAACTCAGGCTTCCCTCCACTAAAAGTGAGATTCTGCTCCTTTATAATTGTACTTCAGGGTCCTCCTCGGGTTTCTGACCACGCGATCAGCTGTGAGGTACAAACACAGGCGGTCAGTGGACAGGCACAGACCAAGTTTTAAAGTCATGAGTCAAAGATGCTGAAACTCCCTGTCCAACATGGAGCACCACTTGGGACACACCGGGAAGTGAACAACAACCCAAAACATAACCCCCTGTCCATGGAGCACCACATGGGATACACCAGCAACAGTCCAAAACACACACAGCTGTCCAGCATGGAGCACGACGTGGGACACACCGGGAAGTGAACAACTGCCCTGCACACACACACACCTCCTCATGAAGCACCTCAAGGGACACACCAGTAAGTGAACAACAGCCTATCACACACTCCCCTGTTCATGGCATAACACATGGGACACAGCGGGAAGTGAACAATAGCCTGACACACACCATCACATTATTTCTGAACTTCATAATTCCAGTATTCGATACACAACCAAAACCCAAGGCTAGAGATAGATAGAAATGGGCAGAGATGTTCACATTAAAGATAGAAACGGACAATTTATACAGAAATAGAGCATGTTGTTGAAATATGAGAAAAAAAAAACAAAGAATGTGTGTCTATCTGGAGCAGTGAGACCTTGGCGGCTCAAGTCACAAGAATGAGAACATTAAATAATGGCATTGCCAGATCAGCTGAAAAGATTTGTTCCACTAAATTCTGAATTTGCCTCACAAAACAAACGCAGAAACTATACACTGGAACAAGTAGACAACCCAGCGTGGAGAACAGCACAGCTTATGCCAGTATATTGCTCAGTAAATAGGACTATCTGCCCAGCATGGAGAGCTGTGCAGACTATCCCAGTGTTTTGCTCAGTTGGCTGGACTATCTGGCCAGCATGGAGAGCTGTGCAGACTATGCCAGTATATTGCTCAGTAAACTGGACTATCTGCCCAGCATGGGGAGCTGAGCAGACTATCTCAGTGTTTTGCAATTACTGAGAATTGTTGTCATTTGTCTATTTCAGTGTCAGTTATTGGCCGGGGACGAGATGGAGTCAGAGGAAGGAAATGCAGTTTGTAACCAGAACAGAAGATAGTCACCTCAATGCTTTCAATACTTAGATAGCAAGTGCAGTGATACAACGAATCATGGTTCACGGGTGAAACTGAGCAAGTCAACATAGCAACCCATGAGTAACACTGCCAGAAGCAAGGAAGGAGAGAGTGAATTAACAATTTAGTAGTGGTTTGTCAAGTGAATATCTGGATTCAGAGTCTTAGCAGGAACAATAGCAGTGGCAAGGACAGTAGAGTAAATGAAAGATCAGCATTACTGTCAAACATGATTTATAGAATTAACGACTGAACAGTGAGACTTACCAGGTACACCAACAAAAGCCAGGATTGGATAATAAAAATATTGCATAATGTAAAGGGCATATTTGATCCGCCACGATAATGACCTTCGTTCATAATATGTAGAAAGATACCACACATCCCTGTATAAATTCCTGTCCATTCTTGGGACATTCCAGTCGAATGTTCTCAGATTGTGATCCATTGCAGTAACATTCCAGTCTAATCTTCTCAGATTCTCATTCATTGTTGAAACAATCCAGACTCTTGTGCTCAGACTCTGATCTCTCCCCCCGTCTCTCTGGAGCTGCTGATTCCTGTTAACACTGTCGGCAATGCTCCCACCATACTGTGGGATAACACATTGAATGGAGCCCATTTATCATTAAAAGATGGAAACCCTCCACTGGGATAATTGCACCCCATGGAGACTAACATTAATCACAGTCACTGAACAAACAAGTCCAGCTAGCCCCTTCCTGACATTACTTTTCATATCCCAATAAAAGGGAACATTTATCCGGTGTGGGTGGAATAGATAGGCATTGCTTCTGGATGGACCATAAATCTGTCAATCTTCTTATTGTTTCTTCCGTGTATGTGGGAGTAGTGCCAGAACACTGCAGAACTGTGTATATTACATACTGTTTAAAAAGGGCGACAGTGAAAGAGTAACAGATCAGCTGCATAACGTGACTGGTGGGGTAATTTCCAGAGCCAATAAACCAGCGCATATATTTATTGTCCATTTACTTTGTGCACTGTTGTCAAATTCTTCCTTAACCTTGGGACATCATTCAGAGCATCGAGACTGCTGCGCAGGAACAGGAGGAAGTAATTCTGTCCACACGCCCCTGTTACAAAGGAACAGGGGAGGTCATTGAGCCTCTCAAGTCTGTTACAGAGGGACAGGTGGAGGCCATTCTGCTTCTTGAGCCTGTTATGCATTAACTATTAGTTGTAGAATACTTATGGAGAAGAATAGTCCTAATATAAATTTTAAAGTTTTAAGTTGAGTCAGGCCAACTTTGAATGTTTTATGTTGGCACTTTGAATAGCTTCTATGGAGAAGTTGTTGGCAGGAAAATGTGAGGCCTTCAGCTATTTCTGCTTCAGATATTGGCCGGGGACGAGTCTAGCGAAAGCATGTTCCTGTCTATGAGCAGGGTAAGGCTGGTAAGTGTAAGGAATGCTGAATGGCGAGCAGAATGATAGGTACAGACAGTGGGGATCGAGTGAATCCATCGTGGAGTACCAGGGATGTAGGCTAATACCCAAGAGAGAAATCAGGGGGGCAAAATGGGGACATAAGATATCTTTCGAAAGTAGGGTAAGGGACATTCCAAAGAGATTGTACAAATACATTAAGGTCAAAAGAGTAACTAGGGATAGAACAGGACCCCTTAAAGATCAGCAAAGTGACCTATGTGTGGAACTACAGGAGATCGGTGAGATACTAAATAAATATTTTGCATCAGTATTTACTATGGAGTAGGATATGGAAGGTAGAGAACTTGGGGAAATGAATAGTGATATCTTGAAAATTGTCCATATTACAGTAGATGGGGAGCTGGATATTTTAAAATGCATTTACGTGTATAACACCCTCTGACCTTTTAAGTGACTCTTGGCTCGGCACATGGATTTTAGTACAATGAAGGTTAGTCTGAACTTAGAGTAGGATAAACTGCCAGCACAACATCAACAGCTCAAGGGCCTGTACTGTGATGCACTGATCTATTATTCATGAACTAATCAGATGTACCCCAGATCTGTTGGGTGGCTACGGAAGTAATTGTTCAGTCTCTGGTTGAGATATTTGTATCATGGACAGTCACAGCTAAGGTTATGCCATTATTTAAGAACAGTTGGTAAAGAAAAGCCAGGAAACTGTAGACAAGTGGGACTGACATCATTGGTGGGTAAGTTGTTGGAGGGGATTCTGAGGGACAGTATTTACTTGTGTTTGGAAATGTAAATTCCGATTAGCGATAGTCAACATGACTTTGTGTGTGGGAAATCGTGTCCCATTAATTTGATTTAGCATTTTGAAGAAGTGACGAAAAAGATTGATGAAGACACAGAAATATAACTGTGGGATAGAATATAGACTTTAGTAAGGATTTCAAAAAGGTTCCGCATGGTAAGCTGGTTAGCGTGCTGAGATCACATGGAATACAGGGAGAGTTGGAGGTAATTGGCTTGAAGGTAATAGACGAAGGAAATGTTTGTGAACTGGTATATTTTTTTGGACTGGAGGCCTGTGACCCGCAGTGTACCACAAGTATCTAATGAATTTTGTCATTTTACATAAATGATTTGGATGTGAATACAATAGGCATGGTTAGTGAGTTTGCAGATAACATCAAAATTGGTGAGGTAGTGGACAGTGAAGATAGCTAACTCAGAGTAAAACGGGATGCTGATCAGATAGGCTAAAGGGCCGAGGAGTGGTTGATGGATTTCATGTTATACAAATGGAAAGTGTAACATTTTGTAGAGACACATTGTGTTAGCACTTATAGGTAGGATCCTGGGAAGTGCTTTCAAACACAGACAGCTACATAGAAATAATAGAAGCCCTGCAGTGTGGAACCAGGCCATTGGGCCCATGGAGCCCACACTGACCCTCCAGATATCATCCAGATCAACAAACCCAAACGTTACCCCGCTAACTCTACATTTCCCAGAGACAATCCACCGAAACTGCACATCGTTGGATACTGCGGATCAATTCAGTGAGGTCACTGAACCTAACCTGGACATTTTTGGACTGTGAGAGGAAAGCCAAACACCCAGAGAAAGCTCACGCACACACGGGGGAAGGTACAAACACCGCACAGAGTGTCACCACACACGGGGGAAGGTACAAACACCGCACAGAGTGTCACCAAAGGGTGGAATCGAACCCAGGTCAATTGGTGCTGTAAGGCAGTATTGCTAGCCACTGTGACACTTACTGACCAGCTGCGAGCGAGACTGCATCCTCCCACATTCTCTGGATCCGTCACATCTGTTCAAATTATGTCAAATTCCAGTGTGGTGATTCCGACAAGCCTTCCTTTACCTCCACCCTAGGTTTCACATTCTGAATGACAGGGCCTTAAGCTGTGACTGACACATTGCCTGCTGTTCTGCCCTCCCCCTTTCCCCTTCTTCTCAGATCAAGTTGTCCATTAATACTGCAGCATGCAAGATAATTGCTGATCTAAAATAAAACAAAGAGCTGCATATACTGGAGATCGAAAACAAAAGCTGTTCTGATTAAGAATCCCCAAATTAAAAATGTTGACTCACTCTCTTCCTACAGAGGATTAGGAAAAAGTGAATTCTGAAATGAATTCCTGATGAATGGCTTATGACTGAAACATGGACTTTCCTGCTCCTTGGATGCGCCCTGGTCTGCTGTAGTATTCGAGGGCCAAACTTTCGACTTTCATCCTTCAAATAGCACTAGACCCGTTGAGTTTTGCCTGCAAACGCTTGTGTATCTAATTTCCTGTTTGTAACATACACATTTTTTCCCTGCAGTATTTAATTCCTTACACATCTACCACCAGCGTTTGCTTCTACTTCTTGTTTTTAAGGTCCAGTCAAATTGTTTCTGTGTAATCTGATTGCCAGGGTGAGATGAATGGTAGATTCAGCGAGATCTTTCTTGAGACCTTTCTTGATATCACAAAACCTCGCTGCACTTTGTTCGAACAATACATGAATTGGAAAGGCAGAGAAGGATATGGGCCAAATGCAGGGAAATGGGGTGAATGTGGACAGACATTTTGGTTCGTAAGGACCAGTTTTGGCTGAATGGCCAGTCTCTGTGCATGACTGCAAAGGAAAGTGGTTTTGTGTTTAGACATAGAAGGTGAGATTGAGAAACAATGTCATGGAAGAATGTGATCACAGGTTTCAGAATGCTGATATATAGACATTTCAATACCATTCGGCAAAATATGCCAGTATTACCAGGAATGATAGTGAACAGGGTATAGGTGTGAGTTCAGATGATGGAGAGTTTTGGATGACGATTTGTTCTGCAGCTTTGTACCTGGGATTGGTGTCAGCAGAGTATTCAACTCATTGGGCTGAATCCAAAAATAATTCATCTTTGTGTGATTTTCATTGAGTGTGACAGAGGGATTGTCTGCACGAGGCCGAGCTAGTTCCCTGGTGCTTTCTTATCAAACTCACATCATTAACTACCCACCCTACCTCATGGTATCCCTCTCATTCAATGCCATCCCGATTCTCCCGCCCGTCTTGGCTGGAGGTACCCACCATCGCCCGTATGCCCCTGGATATTCCATGATCCCTGACACTGGCGCTATCTTTAAAAGGACAATGGGCATACGATTGAGCTTTCCTGAGTTTGGAGCTGCCCTGTACAATTTAGCCAGAGCATGGCAGATTAAGGCCAATTGCACCACGGGTTGTCAACAGGGTCACGGATGCCCTGGTGGATGAGTTAGTACGTCTCTTCCCAGAGTGGGCCACACCACCAGACCCACCGAGCATGGTCTGAGCTCACCACCGAGCTCGTGCAGTATCTGCGGTCTGAAGAATGTTCAGTAACACACGACAACTATCAATAACCTTCTCCACTTTGTCAGCATAAGCGTCACTGTATTCTCTCTGCTCCCTCACACTCACTGTATATCTGTTACAGCACCGACCCCGAACAAGGATCATGCTCCATCACTCTCACTCCTGCAAGCAGCACCTATACCCCCTCTCTCTCCCCCTCTTTTGCTTATCTTTGTAATACCCCCACAGATTGTAGAATGCTCTGGAGAATGCTGATTATGGCATGTTCCAGATAACATACCAAATAATTCCCAGTTTCAGGAAAATGGAAGTGCCTCTTTGTGTAAAACATTAGGGGAAGGAACAGAGTGTGTTTTGTTCATCACTTGCAATTCAAATCCATAATAAGGCCATTCAGCCCTTCAAATGTGCTGTACCATTAAATAAGATCGGGGGCGATCTGACTGTCTCCTGAGCTTCACGTTGCAGGAACTTTCAATCATTCAGCCCCGTGGTTTCCTGTCGCTGACCAACCGACACTCAGGCACTTTTTACCACGAGTTTCTTCAAGCATGTGTTCGGGAGGCATTTCCCATGGGGATGGACCCTCCAAAAAATATGCTCCATCACGTTTTTACTTTCATGCAGTGCTTAGCATGCTTCACACAGGCCAATCAAAAATATACTCTTAATTTACGGTTATCGATATCTAACCACAATTAATAATTCTGGTTATTTTGCTTGTGTCACCTTATTATAATCAACCAAAGAAAGCATCTAATCACCTGTCTCGTTATAAAATACAATTTCCAGCGGCTTTTTTTTCCCCTCAGCCATTATCTTTACCGTCATCTGAATTGTACCTTTTCCCTTCTTATCAAAGTTTATACTTTACTTTGAGTTTGGCTATTTCTATCTATAGCAGTTACGCAGTCTCCCACTCTGTTGGCTCGATGGCTGGCTTGTGATGCAGAGGAAGGCGAACAGCACGGGTTCAATTCCCCAAACTGACGGAGGTTACCATGAAGGGGACGTCCTCCCAACCTTACCCTGTCACCCGAGATGGAATGACCCTGAGGATAAACCACAATTTGTCGTCTCACGATTGAGAAAGTGGTCCTTTGGGACTCTATTCTATCCAGGGTAACATGCAATTTTTTTTCAAAAATCTTGTTATTGAGAGAAAATCTTCTTACTGCTACAATGAACCAATAAGTACCCAACTAAAAAAAAAATGCAAATTGAACAAAATTACACCATTGTGCATCTACGTACAAAACAAAGAGGTAAATAAACGGGCAGAAGAAAAATAAAAATAAAAACAAATGAATAACACAACTCAGTGTGACAAAACTTTGGCTCTCAACCTACACGAGCATGAACGAATACACGTTCATTTGCCCGTAATTCTTCCTGTCTGGACATTAGAATCATTAGTCAAGTTCGTCATAGCTATATAAAAGTCCTTATTAGAGTGGCAGATGAGCCTGTATCTTGGTAAATCAAAAGGGGCTGCTATGTCTTATAAGAATCCTGTATTTTCTGTTGCATCATACCTTTGAAAAAGTCCAAAGGGCTATGCTCCATGACGAGCTTGCGAAAGCGCAACAGACCAAGGGGGTTTTCAGGCACCAAACACAACAGAATGTTTTTCTGAACACAGAAAGTGAGGGTATTGATGTATTATTTTTCCCTATGTACAACTGGGCAGGTCCACGAAAAGGGAAACCAGATCCATCTCCAATTCTGTCCCCAAGATCCTCTCCATAACACACTGCTCCTATAGCGCTGGTGCAAGGTCAACAAGCAATGAGTAAGAGTGCCCATAGTCATTCTGTGTTTGAGACATACTCCCATTTTGAATTTTGAAAGAAGATCTGGGGCCAGATGGACTCTATGAAGAACCTTCAACTACATGGCAAGAGTCTTCTTACAGATTGAAATCCTTCTGGCATTTTCACAAATGTCCTCCCCTGTGTCCGAAGAGATCTGAACGCCCAACTCTCTTTGCATACCTCAAAAAGGCGTAAAGTCTGGTCTGAGGGGCTACTCTCCAACAAATGATAAAGGGTACTGCCAGAGAGTGTGTTCTTAGCACTAAGCACCATCTTCTCTGTATCGTATCTGTACAGTCTGTTAAACGCGTGGTTCTTTTTTGAATAATATCTCTGATCTGATAAAAAGAAAGCAGAAGATATTTCTACTCGGTAGTCTATAGTTACGACTTATTTGATCAAAGGACATCCTTGTTTCTCCCTCAGATAATTCATCAAAGCAAGATACACCCACGAGTTACCCATAGTTTAAACATGGAATCCAGTATCCCCGGTCGGAAACACGGTATACCAAGTTTTGGGGTTAGAAAAATGAGGTATGGCTATATTGCCCTCGATCGGACACATTGCACTCCATGCTTTCAAATTATTGATACTTATTGGGAAATGGCAATACACCGTAACTGTCCTCATTTTGCCTATGAATAGCAGAGTAATAAGGAAAACTTGGCCTGAGAAGCTTCAATATCTAAACATATTGAGGCCGAGGCCTCCCTAACATCGGGTAAAGAAGAGCTTAATTGATATCTTTTAATATCCAGGAGAACTACTCCCCACAAACTGGGGGGTCGTTGTAATTTGGTTGACTTGATAAGGGGTTGCTTATGGTGACAAATCAAAGAGCTACATTATCCATTTAGTCTCCTAAATGTCGGTCTGGGGAACATCAAAGAAAGCAATCACACTGGGTATAGCAAGCAAGGGAGGGAATTAATAAGAGCTATCCGACCTAGCCAGGATATTGGAAGTGCCTTCCATCTTCGAATGTCTTGTCTAATTTTGTCATACAAATGGACAAATTCTATGTTAAATATAAGTTCAAAGATAGGATTAATGATTATACCTAAATAGGGAATATTCCGATAAACCCTGGGACCATTGAAAAGGAAACCAGAATTCTCTCTCGGCATCAGGTACTTCCCTAAGATCACCCATATGCATAGCCTCTGATTTTGTGAAATCAATGGTATAGCCGGAACTGATGCATTGCATGAGGTGAGGTACCAAAACTGTGGGATATAACAAAAATATAAGACCATCATCTGCAGACAATGTAATCTTACGTGACTTCTATTCCACTTCTGGGGCAGATATGTTGTGGTCCCTGCAGATGGCCTTCACCAGTGGCTCAATCACCAACTTAAACAACACTGGCAAAAGGGGTCTACCTTGTTGACTGCATCTAGGAATATTAATGTTATAGATTCGCACACCATTGGTGAGAAACGTGGCAAGAGGATTTCTTTCAAAGACCCTCACCCACTTGATAAAAACTTTGCCTCGACCAAACTATTCTAACGTATAGAAGAGATACAGCCACTCAACCCAGTCAAATGCCTTCTCTGCATCTAAAGGAATGGCTAATACCTGTATAATTTGTTGTTGACACGCTTGTATCATATTGAGCAATCTCGTAATATTGCTGGAATATCTGCAGCCCATTATAAGCTGTTGTGGTCCAGTTTGACAATGAAAGGATACACAGTTTCCAGCCGTAATGTAAAGGTCTCAGACAGGATTTTAAAATCAACATTTAAAAGTGAGATGGGCCTATAAGAAGCACGCTTTCTTAGGAATAAGAGAGACATGAGCCTCTCTTAAGGATGGTGGGAGGCAGTCGTGAATGTGTGAGTGAGTGACTAACATGATAAGCATCGGCCCTGACAATAGGTTTAGAAATTTCTCTTGGAAATCCGTCAGGACCGGGTGCCTGTCCGCCCTGAAGATGCTTTACACCCTCCAGCACTGACAATGGCGCATTAAGGCAAGACGCATTTTTGGGGGTTTCCCCTGGAAGATCCAAGATCTTGAAGAAATACGCCATCTTAAACTACCTATCCTCATAATGCTCAGTCTGATATAATTCGGAGTAACATTTCTGAAATGCGGCTTTAATCTTTATGGGATCGCAGGTTCGGGTCCCTGTACCTTCCCTGATTGAGGTAATGACTTGTTCACGCTCTTTTTCCTCGCAAGGTAGGCTAAATGCTTGCCTGGCTTATCACCATGCTCCAACAGCCTTTGTAAGTAAGTTCCTTCTTGGCTGTCTGTATGAGCATAGAATTCATTGTAGACCAAAGCGTTGTGATCCTCTGCAGCCTAGCCACCGAGGGTCTATCACAGTATGCCCTCTCGGCTGCCTTCAACCGTGCCTGGAGTAAACGGTCCTGCTCCAGCTTCTGCCGCATCCTAAGGAATAACTATTCCTTTGGCATAAGCCTTAGCAATTTCCCATAGAATGGATGGCTTACTGGTTGAATGTGAATTAACGGCTAAGAAATATCTGAATTCATTGCAGAAATACTCAATGAACTTACTATCTTTAAGAATAAAGGGATCCATTCACCAGTGTCTCAAACCTGCTATGTTGCCCTAATCTTGACCAATAAGTATACTGCTGCATGGTCAGAAATGGTAATATTCCCAATTGTACAGGACACCACTGAATCGAAGATTGCTGCAAGGTGAGGAAGAGATCAACACTAGTGTGGCATTTCTGCGGGTTAAGGAAGAAAGGAAAATTCCTATCTATGAGGTGCATCTGCCTCCATACATACACCAGCCCCAGTTCCACTCAAAAATCCACTAATTGTTTAGATTGTAAAGATGGTACTGGGTGCCTTTGGGCATTCTGTCCACCGTGGGTGCAAAAGACAATTGAAATCAACTCCTACAATAATGTGCTGCGAAGAAAGATTATTTTATTTGGAAAACGCATCTATCAAGAATTTAAGGCTCTGCGCCAGGGGGCAATAAATATTCAAAATACCGTTTTCTTCCCCATATATTTTTGAGGATTATGATCCTCCTGTGGGTGTGTAATGAAATCTAGTAATTTAAATGGAAACTTCTTCCTCACCAGTATGGCGTCTCCCCTGCTCGTAATATTAAAAGACGAGAAATAAACTCGATCAAACCCGCCCTGCTGTAATGTCAAATGTTCCTTGTCATCAAGGTGCAGCTCCTGCAATGGGACAACATCCACCCTCTCCTTTTTAACACTAGAAAGTACCTTTTTCCTCTTAACTGGCGAATGGATCACCTTAATGTTCCAGATACACCATTTAAACATGACATTAGCCATAACACACTGAAACAATATTTGAACTCCAGAGAGGAAGAACTCGAAATATAAAGCGCTGAGCATCAATGACAAAAGACTCTTAGAGCCTAAGAAAACATACAATCTAAAGCTACTACAACTATCAAGCCCTCAAAACGTTCCAAAACTAAATACATACAAAAACAAAAAGACAAAACAGGATACAAAATGCCAATGGCACTCAGGAGGGGCATTTATCCCCTGCCCACTGGGGGCATTTGCACGTCACAAATCTTTATCTTCTGCCCCATTATCAATACTGCATCCAGGGCAATTAATCACAAATATCGGGATTGAACTGCCCTTAAGTAGGCTTTCAGCCATCACGATCACCTTCATAACTCCCTCCAGCTTGAGCCGAACCCGACACACAAACTAAGCAAGAGAAAAACGAGTAGTATTATTAATGAAGAAGTTGAAAGTGTGTACTCCACCCATCCCCGATTATAGTTTAACACTGCTTAATACCAGAAACATTCAACAAACTTTCTTTGAAGAAAGAGAAACATGATTATTGATATATATTAAAGCATCCAGTCTATTTTAAAGTGTCCACAAAGTTTTCGCTTCCTCTGGAGAGTCAGTGGTTCTACTGAAAGATCCACGAGTGCTTGAATCTATTGAAAACATACGGAGCACCGCTGAGTTCATTAAGGAATACTGAATCTCAAGTTCCCTTAGTCTTCTCTTGATATTATCAAAATATTTTTTCTTATGAATCACTGCCGCTGAAAAGACCTGGAAGAACATAATACTGGAGCCCTCGTCGGATCTTCTCCCTGTATTCTGGAAGCTTCCATTAGTATTTGTTTGTCCCTGTAACGATGTAGTCGCACAAGGGCAGGGCGAAGGTGTTGGACTGAGCCTGACCTCTGCGCTGCAACCCGATGAGGTGTCTCACTCTTCACCCGTCCCTCTTCAGCTTCGAAGTGAAGGAATCGCGGCAGCCATTT
>NC_057717.1:10190173-10242020 GCF_004010195.1 Chiloscyllium plagiosum
GTTGGGGGGGTCGGTGCTATAACAGATATACAGGGAGTGTGAGGGAGCAGATAGAATACGGTGACCCTTATCCTGACAGAGCGGAGAAAGTTATTGATGCTTGTCCTGTATTTTTGAGTATTTCATCAGATCATCACAGCGTCAAGTGGACCCTTCCGGAATGTCTTGTCCAAATCTATCACTAATAATGCCACAGACCATGTCCCTCAGGTTCAGATTAGGTGGAGCGTACAAATAACAGGAGAAGCAAACATTGGTATATTATATTTCAAAACTAAAGCAGTTGCAGAAAGTCTGAGCATCATATCCTCTGAAAATTAGATATGCAAGTATTATGGATACTGCAGTTTTATTGGATGGTCTCAAGTTGCATCTCAACTGCGTTAACTGAGTGACTGCTCATGGTGTGAAAAATAAATTCCCTAAATGTATATCAGATGCTTTGAAGAGTATGTATTGAACCAAACTAGAGAGCAAATTTTATCGGATTTGGGGTTGCGTGGTCAGGAGGACTCATCAATAACCTTGCTCTGAAGCAGCTTTGGAGGAGTAGTGACATTAATATGTTGTATTGTACACCGGGCCTGCATACAACATAGAATATTTGTACATTATGGTCAAACATGATGGAAGCATGGAGCCGAAAGGGTCATGTTTGTGCCAGTGAATTGGGAAAGTACAATATAACATTCAGTGGGAGATAATCAATGGTTGTTAGAGTCATAGAGTCCTATAGCACGGAGACAGGCCCTTCGGCACAATCTGATCCATTCCGACCAAAATGTCCATTCACACTAACCCCATTTCCCAACCATTGTCCCGTATCCTCCTAATCCTTTCCTATCCTGCATTTTTCCAACTGCATTTTAAATGTTGTGAATGTACCCACCTTAACGACTTCTGCTGGCAGCTCATTCCATATGCGTATCATCCTGTGTGTAAAACAAATTTGCTCCTCAGGTTCTCTTTTATTCTTACCCCTCTTACCTTAAACTGATGCCCTCTAGTCCGTGATTGTCCAACCCCGGGAAGTAAAGACTGAGTGCGTTCACTCTATCCATGCCTGTCATGATCTTATACCCTTCAAAATGATTCTCCCCTCAGTCTCATACACGCTAAATTAAAAAGTCCTAGCTTTTCCAACCTCTCCCTACAACTCACACCCCTGAGTCCTTGGCAAAATCCTTGTAAATTTCTTCTGCACTCTTTCTAGTTTAATAACATCATTCCTATAGCAAAGTGAACAAAACTGAACATAACGCTATAAGTATGACCGCATCAACGTCCCGTATAACCGTAACGTATTTCCCCAAATTCCATACTCAGTGCTCTGACTGAGGAATGCCAGTGTGGCAAAAGTCTTCTTCAGTGCTCTGTCTACCTCTGAATCAACTTTCAGACAACCATGCACCTGAATTCAGAGGTTCCTCTGTTCCACCACACTCCTTAAGACCCAGCCATTCAACATAAAACATCGATATTGATTTGAGTTTCTAAAAAGCCAGAACTTGCACTGATCTGCAGTAAAATCCATTTACCATTTCTCGGCCCACTTCCCCAGCTAATTAAGATACTGATGTACTTTCTGAAATTTCTGATAACCTTTCTCAGTCTCCATGATACCGGCTATTTTATTGTCATCTTCAAACTTACAAATCATGTCTCTGCATTCTCATCTAAATTATAGATATATGGAATATGTAGTGGTCCCAGCACCGAATTCGAGGCATTCCATTAGTCCCAGGCCTCCACTCTGACAAGCATATTTCCACTATTACCCTTTGCTTCCTACCATCAAGCCAATTTTGTACCTAATTTGGCAGGTCTTCCTCAATTTCATGCGATTTAACCTTCCAGAGCAACGTACCATGTGAAACCTTATTGAAGGCCTTACTGGAATCCATATAGACTACGTACACCGCCCTGCCCTCCTCAACGTTGCTGGTCACTTCATCAAATAATTCGAACAAATTTTTGAGCTATGGTCTCCGATGCACAAAGCCGTGCTGACTTTGATGATGGGCTTTTGCCCATAATGTTGATTTTTCGATTCCTCGGATGCTGCTTGACCTGCTGTGCTTTTCTAGCACCACTCTAATCTTGTTCCTAATCATACCCTGTCTTTCCAAATAAATGTATATCTTATCTCTCAGAACCTTTTCAAGTAAGTTACCGAATGCAGTAAGTTACCTAATGTGGTCCATAGTTCACAGGTTTTTCTTTGTAGCCCTTCTTGAGTAAGGGCACAACATTCGCCACATTCCAGTCCTCTGGGACCTCACCCGATGGTCAGCAATGATGCAAAAATATCAGCCAGGCTCCTGCAATTCCTTCTCTGTCCTTCTGTCGTGTTCCTGAATATATCTGGTCACGACCAGGAGATTTATAGAAATACTGCAAAGTCTGAAAAATGCGTCTGTTTATTTCAGGTAGAAACACCAAAGAAAGGGAAAGTGACACAATGATGTTTAACATATCAAATTAGAAAATGTATTAATCATAGGAAGTGGCTTCAGATGAAGAGTTTATCACATGGCTGTGTGTCTGGAGTTATTTTTAGGCCAGACCAGGAAAGCACTGGAGACTAACTTCCTGAAAGTACAATGGGGAAGGAGATCGATATTTACAATCAACATTGGATGCAAGGTCACTGTTACCATCACCAGATTCTAGATCTTGATATTTTATTATTATTTTTTTAACTTCCACCACCTGCCAGAACATTATCCTGTATTGGATTAGTAATCCAGTGACATTTCCACAACAGCACCATGTCCACATAGGAACCTATCGGAAACCACACTGAGCAGGGTATTTCTGTCCTGCTTGACAGCTCTGTCAAAATGAACTCCCACCAATTTGATTATCGTGAAGGGACTGAGTGGGTGTTAAATGGTCCGAATGTAATTATTCACTTATTAGGGGACTGGATACAGTTGAGTAATTTTCCACATTGCCAGAGAGATGTCAGAGTTGGAGCTGGAATGAAACAGCTTCCCCAGGGACACGACAGGTTGTGCAGCACAAGTCTTCAGTCCTATTGTAGGAATGGTGTCAGGACCCATTGCTTTTGTCGTTTCTACTGTGTTCAGCTGTTTCTTCATGTCACATGCAGCGAATCGAATTGGTTGAAGACTGCGATCTGTGATTCTGTGGACATCATGGCGAGGGTGAGGTGGATCATTCATTCCACACCTCTGGCTGAGGATGGTGCAGATATTACATCCTTGTCTTTTTCAATGATGTCACGGCTGTTCCATTATTTAGGATGGGGATGTTTCTGGTGTCCTCTCCTCCCGTAATTTGTTTAATTGTACAACGACATTTATGTCTGGATGTGGAAGGACTGCGGAGCTTAGATCTGATCTGTTGGTCTTGGGATCATTTCGTCCTCTCTATCAGATGTTAGTTCTGCTGTTTGGAATGAAACCACTCAAGCGGCGTAGCTTTGATGTTTTGTCATCAGATTTAGGTACACAGGGTTCTGACCTTGGCATGTTCACCCACACTCGTCACTGAACCATCACTCGGTTTGATGGCAAAGTTAGACTGATGGAATATCCTTGGGAAAATGTTGCAGATTATGTTTGAATACAATCCTGGTTCTGTTGCTGCTGTTGTCTACAGCATCACATGAAAGCCCTGTTTGAGCTGCAATATCTGCAATTCAATTCTACTGTCTCTCCCCCAGTTAACATCGAGACCCATTCACCCATCAGCCATGTACTCAGTGACCGCACCTGGTGTCTGATGCGGTAATATTTCCATTTTCATATTCTCATTCTGCTGAGCGTCCTCCTTGGTGTCATGCTTCCAATTTGTTACATTATTCAAACCCTTCAACGTATTCATCTGAATCTTTTTCTTTCTCGTAATGCAATTTTCTGCGTTTGAAGTGAATGTGTTTCCCTCTGGTTTTCTCCTTGACCATGATTAAGAGCTCTGTGGTGTCAGTGATGCCAACCTTATGCAGTTTCTGAGTGAATGAATGTGTGCACTTTGCGTTATCGTTCAGTTCCCAGTATCAGGCGCTCCGTGTTGGACAGGGCATTTGAGCAGCTTTCACACACGCCATTGGAACTTGTTCAAAAACAGAAATTGCTGAAGAAACAAAGCAGCTAGTCCGCATATTCTGTAGTGAAGGTATTGTTAATCTTTCGGGTCCAGTGACCCTCTACAAAGCTCGCAGTGTCTCCAGCAATTTTTGCATTTATTTCCAGTATCCATAGTTATTTGTTTAGTTGAAAATTGATGCTGTGCATGTTCGTTTCTGGAGAAACTCAGCAGGTCTGGCAGAATCTGCAGAGACAGAGAAACAAAGTCGGCGTTACAAGTCCAGTGTGACTTGTTTAGAACTCAAAAGGGTTGGACACTGGGCTTTTTAATCCCTTGCCGGAGATGGGGGAGGGACGAGGTCGTGGCAAAAGATAAACGGGCTATTAGCAGTGGTGAACGAGAAGATGATGCAAAATGGGTTTAAATTAAGGTGTGAATGGGGGAAAGGGGTTCTCTCTAACTGAGTGTAAGATAAAGAAGACACAACCAAACAAGGTCATAAGGAGAGTAGGAGGGAGAATGTTGACCAAGTGGTATTAAATAGATCTAGATCTATGCGTTTTCACAGTATACATCATCAGTGCCTTCAAACTATGGAATTCAGGTGCTTGACCTCTTATTAGCACGAGTAAGAGTTTCATGCTGCCTTAGTTTTGTAACATAGAGCAAAACTAACAGTATAAAGTTTGGGTTGCTTTCTTTACCTGTCATATTTAATATTCTATAAATTTGTAGTGCTTATCATTAAACGTTTGATCTTGAAGTTAGTATCAGATGGAGAGTACGAGTTTGAGGGGTGGCATTCTAAAACTTTATAATATCATGGGAGGCAGGGATAGAGTGAATAGCCAGGGTCTTTTCTGCAGGATCGGGGAGTTCAAACACAAATGCATAGCTGTAAGGTGGAAGGGGGGAAACTTGAAAGGGACAAAGTGACAATATGCTTTACACAGAGGGTGATTTATGTATGGAATGAGCTGCCAAAGGAACAGTGGTAGATGCAAGTACAGCTATAATATTTCAAAGACATTTGGACCAACATATGAAGGGGAAGGTTTAGAGGCATATGGGCCAAGTGCAAGCAGATGGGACTAGTTTAGTTTAGAAAACCTGGTCAGCATGGACAGGTTGCACCAAATGGTCTGTTTGTGCACGATATGATTGTATGAATCTAGAAAGTGAGGAAAATGTACGAAACGATATGACGTAATAAATTGGAAAGAAATATAAAAACAAGCATCATGAGCTTTTCGGTCTACATAAAAAAGCTTGAAGATGTGTGTGTGAGCTGAAGCAGAAGTGATGTGAGGAAAGTACAAGAGGCCATTAGGAGGGTATGACTTGGGAACTGGCCACAGGGAACAGGCAGATAATTTACACTAGTATTTTAAATCACTCCTCATGGGGAAAGTACTGTAAATGGTATAAAGAAAATGGTGATAGGAGGGAAGTTCTTGAACTGTCTCTAACAAAAGGAACAAGTTATTTTCGTTTTAGATTACTTATAGTGTGGAAACAGGCCCTTCGGCCCAACAAGTCCACACCACCCCGCCGAAGCGCAACCCACACATACCCCGTACCTAACACTACGGGCAATTTAGCATGGGCAATTCACCAGACCAGCACATCTTTGGACTGTGGGAGGAAACCGGAGCACCCAGAGAAAACCCACGCAGACACAGGGAGAATGTGCAAACTCCACACAGTCAGTCGTCTGAGTTGGGAATTGAACCCAGATCTCTGGCGCTGTGAGGCAGCAGTGCTAACCACTGTGCCACCGTGCCGCCCACAAGCTATCTAACAGATAAGAATAATGGTAGGCAGGTCAGCAGTAATTCTTAGTTAATTTTAAAAGCAGTTTTCACAGAGTGATTAGCAGTGCTGTGTGAAATATTCCATCACTCTCTGGATTACAGGAGTATTCCAGTGAAACTGGAGATACTCCAATGTGGCGCCTGTCTTCAAGAAAGGAATGAGACAGAAGGCAGGAACAATTTGGCGTAACCATTATTGCTAGGAATCTGCTAGAGCCTGTTATTAAGGAGGGAATTGCAGGGCACTGAGAAAAGCTTAATGCAGAGTTGGCATGGTTATGTGAAGGGAAAACTATTTTTGTTCTGTAAAATCATACAAATTCGTTTTTGGAGATCCCTGAGAATGTCAAGTTTAGAGTCATACTGGAAAAGCACAGCATGTCAGGCAGCATCCAAGGAGCAGGAAAATCAATGTTTCAGGCAGGAGCCCTTCATCAGGAATCACTGAGAAAGTAACAGGCAGATTTGATAAAGGGAATTGGTCAACATGAGGCTTTCCAGAGATTTTTCGCAAGATATCACAAAATAAACGTACTGCCACAAGACAGAGGCTTTTAGTATGATGGCTAATATATTAGCATGGGATGACGGTTAGGGAACACATAGAAATCGGAGAGTCAGGATTAAAGGATCTTTATGATAAAGATGTATCTACTGGATTACCACAAATATCAGGCCGATGGCATCGGTTATGTACAATCTATACTGATAGCCTGACGGCAGGAGCTGAGTGTAATATACATCGGAGTTTGTGAATGACTTTGAGAACCAAAATGCAGGCTGCTATTTAATGAAGAGGACTCCTATAAAATGAGCAGTACAAAGGGATTGGAGTGTTCCTGTGTATGAAACGTAACGTCAGCATGCTGATGCAGCAAGTAACTAGGTTGATTCATGAGGCGGCGTGCTGGGATGGAAGGGTTGAATTATTGAATACATCTAAACTGGTGAGGCAATTATTCATTGTGGCTGAAATGAATGAGGATGATATTACTGAAATGTACAAGATACACAGGGGGCTTGACAAGGTAGATGCTGAGAAGGTGTTTCCCCTGAGTCTCGAACTCGAGGCGGTAGATACCAAATAAGGAACATCGATTTCAATCTGAGGTGAAAATTCAATGCATTCTCTCAGAAGGTAGTGAATGTCTGGAATTCCCTAACCCAGAGAGTTGTGGAGGGATTCAAAGAATTGGGTAGGAAAATGAAGTTGAGCCTGGAAGTAGATCAGCCATGTTCTTATTGAATAAGAGTTCAGTCTTGAGGGGCCGAATAGCTATCTCATGTTCCTACTTCTTAGTTTTTTTATGTTATGCTTTTGGAAAGTAATTGGTTATTTTCCTAGAAATTGTGTTGTACAATGTTGCATTCGGGAGAGGAGAAAAATTGCCTGAGTTAACCCTGGATGGGCTATGGGAGCTGCATTCAGAGCAATTCCAGAGCAGAAGTTACAGAGCGGGGAAACCTGGAAAAAGAGATTGCAGCTGGGGGTCACTTCCTGACCAAGCCTGGAATTTCCAATTGCATTTCCGAAACTACACCTAACCATCGGCGTGGCTTCGATCTGCCTGTGTGTAGCAGGTCTGAAGGGCTGAATTGAACATCAGAACATAGGGCTGAGGGACACGAGTGGGCCAAACGGCCCTTTGACACAACCCCACCAGTAAATGTGGTCATGGCTCATCTTATTGTGGTCCCAGCTGCACTTTTCTCTCCATGCACCATTATCCCTGATTCACCTGTCTATGGAAAATCAGACAAAGCCAGCCTCGATATAATATAAAGATTCAGCTATCCCAAACTTCTGAGAAATAGAATTTCCACTTGAATGAAATCCCACTTTGTGATTTTTTCCTCACTCCTGTTCTGACTGAGGTTGGAGGGTGTCACTGTTTCCTTTTCTAGTCCCACCCCTCCACTGCTCACAACAAATTTAAATGTAACCGGGTTGATGATATGACCGATGATAAAGGTCTCAGACTGGATCAGGTTTAGTGATAGGAACAAGTCAGGCATACTTCTTGCATCAGCCGCAGGTAACTAATAGGATGAGCAGAGCGATCTTGGTGTCCATGTACACAGATCTCTGAAAGTTGCCACCCAGGTAAATAGTGCGGTGAAGAAGACATATGGCGTACTGGCTTTTATTGGTAGAGAAATTGAGTTCTGGAGCCCTGAGGTCATGTTGCAGTTGTATAAGACTCTGGTACGGCCGCATTTGGAGTATTGTGTGCAGTTTTGGTCGCCATACTATAGGAAGGATGTGGAGGCACTAGAACGGGTGCAGAGGAGGTTTACCAGGATGTTGCCTGATATGGTAGGAAGATCGTCTGGAGAAAGGCTGAGGCACTTGGGGCTGTTTTCATTGGAGAAAAGAAGGTTTACGGGTGACTTGATAGAGGTGTACAAGATGATTAGCGGTTTAGATAGGGTTGACCATGAGAACATTTTTCCACGTATGGAGTCAGCTATTACGAGGGGTCATAGCTTTAAAATAAAGGGTGGTAGGAATAGGACAGATGTTAGGGGTAGATTCTTTACTCAGCGAGTCGTGAGTTCACGGAATGCCCTGCCAGTAGCAGTGGTGGACTCTCCCTCTTTATGGGCATTTAAACGGGCTTTGGATAAGCATACGGAGGATAGTGGGCTGGTGTAGGTTAGGTGGGCTTGGATCGGCGAAACATCGAGGGCCAAAGGGCCTGTACTGCGCTGCATTTTTCTATGTTCTATGTTCTATATTCTAGGACGAACGGAGCAGCATGTTAGATTTGTGGTTAGCATTGCTGCCTCATATCAGCAAGGAGCTGAGCTCAATTCTAACCTCGTCTGACCCTCTTTGTGGAGTTTGAACATTCTTCCCGTGTCTGTGTGGGTTTCTTCCCAATTCTCCAGTTTCCTTCCAATTACCCAGAGTGACCAGGAATGTATAGGTTAAATGGGCTAGTCATGGGAAATTCGGGGTTACGTGGATAGGGTAGGGGGACAGGTCTGGGTGGGATACAGTTTGGTGGGTTGATGTGGACTCGATGGGTCGAATGTCCTGCTTTCACACTGCAGGGGTTCAATGACATTGGTATCAAGTTTGGGCTCTACAAACTCCCAGTCAGTATATACTTGATCGCCTCAATGCTTTGCATCTTTCAATATGATCAGCTTTCATTCCAAGAGTAACCTGTTAAAGTCCCCATAATATCAGCCCTTAATGCATGAGATAAATTAAGTTAAAGACTTCCAGTGTTACTATATCCTTTCTCAGATAAGAATGCAAAAATAAAACTAATCTCACACACCGATGAGTCGGTTTATGTTTGTTTTCTCAGGGTGTAGTGAGTCTTTGGAACACTCTTCCCTGCAGACCATTCGAGGCAAAGATATTGAATATTTTTGAGGTAAGGTTCAAGAATCACAAAGGAGTCAAGGTTATCGAGGAGTGGGCAGCAATGTGCCTTGTGGGGAACATGTGGACAGTGGTACTGAATGACACGGCTCCAGAATATCCAGGAATTAAACGAAATTATAATATCGATAAGGTTTTAAGGGGTAAACAAGATGGCAGCGATCTGAAAAGTCTGCTTTGATGAGCTCTGCATCACAGTAATGCTCTACCCCACCCCACCACAGTCATTTACTTACAATTCAACACTATAAGAGCTATAGAATCCTTACTCATCTCATTTTGTCAAGTAGAACTGACAACACATGGGAAAGGATCGAGTAACTCCCAACACGCAAGGCACCCGTCAGAAGCTTTCAGTATGCCTGTGACCTCACCTGCAACCCCCTCTGCTCGTTCCATGGACCCAGTTACTCACCAGACCTTGGTCACCGAGTTCACCAAGTTACGTGAAATGATTGAAGGCATGATTGAGGAAAAGTTCAGCAGGAAGCTAGAACCACTCTCAGCAGTGCTCCAAAAGCATGACGAGCAACTTGAAAGCCTTGGAAACAGAACGGGTGAGGTCGAGCGCCAAACTGCAGTGGCAGAGACTGTGATCGATTCCTCTAAGGAGCGGATCCTCACCCTTGAAAAACAGATCCGTACCTTAACTGAACAAGATGACGACCTCGAGAGCAGAGGCAGAATGAAGAATGTTCATATCATCGGTCTGCTGGAGACATAAGGTGTTCAACCAATGAGTTTTATTGCGAGAAATGGCTGCCGCGATTCCTTCACTTCGAAGCTGAAGAGGGACGGGTGAAGATTGAGACACCTCATCGGGTTGCAGCGCAGAGGTCAGGCTCAGACCAACGCCTTCGCCCTGCCCTTGTGCGACTACATCGTTGCAGGGACAAACAAATACTTATGGAAGCTTCCAGAATACAGGGAGAAGATCCGACGAGGGCTCCAGTATTATGTTCTTCCATGTCTTTTCAGCGGCAGTGATTCATAAGAAAAAATATTTTGATAATATCAAGAGAAGACTTGGAACATTTGACAAGGAACATTTGATATTACAGCAGGGCGGGTTTGATCGGGTTTATTTCTCGTCTTTTAATATTAGGAGCAGGGGAGCTTAATGAACTCAGCGGTGCTCCGTATGTTTTCAATAGATTCAAGCACTCATGGATCTTTCACTAGATCCACTGACTCTCCAGAGGGAGCGAAAACTTTGTGGACACTTTAAAATAGACTGGATGCTTTAATATATATCAATAATCATGTTTCTCTTTCTTCAAACAACGTTTCTTGAATATTTCTGGTATTAAGCAGAGTTAAACTATAATCGGGGATGGGTAGAGTACACACTTTTAACTTCTTCATTAATATTACTACTCGTTTTTCTCTTGCTTAGTTTGTGTGTCGGGTTCGGCTCGAGCTGGAGGGAGTTATGAAGGTGATCGTGATGACTGAATGCCTATCTAAGGACAGTTCAGTCCCGATGTTTGTGATTAATTGCCCTGGATGCAGTATTGATAATGGGGCAGAAGATTAAGATTTGTGACGTGCAAATGCCCTCAGTGGGCAGGGGCTAAATGCCCCTCCTGAGTGCCATTGGCATTTTGTATCCTGTTTTGTCTTTTTGTTTTTGTATGTATTTAGTTTTGGAACGTTTTGAGGGCTTGATAGTTGTAGTAGCTTTAGATTGTATGTTTTCTTAGGCTCTAAGAGTCTTTTTTCATTGATGTTCATTCTTTATATTTCGAGTTCTTCCTCTCTGGAGTTCAAATATTGTTTCAGTGTGTTATGGCTAATGTCATGCTTAAATTGTGTATCTGGAACATTAAGGGGATCCTTTCGCCAGTTAAGAGGAAAAAGGTACTTTCTAGTCTTAAAAAGGAGAGGGTGGATGTTGTCCCATTGCAGGAGCTGCCCCTTGATGACAAGGAACATTTGACATTACAGCAGGGCGGGATTGATCGGGTTTATTTCTCGTCTTTTAATATTAGGAGCAGGGGAGACGCCATACTGGTGAGAAAGAAGTTTCCATTTAAATTACTAGATTTCATTACACACCCACAGGAGGATCATAATCCTCAAAAATATATGGGGAAGAAAACGGTATTTTGAATATTTATTGCCCCCTGGCGCACAGCGTTAAATTTTTGATAGATGCTTTTTCCAAATAAAGTAATCTTTCTTCGCAGCACATTATCGTAGGAGTTGATTTCAATTGTCTTTTGCACCCACGGTGGACAGAATGCCCAAATGCACCCAGTACCATCTTTACAATCAAAGCAATTAGTGGATTTGTGTGTGGAACTGGGGCTGGTGTATGTATGGAGGCAGATGCACCTCATAGATAGGAATTCTCCTTTCTTCCTTAACCCGCAGAAATGCCACACTAGTGTTGATCTCTTCCTCACCTTGCAGCAATCTTCGATTCAGTGGTGTCCTGTACAATTGGGAATATTACCATTTCTGACCATGCAGCAGTATACTTATTGGTCAAGATTAAGGCAATATAGCAGGGCTGAGACACTGGTGAATGGATCCCTTTATTCTTAAAGATAGTAAGTTCATTGAGTATTTCTGCAATGAATTCAGATATTTCTTAGCCATTAATTCACATTCAACCAGTAACCCATCCATTCTATGGGAAATTGCTAAGGCTTATGCCAAAGGAATAGTTATTCCTTAGGATGCGGCAGAAGCTGGAGCAGGACCGTTTGCTCCAGGCACGGTTGAAGGCAGCCGAGAGGGCATACTGTGATAGACCCTCGGTGGCTCGGCTGCAGAGGATCACAACGCTTTGGTCTACAGTGAATTCTATGCTCATACAGACAGCCAAGAAGGAATTTACTTACAAAGGCTGTTGGAGCATGGTGAAAAGCCAGGCAAGCATTTAGCCTATCTTGCGAGGAAAAAGAGCATGAACAAGTCATTACCTCAATCAGGGAAGGTACTGGGACCCGTACCTGCGATTCCATAAAGATTAAAGCCGCATTTCAGAAATGTTACTCCGAATTATATCAGACTGAGCATTATGAGGATAGGTAGGTTAAGATGGCGTATTTCTTCAAGAACTTGGATCTTCCAGGGGTAACCCCCAAATAAGCGTCTTGCCTTAATGCGCCATTGTCTGTGCTGGAGGGTATAAAGCATCTTCAGGGCGGACAGGCACCCAGTCCTGACGGATTTCCAAGAGAAATTTATAAACCTATTGTCAGGGCCGATGCTTATCATGATTATCACTCACACATTCACGACTGCCTCCCACCATCCTGAAGAGAGGCTCATGTCTCTCTTATTCCTAAGAAGGCGTGCTTCTTATAGGCCCATCTCACTTTTAAATGTTGAATTCAAAATCCTGTCTGAGACCCTTACATTACGGCTGGAAACTGTGTATCCTTTCATTGTCAAACTGGACCACAGCAGCTTATAATGGGCTGCAGATATTCCAGCAATATTACGAGATTGCTCAATATGATCCAAGCGTGTCAACAACAAATTATACAGGTATTAGCTATTCCTTTAGATGCAGAGAAGGCATTTGTCTGGGTTGAGTGGCTGTATCTCTTCTGTACGTTAGAATAGTTTGGTCGAGGCAAAGTTTTTATCAAGTGGGTGAGGGTCTTTGCAGGGACCACAACATATCTGCCCCAGAAGTGCAATAGAAGTCACGTAAGATTACATTGTCTGCAGATGATGGTCTTATATTTTTGTTATATCCCACAGTTTTGGTACATCACCTCATGCAATGCATCAGTTCCGGATATACCATTGATTTCACAAAATCAGAGGCTATTCCTATGGGTGATATTAGGGAAATACCTGATGCCGAGAGAGAATCCTGGTTTCCTTTTCAATGGTCCCGGGGTTTATCAGAATATTCCCTATTTAGGTATAATCATTAATCCTATCTTTGAACTTATATTTAACATGGAATTTGTCCATTTGTATGACAAAATTAGACAAGACATTCGAAGATGGAAGGCACCTCCAATATCCTGGCTAGGTCGGATAGCTCTTATTAATTCCCTCCCTTGCTTGCTATACCCAGTGTGAATGCTTTCTTTGATGTTCCCCAGACCGACATTTAGGAGACTAAATTGATAATGTAGCTCTTTGATTTGTCACGATAAGCGACCCCTTATCAAGTCAACCAAATTACAACGACCCTCCAGTTTGTGGGGAGTAGTTCTCCTGGATATTAAAAGATATCAATTAAGCACTTCTTTACCAGCTGTTAGAGAGGCCTGCCTCAATATGTTTAGATATTGAAGCTTCTCAGGCCAAGTGTTCCCTTATTAGTCTGCTATTCATAGGCAAAATGAGGACAGTTACAGTGTATTGCCATTTCCCAATAAGTATCAATAATTTGAAAGCATGGAGGACAATGTGTTCGATCGAGGGCAATATAGCCAAACCTCATTTTTCTAACCCCAAAACCTGTTTCCGACTGGGGATACAGGATTCCATGTTTCAACTATGGGCAACTCATGGGTGTATCTTGCTTTGATGAATTATCTGAGGGAGAAACAAGGATGTCCTTTGATCAAATAAGTCGTAACTATAGACTACCGAGTAGAAATATCTTCTGCTTTCTTTTTATCAGATCAGAGATATTATTCAAAAAAGAACCACAGATACGTTACAGAGAAGATGGTGCTTAGTGCTAAGAACACATTCTCTGGCAGTACCCTTTATCATTTGTTGGAGAGTAGCCCCTTAGACCAGACTTTACGCCTTTCTGAGGTCTGCAAAGAGAGTTGGGTGTTCAGATCTCTTCGGACACAGGGGAGGACATTTGTGAAAATGCCAGAAGGATTTCAATCTGTAAGAAGACTCTTGCCATGCAGTTGAAGGTTCTTCATAGAGTCCATCTGGCCCCAGATCTTCTCTCAAAATTCAAAATGGGAGTATGTCTCAAATACAGACTGACTATGGGCACTCTTACTCATTGCTCGTTGACCTTGCACCAGCGCTATAGGAATGGTGTGTTCGGTGGGATGGAGAGGATCCTGGGGACCGAATTGGAGATGGATCAGGTTTCCCTTTTCGTGGGCCTGCCCAGTTGTGCATAGGGATAAATAATACTTAAAAATAATACCCTCACTCTCTGTTGTGGTTGGTGCCTGAAAACCCTCTTGGTCTGTTGCGTTTTCGCAAGCTCGTCATGGAACATGGCCCTGTGGACTTTTTTAAAGGTATGGTGCAACAGAAAATACAGGATTCTTATAAGGCATGGCAGCCCTTTTTGAATAACCAAGATACAGGCTGATCTGCCACTCTAATAAGGACTTTTATATAGCTATGACGAACTTGACTAATGATTCAAATGTCCAGACAGGAAGAATGAACGTGTATTAGTTAATGCTCGTGTAGGTTGAAAGCCAAAGTTTTGTCACACTGAGTTTATTCATTTGTTTTTATTTTTATTTTTCTTCTGCCCGTTTATTTACCTCTTTGTTTTGTACGTACATGCACAATGGTGTAATTTTGTTCAATTTGCAATTTTGTTTTCGTTGGGTCCTTATTGGTTCATTGTAGCATTAAGAAGATTTTCTCTCAATAACACTATTTTTGAAAAAATTAGCATGTTACCCTGGATAGAATAGAGTCCCAAAGGACCACTTTCTAATTCGTGAGATGACAAATTGTGGTTTATCCTCAGGGTCATTACATCTCGGGTGACAGGGTAAGGTTGGGAGGACGTTCCCTTCATGGTAACCTCCGTCAGTTTGGGGAATTGAACCCGTGCTGTTCGCCATCCTCTGCATCACAAGCCAGCCATCCAGACAACAGAGTGGGAGACTGCGTAACTGCTATAGGTAGAAATAGCCAAACTCAAAGTAAAGTATAAACTTTGATAAGAAGTGAAAAGGTACGATTCAGATGACGGTAAAGATAATGGCTGAGGAAAAAAACCCGCTGGAAATTGTATTTTATAACGAGACAGGTGATTAGATGCTTTCTTTGGTTGATTATAATAAGGTGACACAAGCAAAATCAGCAGAATTATTAATTGTGGTTAGATATCGATAACCGTAAATTAAGAGTATATTTTTGATTGGTCTGTGTGAAGCATGCTAAGCACTGCATGAAAGTAAAAACCTGATGGAACATATTTTTTGGAGGGTCCATCCCCATGGGAAATGCCTCCCGAGCACATGCTTGAAGAAACTCGTGAGTGTCGGTTGGTCAGCGACAGGAAACCAGGGGGCTGAATGATTGAAAGTTCCTGCAACGTAAAGCTCAGGAGACAGTCAGATCGCCCCCGATCTTATTAAATGGTACAGTACATTTGAAGGGCTAAATGGCCTTATTATGGATTTTAATTGCAAGTGATGAACAAAAAACACTCTGTTCCTTCCCCTAATGTTTTGCACAAAGAGGCACTTCCATTTTCCTGAAAATGGGAATTATTTGGTATATTATCTGGAACATGCCATAATCAGCATTCTCCAGAGCATTCTACAATCTGTGGGGGTATTACAAAGGTAAGCAAAATGAAAAGGAGGGGGAGAGAGAGGGGGTGATAGGTGCTGCATGCAGGAGTGAGAGTGATGGAGCATGAGCCTTGTTCGGGGTCGGTGCTATAACAGATATACAGTGAGTGTGAGGGAGCAGAGAGAATACAGTGATCCTTATGCTGACAAAGTGGGGAAGGTTATTGATATTTGTTGTGTGTTACTGAACATTCTTCAGACGGCAGATACTGCACTGAGCTCGGTGGTGAGCTCAGACCATGCTCGGTGGTTCTGGCGGTGTGGCCCACTTTGGGAAGAGACGTACTAACTCATCCACCAGGACATCCCACCACTGCTGCTGGCCGGGCATTCCATGAACTTACGACTCGCTGAGTGGAGAACCTACCCCTAACTTCAGTCCTATATCTACCCCTCCTTAATTTAAAGCTATGCCCCCTTGTAATACCCGACTCCATACGTGGGGGAAGGTTCATACTGTCTACCCTATCTAACCCCCTAATCATCTTGTACACCTCAATCAAGTCACCCGTAAACCTTCTTTTCTCTAGTGAAAACGGCCCCAAGTGCCTCAGTCTTTCCTCATACGATTTTTCTTCCATACCAGGCAACATCCTGGTAAACCTCCTCTGCACCGGTTCCAGTGCCTCCACATCCTTCCTATAGTATGGCGACCAAAACTGCACACAATATTCCAGATGCGGCCGTACCAGAGTCTTATACAACTGCATCATGACCTCCGGACTCCGGAACTCAATTCCTCTACCGATAAAAGCCAGTACGCCATATGCCTTCCTCACCGCACTATTTACCTGGGTGGCAACTTTCAGAGATCTGTGTACATGGACACCAAGATCCCTCTGCTCATCCACACTACCAAGTATCCGATCATTAGCCCAGTACCCCATCTTTTTGTTATTCTTCCCAAAGTGAATCACCTCGCACTTAGCTACATTGTATTCCATCTGCCACCTTTCTGCCCAGCTCTGCAGCTTCTCTATATCCTTCTGTAACCTGCCACATGCTTCCTCACTGTCAACAACTCCTCCGACTTTTGTGTCATCCGCAAACTTGCTCACCCAACCTTCTAACCCCTCTTCCATGTCATTTATAAAAATGACAAACAGCAATGGTCCCAAAACAGATCCTTGCGGAACACCGCTAGTGACGGCACTCCATGAAGAAACTTTGCCATCAACTACTACCCTCTGTCTTCTTCCATCCAGCCAATTCCTAATCCAAACCTCCAACTCACCCTCAATGCCATATCTCCGTATTTTCTGCAGTAGCCTACCATGGGGTACCTTATCAAACGCCTTACTAAAATCCATATATACCACATCTACCGCTTTCCCCTCATCAACCTCCTTCGTCACCTTTTCAAAGAATTCAATAAGGTTTGTGAGGCACGACCTGCCCTTCACAAAACCTTGCTGACTATCCTTGATCACATTATTCCTATCTAGATGTGCATAAATCCTATCCCTTACTATTCTCTCTAAGACTTTGCCCACAACAGAAGTGGGGCTCACCGGCCTATAGTTACTAGGGTTATCCCTACTCCCCTTTTTGAACAAGGGGACCACATTTGCTATCCTCCAGTCTTCTGGCACTACTCCTGTAGACAAAGAGGACATAAAAATCAAGGCCAATGGCTCTGCAATCTCCTCCCTTGCTTCCCAGAGAATTTTTTTTTTTTTTTTATATATGGCGCCAGTGTCAGGGATCATGGAATATCCAGGGGCATACCGGCGTTGGTGGGTACCTCCAGCCAAGACGGGTGGGAGAATCGGCCTGGCATTGAATGAGAGGGATACCATGGGGTAGGGTGGGTAGTCAATGATGTGAGTTTGATAAGAAAACACCAGGGAACTAGCTCGGCCTCGTGCAGACAATCCCTCTGTCACACTCAATGAAAATCACACAAAGATTAATTATTTTTGGATTCAGCCCAATGAGTTGAATACTCTGCTGACATCACTCCCAGGTACAAAACTGCAGAACAATTCCTCATCCAAAACTCTCCATCATCTGAACTCACACCTACGTCCTGTTTACCATCATTCCTGGTAATGCTGCCATATTTTGCCTAATGGTATTGAAATGTATATATATCAGCATTCTGAAACCTGTGATCACATCCTTCCATGACCTTGTTTCTCAATCTCACCTTTTCTGACTTAACCCAAAACCACTTTCCTTTGCAGTCATGCACAGAGACCGGCCATTCAGCGAAAACTGGTCCTTAAGAACCAAAATGTCTGTCCACATTCACCCCATTTCCCTGCATTTGGCCCATATCCTTCTCTGCCTTTCCAATTGATGTATTGTTCGAACAAAGTGCAGCGAGGTTTTGTGACATCAAGAAAGGTCTCAAGAAAGATCTCGCTGAATCTACCATTCATCTCACCCTGGCAATCAGATTACACAGAAACAATTTGACTGGACCTTATAAGCAAGAAGTAGAAGCAAACGCTGGTGGTAGATGTGTAAGGAATTAAATACTGCAGGGAAAAATAAATGTGTATGTTACAAACAGGAAATTAGATACACAAGCGTTTGCAGGCAAAACTCAACGGGTCTGATACTATTTGAAGGATGAAAGTCGAAGGTTTGGCCCTCAAATACCACAGCAGGCCAGGGCGCATCCAAGGAACAGGAAAGTCCATGTTTCAGTCATAAGCCATTCATCAGGAATTCATTTCAGAATTCTCTTTTTCCTAATCCTCTGTAGGAAGAGAGTGAGTCAACATTTTTAATTTGGGGATTCTTCATCAGAACAGCTTTTGTTTTCAATCTCCAGCATATGCAGCTCTTTGTTTTATTTTAGATCAGCAATTATCTTGCATGCTGCAGTATTAATGGACAACTTGATCTGAGAAGAAGGGGAAAGGGGGAGGGAAGAACAGCAGGCAATGTCTCAGTCACAGCTGAAGGCCCTGTCATTCAGAATGTGAAACCTAGGGTGGAGGTAAAGGAAGGATTGTCGGAATCACCACACTGGAGTTTGACATAATTTGAACAGATGTGACGGATCCAGAGAATGTGGGAGGATGCAGTCTTGCTCGCAGCTGGTCAATAAGTGTCACAGTGGCTAGCAATACTGCCTTACAGCACCAATTGACCTGGGTTCGATTCCACCCTTTGGTGACACTCTGTGCGGTGTTTGTACCTTCCCCCGTGTGTGCGTGAGCTTTCTCTGGGTGTTTGGCTTTCCTCTCACAGTCCAAAAATGTCCAGGTTAGGTTCAGTGACCTCACTGAATTGATCCGCAGTATCCAACGATGTGCAGTTTCGGTGGATTGTGTCTGGGAAATGTAGAGTTAGCGGGGTAACGTTTGGGTTTGTTGATCTGGATAATATCTGGAGGGTCAGTGTGGACTCCATGGGCCCAATGGCCTGGTTCCACACTGCAGGGCTTCCATAATTTCTATGTAGCTGTCTGTGTTTGAAAGCACTTCCCAGGATCCTACCTATAAGTGCGAACACAATGTGTCTCTACAAAATGTTACACCTTCCATTTGTATAACATGAAATCCATCAGCCACTCCTCGGCCCTTTAGCCTATCTGATCAGCGTCCCGTTTTACTCTGAGTTAGCTCTCTTCACTGTCCACTACCTCACTAATTTTGATATTTTCTGCAAACTCACTAACCATTCCTATTGTATTTGCATCCAAATCATTTATGTAAAATGACAATATTCATTAGATACTTGTATTACACTGCGGGTCACAGGCCTCCAGTCCAAAAACATACACCTGTTCACAAACATTTCCTTCGTCTATTACCTTCGAGCCAATTACCTCCAACTCTCCCTGTATTCCATGTGATCTCACCACGCTAACCAGCTAACCATGCGGAACCTTTTTGAATGCCTTACTAAAGTCTATATTCTATCCCACAGTTATATTTCTGTGTCTTCATCAATCTTTTTCGTCACTTCTTCAAAATGCTAAATCAAATTAGTGGGACACGATTTCCCACCCAAAGTCATGTTGACTATCGCTAATGTGAATTTACATTTCCAAACACAAGTAAATGCTGTCCCTCAGAATCCCCTCCAACAACTTACCCACCAATGATGTCAGTCCCACTTGTCTACAGTTTCCTGGTTTTTCTTTACCAACTGTTCTTAAATAATGGCATAACCTTACCTGTGACTGTCCATGATACAAATATCTCAGCCAGAGACTGAACAATTACTTCCCTAGCCACCTAACAGATCTGGGGTACATCTGATTAGTTCATGGATCATAGATCAGTGCATCACAGTACAGACCCTTGAGCTGTTGATGTTGTGCTGGCAGTTTATCCTACTCTAAGATCAGACTAACCTTCATTGTACTGAAATCTATGTGCCGAGCCAAGAGTCACTTAAAAGGTCAGAGGGGGTTATACACCTAAATGTATTTTAAATATCCAGCTCCCCATCTTCTGTAATATGGACAATTTTCAAGATATCACTATTCATTTCCCCAAGTTCTCTCCCTTCCATATCCTACTCCATAGTAAATACTGATGCAAAATATTTATTTAGTATCTCACCGATCTCCTGTCGTTCCACACATAGGTCGCTTTGCTAATCTTTAAGGGGTCCTGTTCTCTCCCTAGTTACTCTTTTGACCTTAATGTATTTGTACAATCTCTTTGGAATGTCCCTTACCCTACTTTCGAAAGATATCTTATGTCCCCATTTTGCCCTCCTGATTTCTCCTTTGGGTATTAGCCTACATCCCTGGTACTCCACGATGGATTCACTCGATCCCCACTGTCTGTACCTATCATTCTGCTCGCCATTCAGCATTCCTTACACTTACCAGCCTTACCCTGCTCATAGACAGGAACATGCTTTCGCTAGAATCGTCCCCGGCCAATATCTGAAGCTGAAATAGCTGAAGGCCTCCCATGTTCCTCCCTAAGCAATGCCCATCCATTCCACCCACACCACATTTGTTCCCTTTTATTGGGATATGAAAAATAATGTCAGGAAGGGGCTAGCTGGACTTGTTTGTTCAGTGACTGTGATTAATGTTAGTCTCCATGGATTGCAATTATCCCAGTGGACGGTTTCCATCTTTTAATGATAAATGGGCTCCAGTCAATGTGTTATCCCACAGTATGGTGGGAGCATTGCCGACAGTGTTAACAGGAATCAGCAGCTCCAGAGGGACGGGGGGAGAGATCAGAGTCTGAGCACAAGAGTCTGGATTGTTTCAACAATGAATCAGAATCTGAGAACATTAGACTGGAATGTAACAGCAATGGATCACAATCTGAGAACATTCGACCGGAATGTCCCAAGAATGGACAGGAGTTTGTACAGGGATGTTTGGTATCTTTCTACATATTATGATCGAAGGTCCTTGTCGTGGCGGATCAAATATGCACTTTACATTATACAATATTTTTATTATCCAATCCTGGCTTTTGTTGGTGTATCTGGTAAGTCTCACTGTTCAGTCGTTAATTCTATAAATCATGCTTGACAATAATGCTGATCTTTCATTCACTCTACTGTCCTTGCCACTGTTATTGTTCCTGCTAATACTCTGAATCCAGATATTCACTTGACAAACCACTGCTAAATTGTTAATTCACTCTCTCCCTCCTTGCTTCTGGCAGTGTTACTCATGGGTTGCTATGTTGACTTGCTCAGTTTCACCTGTGGATTCACCTGTGGTTTCACATTCGTTGGATCACTGCACTTGCTATCTAAATATTGAAAGCATTGAGGTCACTATCTTCTGTTCTGGTTACAAACTCCATCTCGTCCCCTGCCCTGCCAATATCTGAAGCTGAAATAGAGAAATGGCAACAATTCCCAGTAATTGCAAAACACTGAGATAGTCTGCTCAGCTCCCCATGCTGGGCAGATAGTCCATTTTACTGAGCAATACACTGGGATAGTCTGCACAGCTCTCCATGCTGGGCAGATAGTCCTATTTCCTGGCATAAGCTGCGCTGCTCTCCACGCTGGGTTGTCTACTTGTTCCAGTGTACAGTTTCTGCGTTTGTTCTGTGAGGCAAATTCAGAATTTAGTGGAACAAATCTTTTCAGCTGATCTGGCAATGCCATTATTCAATGTTCTCATTCTTGTGACTTGAGCCGCCAAGGTCTCACTGCTCCAGATAGACCCACTCCCTTGTTTTGTTTTCTCATATTTCAACAACATGCTCTATTTCTGTATAAATTGTCCGTTTCTATCTTTAATGTGAATATCTTTGCCCATTTCTATCTATCTCTGGCCTTGGGTTTTGGTTGTGCATCGAATACTGGAATTATGAAGTTCAGAAATAATGTGATGGTGTGTGTCAGGCTATTGTTCACTTCCCACTGTGTCCCATTTGTTACGCCATGAACAGGGGAGTGTGTGATGGGCTGTTGTTCACTTCCTGGTGTGTCCCTTGAGGTGCTTCATGAGGAGGTGTGTGTGTGTGCAGGGCAGTTGTTCACTTCCCGGTGTGTTCCACGTCGTGCTCCATGTTGGACAGCGGTGAATGTTTTGGACTGTTGCTGATGTATCCCACGTGTTGCTTCATGGACAGGGGGTTGTGTTACGGGTTGTTATTCACTTCCCGGTGTGTCCCAAGTGGTGCTCCATGTTGGACAGGGAGTTTCAGCATCTTTGACTCATGTCTTTGAAACTTGGTCTGTGCCTGTCCACTGAACGCCTGTGTTTGTCCCTCACAGCTGATCACGTGTTCAGAAACACGAGGAGGACCCTGAAGTATAATTTCCTGCTTTGGAAATAAAATCAGTATGACTCAGGGTAAAATAAGTCGGACTCCACACAAGACCTTCCATGATTTGTGCAGGGAAGGTCACATCTTAGCAAGAATAATAGAATTCTTTGAGGAATGACAAAATTGATAGTGGAGAAAGGGCAGTAGATGTCATGTACATGGACTTCAGTACAGCGTTTAATAAGATAGACTGATGGAGAAAGTGAAGTCGCAGGGGTCCATGGTGTACTAATTAGGTGGATTAGAGAACTAGCTGAGCAACAGGAGACAGAGAGTAGCAATGGAAGGGAGTTTCACAAAATGGACAACTGTTCTGTGTGGTGTTTCACAGGGATCCGTGCTGGCACCACTGTTTGTTGTGATATACTTACATGATCTGAAGGAAGGTATAGGTGGTCTGATTAGCAAGTTTGCAGATGACACTAAATTGGTAGAGTAGCAGAAAGTTGAGGGGACTGTCAGAGAACACAGCTGAATGTAGATAGATTGGAGAGTTGGGTGGAGAAAGGGCAGATGTGAGATGATGGAGTTTGGAAGATCCAAATCGAGAGGGAATTGTACAGTAATTGGGAAAAGCCCTGAGGAAAATTGATGTACAGAGAGATCTGGGTGCTTAAGTCCATTGTTCACTGAAAGTAGCATGTCAATAGAATGACCAAGAAGGCATACAGCATACATTCCTTCCTGCATTCCAACAATTTAAGAAGTGGAGAACCACAGACCAGTTAACTCGTCACCCACAGGAGGGAATCTGTTGGAATCTATTGCGTACAAGAGAAATCAGGCCATATTACAGTTGTAAAGGACTTTGGTTCGGCCACATTCAGAATACTGCGGACATTTCTGGTTGCCACATTACTGAAAGGATCTAGATGCTTTGGAAAGAGGGCAGAGGATTTTCACCAGAATGTTACCAAGGATAGAGAGAACGATCTATAAAGAGAGGTTTGATAGTTTAGGATTATATTCATGAGAAAGACGGAGGTTGAGCGAGGACTTAATTGAGGTTTACAAAATCATGAGTGGTGTAAACAGGGTAGATAGCAAGAAGCTTATTCCCAGAGTGGGGGAGTCAGTTACTAGAGGTCAAGAATTCACGATGAAAGGGGAACAGTTTTGGGGGATATGCTCGAAAAGTTCTTTGCGCAGAGGGTTATTGGTGCTGGGATGCATTGCCAGCGGAGGTGGTAGAGGCGGGGACGAAGCGTAATTTAATACGTATCCAGACATATACGTGAATGGGCATGGAGCAGAGAGATACAGAACCTTAGAAAATAGGCGACAGGTAAAGATAGAGGCTCTAGATTGACACAGGCTTAGAGGCCTGACGGGCCTGTTCCTGTGCTGTGATTTTCTTTGTTATTTGTAAATACTAGCGAAACGCGTCTGTTGATACTTGAAAGGAAAATGAAACCAAGATCAAATGTGGCACAGCGAATGTGTGGATACGAGAATTTATTGTAGAGAACAGAAAAATGTCAAGGAGATGAAACAGTGACATTGCATCTGTCTTCAAAGAGGAAGATCCAGAAAATCTCCCAGAAATACCAAGTCGCCATGGGGCCTTTGTAACTGAACAGTAAAATCATATATTTACAGTTATGAGGTAGTATTTGGAAACAGAGCTGTGATAAGTATTGATAAGTCTGACAGACCAGATATAATTCAAACTGAAATTTCAGAGAAAACAGCAATACGCATATTGATTGCAAAAGGGACCCCTGTATTTCTCTGTATACACTTCAGAAGGTTATAAATGCATTCAAATGAATTACGAAGGGAAGAAGTGGGAGAGTGGAGGGCTCCAGGCCAGTTAGTTGTCATCCACAGTAGGGAATCTGTTGCAACCTATTGTAAGGAAGATCTTATTGGACACTTATTGGACAAGTAATAGCAAATTTCAAGAGAGTTGTTCTGCATTTATGAAAGGGAAGTTATAATTTGCATTTTTTCTCTAGAAGATATCTCTTGTAGATGTAATCAATAGTGAATCAGTGAATATAGTACAGTCAGATATTCAGGAGGAGTTTCAATCAGCGCACACAGTAAGTTATCAGAAAACATTAAAGCAAAGTGTATTGATAGGAACTTATGCAAACAGGGGAAGGTAAGTATTAGAGAAACTATTGGAGAACATAGGTGGCTGTAGAAGGTTGTTTGTGTGACTGCAGACCGGTGTACGCTGGTGTGCCACAGGTTTAAGTGCTGTGTCCCTTTAAACGCCTTCCTTTAAAGGGAATCCGAATACAGACGATAAAGAATCAGCTAGACTCAAATTGTTAGCTTGCTCTCTTTTTACGATGCTGTCTGACTAATTGTGAAATAAGCATGTGTTTGTTTCAGTACAGATTCTGCTTCTGCAGTGCTTTATTCCTACTAGAAATAAAGACATTCTGCACGAGTAACACAGAGAGTTGGGGAGACTGTACCTGGACTGTACCTGTACAATTTTGATGTCTTGATCGAAGTTAAATATACTGATCACATATACTGCTTGGGCATTCTCCAGATTAATCTCTCAGATGGTACAATGGTCTGCTGAGGAGACTTGGTCTGAGATCAAGGCGGGAATCTGTTTGAAACTGGAGAACTCTGATTGATTGTTATATGAGAACTTCACATATATTTACTTTGGAATAGGAGGAGGTAGGTGCAAGAATTCAAGAAGATGGACTGGAAAGCTCTTGAACAGATTGATGTAAGATGTGAGCAGGGATTGATGGTATTGGCTGGTATAAAACTGGACAAACCCCAGATCTAGATCAGTTACATCTCAGGCTGCTGTTGGAGACAAGGAATGAAAGGTGCTGATGCTAATGTTTAAATAGAATCTGGTCACAGGTGAGGTGCCCGAAGACTGGAGAAGGGTGGTAGAGATAGAGCAGGGAACTATAGACCAGGGTGATTCAGATCAGTGTTAGAGGAAAATTTGCAAAAAAATAGGTGGTGATACAAGGCTGTTTGTGTGATTGGAGAACGGTGTCACCTGATGTACCACAGCACTGTCTCCCTTATTATTTGTGGTATTTATAAATGATGTAGGTGTGAATGTGGAGGGGGAGTGGCAGCGTGATAAGTAAGTCTGTGTTTGAAACAAATAATGGCTGGGTGTTTGGCATTGAGGAGGAAGTTCTTATCTTACAAGGCGATACAGATGGAATGGTCAGATGGATGGATCAATGGCAGATAGGATACAACCCTGATAAATATGAGGTGATGCAGTTTGGATGAAGGAACCAGACAGGAAAGTATACAATGAATGGCAGCACAACAGGAAGCTCAGAGGGTGCTTCTCCATACATCCGTGAATGTAACGGGGGAGGATAAAAGTTTACGTAAGAAATCATTGGAAATAGTAGGCATAGCGTTTACTCATCGAGGCATAGATTACAAGAGCTATGCAGCACTTTGGTTAGGCCAAGATGGACTACTATTTGGGGTTCTGGGGCTACATTACAGGCAGGATGTGATTATTCTGGATGGGGTACAGAGATTCACCAGGATGTTCCCAAGGATGGAGCATATCAGCTATGGAGAGAGGTTTCAGAAGCTCCAATTGTTTACTTTGGAGCAGAGAAAGCTGAGGGGGACGTGATTCAGAAGGAAAAGATTACGAGGGGCATGGACAGGGTGGATAGACACCAGCTGTTCCTTTTAGTCAAAGGGCCAAGAAGAGGGGAGCACTCGTTTAAAAGGAAGGATTTGCGATTTATAGAGGATTCATGGATTGTTTTTCACCCAGAGGGTGATGGGGTCCGGATTGCACCTCCTTGAGTGGGTGTGGGGGGAACTATCACGGGTAACCTCACACCCATTAAAAAGTGTCTGGACGAGCACTTGAAGTGTCAAACCATTCATGGCTGAGGGACTGAAATGTTGGAGAAGATAATTAGATAATTGTACAATATACCAAGGTGAAATGTTGGAGAAGATAATTGTAGCTTCCTCACCGTCCAAATCCAACGAATGGAGAACAGGAAAATGGCAGACTATGAAACAACTATTTCAGTTCGGGCTTCATGAAAGAAACAAATTAAAACCTTCCAAACAATTCTTGGTCTACTGAGAAAAAAACAGGAAATACAATCAAATCAGTAAATAAACAGTTTTGGAGAAAATATTTGGACTGAAATCTGATAAATCCCCATGGCGTAATAATCTTTATCTCTGATTCCTAAAGGAGGTGGCCATGGGAATAATGGATACTTTGCTTGCTGTCTTCCAAATTCCTGATGGTTTTGACAGATTTGAGAGCAGCAAATATCACCACAGTATTTCTAAAGGAGGCAGGGAGACAGCAGGAAATTACAGTCTGGCTAGTGCCAAAGAAGCAGTCAGGACAATACAATAATCTATTAGAATGAATGCTTTGCCAGGGAACTTTGAGAATTAAATTAGTTTGAAAGTAATGAACATGGATCATGTCAATGCCAAATTATTAAAGGTGAATCATATTTGAGAAACCGACTGGGAAATAAATTATGGCGAAACAATAGATGCAGTGAATTGGGATTTTCAGAAACTTATTGATGAAGTCCCAAGTCTAGTGTTGTGAAAATGCTACTCCTTTAACAAGGACGTCGCTGTCCTTGTTTTTTTTTCAAAGGTGTCTTAAAAGCAGTGAATCCGAAATGTCTGGGTTTGACTGCTCTAAAATACAAGCACGTACAATAAGGAGCAAGCTATGCTAGATCTGGTCCTGTGTAATGAGACAGGAATAATGAATGACCTCATAGTTAGAAATCAACTTGAAAGGAATAATCACAGTATGGTTGAATTTAAAATACAGATGGAGAGTGTGAAGATAAAATCCAATACCAGGGTCCTGTGCTTAAACGAGGGAGACTACAACAGAATGAGGGAGGACTAGGCTAAAGTTGACTAGTAACAATTACTTTATGGTGAGGGTTGACGAGCAGTGGAGGATTTCAAAGGAATTTTTCAAAGTCCTTAGAAAAAGTATATTCAGTGGAAAGGAAAGACTCTAAGAAAAGGGGTAATCTGCATCGGGTGTATAAGCAATAAGCGAGGCTACCAAGTTTAAAGAGAATGTATGCAAAGTGACCAAGAAAAGCAGGAACCTAGAAGATCGGAAAATCATTAATACTCAACAGAAAGCCACGAAAAGAACTAGAACGAAAAGTAGGATAGAAACAAGAAAAAAAAACTAGCACAGAATATGAAAAGAGGTAGCAGATGATTCCCTAAATATATAAAATGAAAATGAGTGGCTAACGTAAATGTTGGTGCTTTAGAGGATGGGATGGAGAATTTAGTTATAGGATATGATAAAATGGCCGAGGCATTGAGCAGGTATTTTGTAGCGATCATCCTAATGGAGGACACTAATAACATGCCAGTAATTGACAAAGAGATGAGGGTAGGTAAGGACATGTTTACAATCGTTATTATTGTGGAGGTAGTGTTGGGTAAGCTAATGGATCTAAACGCAGCCAAAACCCTGATAAAATGCATTCCAGGGTACTAAAAAGATAGTGGCGGTAATATCAAGTTCAATTGTGGTAATTTTCTAAATACTTGCTGAACTTTGGGGCAGTTCCAGCTGATTGGAAAACAGCAAATGAGACGCCACTGTTTAAAAAGGCTGATAGATAAAAGATGGGGGACGACAGACCAGTTAGTTTAATCTGTACAGTGGGTAAGATGCTTGAGTGTTTTATCAAGGGAGAAATAGCAAGACATTTTGATAGAAATCGGCCCATTGCGAAGACACAGCATGGGTTCCTGAAGGGCAGGTCATGCTTAACAAGTCTTTTGGAAATTTATGAAGACATTATGAGCAAGGTAGACAGTGAGGCTTCAGTGGATGTGATATATCTAGGTTTCCAAAAAGTCTTCGACAGGTGCCACACAATAGGCTGCTGCATAAGATAAAGGCGTTATGAGTAAAGTATTAGTATGGATAGAAGATTGGTTGACTAACAGGAAGCAAAGTGTGGGCCTAAATGAGTGCTATCCATATCTGGAAATCAGTGACTAGTGGCGTGCTTCAGGGATCAGTCTTGGGGCTGCAATTATTCACAATTTATAGAGATGATGTGGTGTTGGGAGCATCCGGAGTTTGTCAAAGTTTGCAGATGACACGAAGATGAGTGGCAGAGTGAAGTGTGCAAAGATCTGTGAAACTTTTTAGAGGAACACAGATACTTTGTGTGAGTAGGCAAACGTCTGGCAGATGGAATCCAATGTAAGCAAATGTGATTTCATCTATTTGTTCGGAGTACCAGTAAAAATGATTATTGCTTGAATGGTAAAACGTTGCAGTATGCTGCTCTGCAGAGGGACCTGCGTATCCATGTTCATGAAACACACACGTTTGGTCTGCAGATACAGCAAGTACTCAGGAAGGCAAATGGTATGTTGTCCTTCATTGCTGAAGGAATTGGATTAAAAAGCAGGTAAGATACTTTGCAGCTGTACAGGGTGATGGTGAGGCGACACCTGAAGTATTGTATGAAGATTAAGCCGCCTTATCTGAGAAAGAATGTACTGGCACTGATGGGGTCAAGAGGAGTTTCATTGGGTTGAATCCGGAGCTGAGAGAGTTGGTTTATGAGGAGAGACTGAGTATACTGGGATGATAATCATTGAAATTCAGAAGGATGGGATTCGGACCTTATCGAAACATACAAAATAATGAAGGGAATGAATAACATACAAGTAGGGAGGATGTTTCCACTGGCAGGTGAAGGAAGTAGATTTAGAATTGAATTGAGAACGAACTTCTTCTTCCAGAGTGTTCTAATTCTATGGAATTGCCTGCTCAGTGAGGTAGTTGATGCTTTTAAAGCTAAGGTATTTAGAAGAATGAAGTAAATAAAGATACGGTGCGAGCATGGGTCAGTGGATATGAGTGTACGAATAGATCAGCCACGATCTTTTTCAATGGCAGAGCAGGTTCGAATGGCCAGACGGCCTACTCTTGCTCCATTCGTTCTGTTCTTCTCTTCTGAGGAAAGGGAAGTGACCAGTTCTCCCAGCGCAGACCCTCTGCTGTGGTTTGTTTGGCTTGATTTTTCGCAGTCTTGCTGTTTACTGAAAGCAGGCAGTCAGCCGTGTAGCTACCGGACTCAAAGAAGCAGACCAATTCTGATTCGCCCTCACTCTGACATCTCTCCTGTAAGAACCTGGGGTTTATTTTTCCTTTCATGTTTGCCATGGTGTGTTTATGGGGATTGATTCAAGTACTTGGAACAACATCCTGAAATTGGGATAATTTGTTGGTTTTTCAAATAGTTAAGTTATTCTTTCTGCTATCCTCTTCTGTATGCGTTTCATTCAGCTGCGTCACTCCTGGAATATCCACCTTAAACCTGCTTAAATCAATGAGCAAATGTTGGGTCTGCGTTACTTCCTTGAAATGATTTGAGGAGGTCTGTCCTGGCCCATAACAGTGGGTAACAGCTAGATCTAATTTACTGTCATGGGTTGAGAATGGGAGAGTTGTAAGGAAAACGTGAATCAGCAAACACAGTTCTATATATTTTGGAGTGGAAAGCAATGACTAGTATGATAATCCAGGAATTTGTGTTTGCAACCCAACTATTCAAAAAGCATATCAAACATTTGCTGAAGGGTATTCAATGTAATCTTTCCAAATCTGCTGATGGCCCCAAATTGAGATTGTGAGTAGGTGGTCAGGATGTAAAGAAGTTCAAAGGTGATTGAGACAATTGGAGGGAATGGGGAAATACCTGTCAGGTGAAGAACAATGTCGATAGACGTAACATTGAGCACATTGTTTGGAAATATAGAATAACAGGCTAACATTTCAAACAGAACTGATGTAAACCTATTGGTCTGTGAAGGTACTTCTGTGCATACATTTGTTGACTTCTTCACCAAACTCTGAGGTCAATGCAGGGCAGTGAATTCTGAAACCAGAAGTCAATACTGGAATTGAGATTGGCACATGCCCAGTGTACATAGAGCCACCAAGTGGGGAGCTATATCATTGAAAAGGATCTCGATCTCTTTGTCACAGTCACAGAGAGCAGCAACAGAAAGCAGATAGGAAGATAATTAGTATGCTGCCCTTCATTTCTAGGGGACTTGAGTCCAGGAGTAAGGGTGTCTTACTGTAGCAGTACGGGGCCTTGGTGAGTCCCCATCTAGAAAATTGTGCAGTATTGTGTGCACATTTGATCTCCTTACCTAATAAAGGATAAACCTGACATTGAGGGAAAGCAGTGAAGGATAACCAGACTGATCTCTGGGATGACAGGCTTGTTGTTGGAGCAGATTTTGGGGTGACTGGGCCTGTATTCCATGGGGTTTAGGAAAATAGTGGAGATCTCGTGTAATATATATAACTCTGTCATGGCGAGACAGGTTGTCAGCAGGGATGATAATTCCCCTGGCTGGAAAGTCTCAAACAAGGAGCCCACAGTATTAGATGCAAACAGGTCACTCTGCATTGAGATGAGAATAAATGTCTGCACGCAGAGACTGTTTAACCTGGGGAAATCTACTACTACATAAGTCTGTGGAAGCAAAGGCACTGAATATAAATAAGAATTTCAAGACACTAAAGGGATGAAGTTGAAGCAGGAGTTTGGTGTGGGGATACATGGTCAGCCAGCATTATATTGAAAGGGAGAGCAAAATTGATGGAGCGAAGTTCCTACTTCATTTGTTACTCCCGATAGTTAATCAGTTCAACGGATATAGAGAATACAGTGTTTGGGAAGAGATGTTTGGCCAAAGACTAGAATGGGGAAGGTTCAATGTGTTATATGACCTACTCCTTTCCCGATGTTTCTGTGCTCATTTGTTACTCCCGATAGTTAATCAGTTCAACGGATATAGAGAATACAGTGTTTGGGAAAAGTGAATTGAAGAGATGTTTGGCCAAAGACTAGAATGGGGAAGGTTCAATGTATTATATGACCTACTCCTTTCCCGATGTTTCTGTGCAGTCTGTGAGAAAGCTCTGTAAATGTTGTTACAAACTCCCAGATTTCAGGAAAGAAGTCTCTGCAGGGTCGACAGGACTTTGAATCCCGTTCTCTTTTCCAATACCGAGGCAAGTCCGGGGGTTCTGTCTAGGTTTATCCTTAAAGACCTTGGAGCAGTTTGATACAACGGCCTTGCTTGGCAGTTTCGGAGACCATTGAAGATTTTACCACATGTCTGTGTATCTGGAGTCACATTTAGGCCAGACCAGGAAATCACGGGATATTCACTTCCCGAAAGTACACTGGGGAAGCAAATTTATGTTGACAATTGACATGGGCTTCAAGGTCAGGATTGCTGGCATCGGATTTTACATCTCAATATTTTATTAATTGTTTCTAACTTCTACCAGCTGCCAAAGCTTTTACCTGGTCTGGATTAGTAGTCCAGTGTCAATTCCACAACAGCACCATCTCCACATGGAGAACTATGGGAAGCCACGCTGAGCTGATTATTTCTGTACTGCTTGACAGCTCTGTCAGGAAGAACCCTCCCCAATTTTCCTATCGTGATAGGACTGAGGGGCTGGTAATTGGTCAGATTGTAATTATTCCCCTTTTAGGGGATGGGACATAGTTGAGTAATCTCCACATTGCCAGGGAGATGTCAGAGTTGGAACTGGAATGAAACAGTGTGCCCAGTGATACGGCTTGTTGTGCAGCACAAGTCTTCTGTTCTTTTGCAGGAATGGTGTCAGGGCCCATTGCCTTTGGCGTATCGACTACATTCAATTGTTTCTTCATGTCACGTGTGGCAAATCGAATTGGTTGAAGACTGGCATCTGTGATTCTGTGGGCATTATTCAAGCAACACTTCTGGCTGAGCATGGTGCAGACACTGCATTCTTGTCTTTTACACTGATGTACAGGAAGGTTCCATTCTTTCGAGGCATGGTAGAGCTATAGCCTCAGCAATAGCTGCTGAGATGTTAGTCTAACAACCCCAGTAATATTCTGGTGATCTGAGATCGAATCATGTTACAGGAGATGGTAGAATTCAAATCCAACAAATGTTTGGAATTAAGTGTCTAATGATGATCATGAATCAATTGCTGATTGTGGGAGAAACCCATCTGCTTCACTGATGCCGTTTTTGGAAGTAAATTGCCATCCATACCTGCTCTGGACACATGTAACTCCAGACCCACAGCAAAGTGGTTGACTCTTAACTAATATCTGGGCAATAAATGATGACCGAACCAGTGACGCCGTAATCCCATTGAACAATCTTGATTTTAAATAATATTTGTGGAATCCTCTTTTATTGTCAGTTGTTTCATAGTTCAACTGTATTTCTGACTGGATGTGGCAGAACTGTAGAGCTTCTATCTGATCTGTTTGTTTTGTATTCATTTCGGCCTCTCTCTCAGATATCAGTCCTGCTGTTTGGAATGTAAGTACAGTGGTCAAGTGCAGTAGATTTAAATGAATTGTCATCATTTTTAGGTACATATGGTTCTGACACTGGTACATTCACCAACTCGTCTCTGAAACATCGATCTGCTTAATGGGAATGACAGACTGAGGGATTATCCTGGGCAAAATGTTACAGATTGTGATTCAATACAATTCGCCTTCTGTCCAGCTGTGATCGACAGTACCACATAAATTCCCAGTTTTGAGCTGCAATTTATGCATTGCAATTCTGCTATCTGTCCCCCAGTTCACACCGAGACCCATTCACCCATCACCCCATGACCTACTCTGGAAGCTTCCATTTAAGTATTCTCATTCTTCTGAGCGTTTGTCCATGGTGTCACACCTCTTACTTGTCATGATTCTCAAAACCCCTAAACTTGCCAGCCAGGCAGCACCGTGGGTCCGTGGTTAGCGCTGCTGCCTCACAGCACTCCGGGCCCAGATTCAATTCCATCTTCCGGCAACTGTCTATGTGCAGTTTCCACATTCTCCCCATGTCTGCGTGGGTTTGTTCCAGGTGCTTTGGTTTCCACCTACTGTCCAAAGAAGTGCAGCTTAGGTGCATTGGCCTTGTTAAATTGCCCATAGTGTTCAGTTATGTGCATTACTCAGGGATAAATGTAAGATATTGTAATGTTTGATTTAATCTTCATAGAATCGTTGTGAACTTGTTGGGCCAAAGGGTCTGTTACCACACCATAGCGATTCTAATTCTAACATTCATCTGAATCTTTCCCTTTCAGTCATGCCACCTTCGGTTTTTAAATTGAATGTGGTTCCCTCTGTTTCTCTTCATGGTCTTCCTTAAGCTCTCTGCAGCGGCAATGATGCCAGTCTTACGTCGTTTCAGAACCAATGAATTTCTGCATCTTGCGTTATTGTTCACTTCTCAGTGTATGGCGCTTCATGTTGGACAGGGCATTTGGGCGGCTTTGACACACGTCTTTAAAGGTGTTCAAAACCAGAAATTGCTGGAGAAATGCAGCGTGTCTAGCAGCATCTGTGGAGACAGAGAAACAGAGATAGTGTTTCAAGCCCGGTGTGACCCTTATTGAGAACTGAAAAGACCTCCTTAATCCCTTGACAAAAGTGGACGAGGGATGATGGGAAACAGAGAATGTGGAGATGCAATGCCACAAAGGAATACGATTTTAATTGTGGTGAAAGGGAAACAGATATAAAATGGGTGTAAATTAAAGTATAAATGGGAGAAATGATTTCTCTCAATTCAGTGCAAGATAAACAAGTCACAGACAAGCAAGCAGAATGCATGAAAAATGGAAAACAGACGTAATGTGGTCAGGCTGTGAAGTCATGGGAATGAATATGAACTCCTTCAGGCTGGAACATACCAAAGTATAAAAGGAAGTGTTACTCCAGCTTGGGCTGTGCTTCATTGGAACATTAAAGCAGATCAGGACCGAAAAGTCAGCATGAGAGCAACGTAAGTTATTGGAATGGGGGAGCAATGGGAAGGTCAGAATTATTCCTACAGATAGAGTGGAAGTGTTCCTTAAAACAGTCTCTGCTTGGTCTCCCCAGTGTAAAGGAAACTGCATTGTGAGCAGCAATTACAGGAGACTGGATTGAAAGTGTAAAGTGAAATGCTGCTTCACCTGCAAGTTGCGACTGGAACCTTGGACAGTGAGGAGTGAAGAGGTGGTTGGGCAAGTGTTACACCTTCTGCAATTGCATGGGAATGTGTCATGGGGGGAGTGGGGAAGTGTTCAGGGTGATGGGGGTGTCACAGAAGGAATGGTCCCCATGTAATACTGACAGTGGACGGGAGGGGAAGATGTGTTTGATGGTGTAGTCCTGCTAGAGGTGGTGGAAGTGGCATAGGATGATTCCACGAATGTGGATTCTAGTGCAGTAGGAAGTGATGACAAGGGGAGATATATCATTGTTCTGCGAAGGAGGGGACGGAGTGAGGACGACACTGTAGGCGATGGGACAGTGACAGCTGAAGGCCCTGTTCACCGGAGTTAGGGGATTTCTGGTTTAAAGAAAAATGAGGTCAGGTCAGAGGTAGTTCACTGGAATGTGACATCATCAAACAGAAACAACAGAGATGGAGAAACTGGGAGAATGGTTTCAGCATCCGCTGATCATGTGTTCAGCCACATGCAGAAGTTCCTCCTGAATGCTTGAAAAGAACCAAACATTTAAATTGAGGATTTCTGTCTCTCATCTGGTCTGAAGAGGGATTTGGAAATAGACCCAGACGAAGGTTAGTGGACATACAGGAGCAGACATTCAAGCAGATATCCCATAACACTCAGCAATTATTGTTTCTGTTTAAGAAGGACTCCGAAGAAGATGAACTGCCCGTGGTTGACGAAATCTATCAAGGATACTATTCATTCGCAAATTAACGAGCATTGTGTGTGCCCAGACGCTGGGCATGAATTTCAGCTGTGCTTCCTGAATTACCTCCAGATACCTCTGCCATTACTGCTGCATTCTCTTCCTTGCTCATCTCCCCTTCCTGATTCCAGGTTATCCCTATCCAGTTACAGAGCACATTCTCTCACATTATGGTTCCTATCTGAGGCTTTTTGAACAGGTCTACCTGCCCTGCACTAGCATCAAGCTGTGTTTTGTGCTGCCACTTTGCCTCTGGTCTCAGTGTGACTCGATCTCTACATTCATGTTGTTTTACACCTCCCACTCTCATCACATTCTGGAAAGTTTCCTTCTTGGAGTAAACCTTCTTGAAAATATCTCTCCCCCTTTGCACTGAATTCACACTGTGATCCAAATTTCAAAAGGTATACTCAGCCTTCATCTCACTCTGCTAAAGGTAACTGCATCCTTACCGTGTGGTATTAGAATTCCATTTCTTACTTTGGATTTGGCCAGATGTACGCTTTCAGTGTAGGGATCATCACCCACTTTCGACAAAGGAATTTAAATGTTTGACTTCCTAATGAGTGTGAGACTTTAGGTAGAAATGAAGTCTGGAAAGTATATTGAAGTCATTTGGAGAATGTGACTGGGGAACTGGCTACAGTGAACAGGTTTAAATTACACCAGTACTTTGCATTGTTCCACACAGGGGAAGGAACTGTAAGCATGTCAATGACATAAACAAACTATTAATAAGAGGCAAGTTGCTGAAGTGTCTCTAACAAAAGGAACAAGGTTTTTTGACAAACGGACAAGAGTAAGGGTAGACCGGTCAGCAGTAATTCATAGTTGTTTTTTTTTTAAAAAAAGTGGTTACAGAATGACTGGTGGTACTGTGTGAAAGATTCCATAACTCTCTAGATTTCAGGAGTATTCCAGCGAAACTGGAGAACCTCCAACGTGGCGCCTGTCTTCAAGAAAGGAATGAGACAGAAAGCAGGAAACATTTAGCCGAACCATTCTTACTGGGAATCTGCAAGAGTCTATTATTAAGGAAAGAATTGAAGGGCATTTAGCAAAGCATGGTTTTGTGAATTGGAAACTATATTTTGCCTGCAAAGCTATTCTGAGAGCCCTGAAAATGTAACATACGGACTTGATAAAGGGGAACTGGTAGGCATGCAGCTTACCAGAGATCTTACACAAGGTATCACAAAATAAAGGTTCTTACACAAGACAGAAGCTCATAGTGTTACGGACAATGTATTTGTAATGGGATGATGGGTGGTTAGCACATAGAAATCGGAGAGTCAGGATTAATGGATCGCTTATGATAAAAACATATCTACGGGGGTATCAAAAATACCAGTCGATTGGCATCAGTTATTTACAGTCTATTCTGACAGTGGTTAGCACATAGAAATCGGAGAGTCAGGATTAATGGATCGTTATGATAAAAACATATCTACGGGGGTATCAAAAATACCAGTCGATTGGCATCAGTTATTTACAGTCTATTCTGACAGTCTGACGGCGGGAGCTGAATGCAATATACATCCGAGTTTGAGAATGACACTGCGAACCAAAAGGCAGGCTGTTATTTAATGAAGAAGACTCCAAACAAAGGAACAGTAAAAAGAAATTGGAGTGTTCCTGCGTATGAAACATAAAGTCAGCGTGGTGTTGCAACAAGTAACTCGATTGATGCAGTACGCAGGTTCCTGGGATGAAAGGGTTGAAATATTGAATAGATCTAAAATGGTGAGGCAATTATTCATTGTGCTTGAAAGTAATGAGCGTGATATTACTGAAACGTAAAGGATACAGAGGGGACTTCACAAGGTAGATGCTGAGAATGAGTTTCCACACCTGGGCAGAGTCTCGAACTGAGAGACGAATAAGGAATATCGATTTGAAACTGAGATACAAAGAAATGTCTTCTTTCAGAAGGTCATGAAGTCTGAATTTAACTAACCCAAAGAGTTGTGAAGGCTGGGTCACTGAATGTTTTTACAGATGGGCTGGATTGGATTTTGACATATCAGCGAGTTGAGGGATATGAGGGGTTAGCACGAGAGTGGAGTTTAGCCCTGGAGACTGAGAGAACGTCCCCATCATGGTGACCTCGGTCAGTGTTGGGAATTGAATCTGCGCTATTGGCCTCCCTCTGCATCACAAACCAGCCGTCCAGCCAACTGTGTGGGAGCCTGTGTAACTGTTTCAAACAGAAACACTCACAGACAAAGGGCAAGTGAAACTTTCATAACAAGGAAAAAGGTACAATTCAGGTAACGGTCAAGGTACCACCTGAAAATAAAAATGTTCTCTGCTGGAAATTGTGGAAACAAGTGCTATCTTGAGCTGAATGCAATAAGGTGACACAAGTAAAATAACCAGAATAAAAATTGTGTTTAGATATCGACAACTATTAAATAACAGTATATTTCTGATTGGTCTATTTGAAGGATGCTTACTATTGCATGAAAGTAGAAAGTTGATGGGAGATATTGGTAGGAGAGTCCGTCCCCATGGGAAATGCCGAAGGAACACATGCTTGAAGAAACCCAGGATAAAAATGCCTGAGTATCATCTGGTCAGTGTCAGGACGCCGGGGGCTGAATGACTGAAAGTTCCTATAACATGGAGCTCAGGCGACAGTTAGATCACTCCCGATCTTATTAAATGTTAGAGCACATTTGAAGGACGGAATGGCCTCATTATGGATTTCAATTTCGTGTGCATGTAATTTTAATTTGTAAAAAACACATTGTTCGTTCCCCTCATGTTTTCCACACGGGGGCACTGTCATTCACCTGAAACCGGGAATTATTTGGAACGTTATCTGGAACATTCCATAATCAGCACTCTCCAGAGCATTCTATAAATGAGTGGGGGTATCACAAAGGCTAGAGAGAGGAGGGGGAGGTGCTGCCTACAGCAGTGAGAATGTTGGAGCATGAGCCTTGTTCTGAGGTAGGTGCTATAACAGATATACTGTGAATGTGAGGGAGCAGAGTGAATACAATGACCCTTATACTGACAGAGTGGGGAAGGTTATTGACGCTTGTCCTGTATTGCTGGACATTTCTTCAGACCACAGATACTGCACTGAGCTCAGACCATGCTTGGTGGGTCTGCTGGTGTGGCTTCCTTTGAGAAGAGAATGGTCGCCCTCTCTACTACCCCATCCAGCAGGACATCAATGCCCCTGTCGACAAACCCGTGGTGTAATTGCCCCTTATGGATGGATAGAGCTCTGAAAGATGGTGGAATCAAGGGTTATGGGGATTAGGCAGGAACAGGATACTGATTGTGGATGATCAGCCAAGATCATAATGAATGTTGGTGCAAGTTTGAAGGGCCGAATGGCCTGCTCCTGCACCTATTGTCTATTGTCTATTATCTATTTCTTATCTGCCATGCTCAGTCTCAACTGGGCAGGGATCTCCGAACTGAGAAAGTTCAATTATTTGCCCACTGGCGTTTATTTTTGGCATCAGTGCCAGGGATCACGGAATATCCAGGGATTTCCGGCGATGATGAATACCTCCAACTGTGCTGAGTGGGAGAATCAGGCTTGCATTGAATGATAGGGACACCATGCGGTGGGGCGGGTAGTGAATGAGGTGAGTTCGAGAAGATAGCACCAGGAAACTAGCTCAGTCTCATACAGACAATCGCTCTGACACTCAATGAAAATGACACTGAGAGAAATTAGTGTTAGATTCAGTCCAGAGTCAAAGACTCTGCTGCCCCCACTCCCAGGTACAAAGCTGCAGAACAAATCCTAATCCAAAACTCTCCACCATCTGAACTCACACCAATATTCCATTCACCCATCATTCCTGGTAATGTTGGCTTATGTTGTCAGATGCTATCGACATGTCTACATTCAGAATTCTGAAACCTGTGAACACATCTTTCCATGACTTTGTTTCTCAAACTCCCCCTCTCTGTCTATATCCCAAACTACTTTCATTTACAGTTGTACAATCCTACTGCACGGAGACAAGCCCTTCAGCCAGAACTGGTCAATTCTGACGAAATGTCAGTCCACATTGACTCCATATTCCTGTACTTGGCCCATATCCATCTCAGCCTTTCTTATCCATGCGTTTTTCGAACAAAATGCAGCGAGATTTTGTAACATCCAGAAAGGCACCAAGACAAATTTCGCTGAATCTACCATTCATCTCACTACGGTGCTCAGTTTATACAGAAACAGTTTGACTGCAGCTTAGATCAAAGAAGAAGAAGCAAACATTGGTGTAAGAAGTGCATGGAAGACAATGCTGCAGGGAAAACTAAGTTTATGTTATAAACAGGAAATTAGATACACAAGAATTTGCAGGAAAACCTCAATAGAACTGGTTGCAACTGAAGGAAGAAAGTCGGAAAGTGCGGCCCCCGAAGAGCACAGCAGGTCAGGCAGAATACGAGGAGCAGGAAAGACTATGTTTCAGTCATAAACCCTTCGTCAGGTATTCACATTAGAATTCACTGCATTTGCAGTTGTCACTTTCTCGCAAACCTTTGTCAGAAGAGAGCAGAGTCAATGTTTCAATCTGGGGAGTATACATCAGAACATTATTGGTTACCGATCTACAGTGTATGCAGCTTTTTGTTTTATTTTAAATCAGCAATTATCTTGCACGCTGTAGTATTAATGGAACACTTGATCTGGAAAGGAGGAGAAGGGGTGAGGGCAGCTGTGCAGGCAATGTGTCAGTCACAGCTTAAGGCCCTGTCCATTAGAATGTGAATCCTGGGGTGAAGGTAAAGGAGGGCTTGACACAGGCACCACGCTGGAATTCGACATCATCTGAACAGATGTGACAGAGCCAGAGAAAGTGGGAGAAATAAGTCACTCACTCCGATGGTCGTTAGGTGGCAAAGTGGCTAGAAATAGTGCATTAGAACACCAATGACCTGGGTTCGATTCCACCCTTTGGTCATTATTTCTGTGGTGTTTGCGTTTTCTCCCCGGGTTTGTGTGGGTTTCCTTCGGGTGCTTGGTTTTCCTCCCACAGTCTAAATATGCACAGGATAGGTTCAGTAGCCTCGCTAAACTGCCACAAAGTATCCAGGGAAATGCAGGTTAGGTGGATTGTCTAAGGGAAATGTAGAGTCACTGGGGTAACATATGGGTGTGTTGGTCAGCATGTTATCTGGAGGGTCAGTGTGGACTCCATGGCCAAATGGCCTGTTTCCACACTGCAGGGTTTCTATAGTTTCTATTTAGCTGTCTGTGTTTGGAAACACTTCCCAGGATCCTGCCTACAAGTGCCGACCCAGTTTGGCTCACAAACATTTTACACCATCCGTTTGTCTGACATTAACACCATCAGCCACTCCTCGGCACTTTGGCACAGCTTATCAGGGTCCCGTTTTACTGTGAGTTATGTGTTTGGAAACACTTCCCAGGATCCTGCCTACAAGTGCCGACCCAATTTGGCTCACAAACATTTTACACCATCCGTTTGTCTGACATTAACTCCTCGGCACTTTGGCACATCTTATCAGGGTCCCGTTTTACTCTGAGTTAATCATCTTTACTGTCCACTACCTCACCAATTTTGGTATTACCTATTAACTCACTAACCAAAATCCATTAGATCCTTGTGGTAAACTGTTGGTCACAGGCCTCCAGTCCACATAAAATATGCCGCACCAGCATTACCTTCATCTTTTACCTTTGAGTGAATTAACTACAACTCTCCCTGTCTTCCATGCGATCTAACCATGCTTAATAGTTTGCCACGTGGGACCTTTTTGAATGCCTTATTAAAGTCCATATTCTATTCCGCAGTTCTATTTTTGTGCCTTCATCAATCTTATTCTTCACTTCTTCAATAAACTAAATCAAATTAGTGAGACAAGATTTCCCACATGCAAAGTGGAATTTACCTTTCCAAACACAAGTAAGTCCTGTCCCTCAGAATCCCTTCCAACAACTTACCCACCAATGACATCAGGCCCACCGGTCTATAGTTCCCTTACTTTTCCTTACCAACTGTTCTTGAACAATGGCATAACCTTACCTGTGGCTGTCTATGATAAAAATATCTCAGCCAGATATCAAACAATGACTTCCCTAGCTTCCCATAAGATTCTGGGGTACACCTGATCAGGTCATAGAACACAGATCAGGTCAGCACAGTACAGGCCCTTAAGCTGTTGATGTTGTGCCGGCAATTTATCCTACTCTAAGATCAGATTAACATATGTGCCTTTCATTGTACTAACTTCCAAGTGCCTGTCCAAGAGTCACATAAATGGTCAGAGGGAGTTATGTACCATAATGCATTTTAAGATGGCCAGCTCCTCATCTTCTGTAATATGAACGCTTTTGAAGATATCACCATTCATTTCCCCAATTTCTCTACCTTCCATATCCTACTCCACAGTAAATACAGATGAAAAATATTGACGTAGTATCTCACCAATTTCCTGTAGTTCCACACATAGGTCACTTTTCTGATCTTCAAAGGGCTCTGTCCTCTCCCTAGTTACTATTTTGACCTCAATGTATTGGTAGAATCTCTTTAAATTGCCCCTTACCTTATTTTCGAAAGTTATCAAATGCCCCCAGTTTACCCTCCTCATTTCCCTCTTGAGTATTAGCCTACAGCCCTGGTACTCCTCAATGGATTCACTCGATCCCTCCTGTCGGTACCTATCATATGTTTCCGTCTTTTTCTTGAACAGAACCTCAATTCCGCTCGCCATCCAGCATTCCCAAACAGCCTTGCATTGCTCATGAACCGGAACATACTCTATCTAGAACCATGTCATCTCATTTGTGATGGCCTCCCACTTTCCTGTCTCGAGCTTCTCCCAAGCAGCTTTTGAAATTGCCAATATAAAACGTTCAAAGTTGGCCTGATTCAATTTAGAACTTTACCATTTATGTCAGGGCTGTTCTTCTCCATAAGTATTTTAAAACTGTTAGTTACAGAATAACAGGCTCAAGAAGCAGAATGGTCTCCTCCTGTCCCTCTGCAACAGACCGGAGAGGCTAAATGGCCTCCTTGTATCTCTCTGTAACAGGCTCAATGGGCTAAATGGCCTCCTCCTGTCCCTCTGTAACAGGCTCAATAGGCTGAATGGCCTCCTCCTGTCCATTTGCAACAGACTCGAGAGGCTAACTGGCTTCCTCCTGTCCATTTGCAATAGACCCGAGACGCTGAATGGTCTCCTCCTATCCCTCTGCAACAGACCCGAGAGGCTTTATGGCCTCCCACTTTCCATCTGTAACAGGGTCGAGAGGCTGAATGGTCTCCTCCTGTCATTCTGTAACAGACCCATGGGGACAGAATTACCTTCTCCTGTTCCTGAGCAGCAGTCTCAATGCTCTGAATGATGTCACAAGGAGCAGCACTGCACAACCCCAATCGGCAATAAATAGTGGACACTGGTTTATTGTCTATGGAAGTGTCCCCACTGGTCACCTTATGCAGCCGGTCTGTTTATTTATCTATATCTCCCTCTATAAACAGTATGTAATATAAACAGTCCTGCAGTGTTCTTGCACTACTCCCACATACACGGAAGAAAGAAAAAGAAGATTGAAAGATTTATGGTCCGACGCTAAGCAACGCCCATCTATTCCGCCCAGACTGACTAAATGTTCCCTTTTATTGGGATAGGAAAAGTGATGTAAGGAAGGTGTTAACTGAGCCTGTTTGTTTAGTGACTGCGATTAATGCCAGTCTCCATGGATTGTAATCATCCCAGTGGAGGGGTTCCATCTTTTAATGATCAATGGGTTCCGTTGAATGTGCTATTCCACAGTATGAGTGCGAGCACCACCGACTGCATTAAAAGAGATCAGCAGCTCAAGAGATGCAGTGGGAGCGATCAGAATCTGAGCACAAGTGTCTGGAATGTTCCAACAATGATTCACAATCTGAGAACATTAGGCCGGAATGTTTCGAGAATAGACAGGAGTTTATATTTGGATGTTTGGCTTCTTTCTAAATATTATGATCGAAACCCATTATGGTGGCGGACAGAAAATGCACTTTACATTATTCAATATTTTTATTATCCAATCCTGGCTTTCGTTGGTGTCCCTGGTAAGTCTCAATGTACAGTCATTAATGTTATAAATCATGATTGACTGTAATACTGTCCTTTCATTGACTCTATTATCATTGTCGCTGTTATTGTTCCTGCTGAGACTCTAAATCGAGATGTTCACTTTACAAACAACTACTAACTGCAGCAATGAACTTGTTAATTCATTCTCTCCCTCCTTGCTTCTGGCAGTGTTACTCATGGGTCTCTATGTTGACCTGTCCCGTTTTAACTGTGAAACATGATTCATTTATCACTGCCCTTGCTGCTTAAATATTGAAAGCATTGAGGCACTATGTTCTGTTCTGTTCTGGTTATGGAATGCATTTCGTCCCTCTGACTACATCCCATCCCAGGCCAATACTGAGCTTAAAAACACTGGCATACTCTACACAGCTCGCCATGCTGGGCAGATAGTTCAGCTTACTGAGCAATACACTGGCACGGCCTGCACAGCTCCCCATGCTTGGTAGATAGTTCAGCTTACTGAGCAATACACTGGCACGGCCTACACAGCTCCCCATGCTGGGTAGATGGTTCAGCTTTCTGAGCAATACACTGGCACGGCCTGTACAGCTCCCCGTGCTGGGCAGATAGTTCAGCTTACTGAGCAATGCACTGTCATGGTCTGCACAGCTCCCCATGTTGGGCAGATAGTCCAGCTTACTGAGCAATACACTGGCTCGGCCTGCACATCTCCCCATGCTGGGCAGATAGTCCACCTTACTGAGCAATACACTGGCACGGTCTGAACAGCTCCCCATGCTGGGTAGATAGTTCAGCTTACTAAGCAATGCACTGGTACAATCTGCACAGCTCTCCATGCCGGGGAAGACAGTTTATTTTCTAAGCAATACATTGGCATAGTCTGCAGAGCTCCCCAGTTAGTCACACTGCCCTGTCCTTTCCCCCATATTTTACCAATCTGGCCTATTTCTATCTTAATTATCTGTTTCTATCTTGAATGCCAATTATTCTGTCCTTCCGTATCTTTCCCTGTCTTTGAGTTTTGGCTCCCTAATGTATCGATTGCTGACATTGTGAAACTTAGAAACAATAAAATGGTGTGTGTGGGCTGTTGTTCACTTCCCCGTGTGTCCCATGTTCCATGTTATATATGCAATCCTGCAGTCCTCTTGCACTACTTCCACACACATGGAAGAAAGTAAAAAAAGCTGACAGTTTAATGATCCATGTTGGACAGGAGGGATTGAGCAGTTTTGACTCACGTCTTTGAAACTTCGTCTGAAGCTGTCCACTGAGCACCTGTGTTTGTCCCTCTCAGCTGATTATGCAATCCTGCAGTGCTCTTGCACTACTTCCACACACATGGAAGAAAGTAAAAAAAGCTGACAGTTTAATGATCCATGTTAGACAGGAGGGATTGAGCAGTTTTGACTCACGTCTTTGAAACTTAGTCTGAAGCTGTCCACTGAGCACCTGTGTTTGTCCCTCTCAGCTGATGGTGTGGTCAGTAGCACGAGGAAGCCCTTCGAGTATTATTGTAATGGGGCATGCATCGAGGTGACCTTATAGAGGTTTTCAAAATATGAGCGGCATTAATAGAGTAAATAGACAAAGTATTTTCCCTGGGGTCGGGGAGTCCAGAAAAAGACAGCATAGGTTTAGCGTGAAAGGGGAAGGAGACCAAAGAGGCAACTTTTTTCACACAGTGTAGTACATGTATGGAATGAGCTGCTGGAGGAAGAGATGGAGGCTGGTACAATTGCAACATTTTAGAGGCATTTGAATCGGTATGTGAATAGAAAGGGTCAGGAGGGATATGGGCCGGTGCTAGCAGGTAGGACTAGATTGGGTTGGGATATTGGGTTGGCAAGGACGGGTTGGACCAGAACGTCTGCTTCCATGCTGTTCATCTGTGTGACTCTATCACTCTAAGAAAATCTTCTTACTGACTCCTGTTATTCAAAATTTAGTGGAGGTGTTGTGGATGGTTTGCTGGAGGGTGTGCTGTGAGCTGCCCCGGGATATGGGCCGGTGCTAGCAGGTAGTACTAGATTGGCTTGGGATATTGGGTTGGCAAGGACGGTTTGGACCAGAACGTCTGGTTCCATGCTGTTCATCTGTGTGACTCTATCACTCTATGAAAATCTTCTTACTGACTCCTGTTATTCAAAATTTAGTGGAGGTGTTGTGGATGGTTTGCTGGAGGGTGTGCTGTGAGCTGCGCCAGACATTCAGGGAGACCTGAGGATTTTGAGACCCAACTCTGGATGGAGCATGGGGACTGTAGTTACAGTCTCTGGGTCTGTAAAATGAACAACAAATGGAGCAGAGGCTGCAGAGTGTGGAAGCTCTGAAACCAGAGCGTTAGTCTGTGTGGGGAAAAGGATCTGCCAAATCTGTCTGTGTCTTAACGAGGACACACACACCTGACACCCATGCATGCACATGTGCACACACACACACACGCACACGCACACGCCACGCTCTTTTTCTCACACACAAACACACATACATGCTCTCTCTCTTTCACTCTTCCCCCACCCCCGCGCGCACACACTCCGCATTTCTCACATGCATACCCGCATAAATCTGTGTGGGTGAATTTGAATTTGCAGATTTGTATTTGCAAATGCAATCTTTTTTTTTTAAATCATGCACTTTGTAGACCGTCAGTCAATGTGGCATTTTATAAATTTCTGTTTGGAACTAGAACAGTCTGATTGCAGAGTAAAACACAGACGGACTCCAAACAAGACCTTCCCTGGCTTTGTTCCGGGGAGGTCACATCTTCGCCGAAGAGAAAATTGATAGTCAGGAAAAGGCTGTAGATGTTATATAATGGACCTCAGTAAGGTTTTTGATGAGGTAAGCTGACGGAGAAGGCGTAATTGCAAGGCGTCCAGTGTCTACAAGCTAAATGGATGGAGAACGGGCTGGGCAGCAGCAGACAGAGAGTAGCAGTGGAAGGGAGTTTCTCAAAATGAAGAACTGCTCTGGGTGGTGTTTCACAGGGTTTAGTGCTGGGACCGCTATTGTTTATGATATACATAAATGAACAAAAGGAAGGTAAAACTGGTCTGATTAATAAGTTTGCAGATGGCACTACGATTGGTGGAGTAGCAGAAAGTAAAGGGGACTGTCAGAGAATGCAGCAGAAACTAGATAGATTGGAGAGTTGTGCAGAGAAATGGCAAATAGAGTTCAATCTGGACAAATGTGAGATGATGCATTTTGGAAAATCTAATTCAAGAATGAACTATATGGTAAATGGAAAAAAGCCCTGGGCAAAATTGATGTACAGAGATCTGGATGTTCAGATCCATTGTTCCTTCGAGGGGCAGGTCGATAGAGTGGTCAAGAAGGCATGCAGCATACTTTGCTTCCTGCAGTCCACCATTTTAAGAAGGGCAGAAAAGCGAAAGTGGCGAAGTACAGACCAGTTAACTTGTCATCCACAGGAGGGATTCTGTTGGAGTATATTTTGTACAAGAGATGACAGATCATGTTACAGTTGTCTATGGCTTTGGTTCAACAACATTTCAAATAGTTCGTACAGTTCTGATTGCCACCTTAGCAAAAGGATGTGGGTGCTTTGGAGAGGATGCAGAGGAGTTTCACCAGGATATTTCCTGTAATTGGAGGGAACTGGCTATGAAGAGAGGTTTGGTAGATTAAGATTATTTTCATTAGACTGACGGAAGTTCGGGGGACCTGATTGAGTTCTACAAAATCATGAGAGGTATAGACATGATGGATAGCAAGACGCTTATTCCCAGAGAGGGCTATTCAATTTCTAGTGGTAAGGAATTCAAGATGAGAGGGAAAAGGTTTATGGGAGATATGTTCAGAAAGTTCTTTACACAGAGACTGGCAGATGCCTGAAACGCAATGCTAGCGCAGGTGGTAGACGTGGTCACGATAGCGACATTTAATATGTATGTAGACAGATGCATTAATGGGTAGGGAGCAGAGGGATACAGATCCTTCGAAAATAGGTGACAAGTTTAGATAGAGGATCTGGATCGGTGCAGGCTTGGAGGGCCCCAAGGATCTGTTCCTTTGCTGGATTTTTTTTTGTTCTTGGTAAATACTGGCGAAAAGTGTATGTCCATATTTGAAAGGAAAATGAAAACAAGGTCAAATGTGGCACAGTAAATGTGTGGACAGGATGATTTATTGTAGAGAACAGAAAATTGACAGGGAGGCGAAACTGTTCCATTATGTCTGCCTTCACGGACGAAGATCCATAAAATATCCCAGAAATGCCATAGGACGATTGTAACGAAACACTAAAATCATTCATACTAGTTACGTGGTAATATATGACAACATACCTGGATTGATGATTGATAAATCTGACAAACCAGATGTACTTCATACTGCAAATTCAGAGAAAGCAGCAATACACAGATGGATTGTATTGTGGATGACTGTATTTATCCGTATTCAATTCGAAAGTATATAAATGCATTCCAACGATTTAAGAAGGGTAGAAGAAGGAGAGTGGAAAACTACAGACATACATGGATTGTATTGTGGATGACTGTATTTATCCGTATTCAATTTTAAAGTATATAAATGCATTCCAACGATTTAAGAAGGGAAGAAGAAGAGTGGAAAACTACAGACCAGTTTACTTGTCATCTGCAGGAAGTAATATTTTGCAATCTATCATAACGAATGTGATATTGGACACTGAGAAAGGAAAAGCAAACTTCAAGAGAATTATTCCGCATTTATGAAAGGAAGGTTATAATTTACAAACGTTTTGTTTGAAGATATATCTTGTAGACCTAATCATAGAGAAGCAATGTTTGCGATATAGTCAGATATTCAGGAGGATTTTTAATCAGCACACATAGTAACTTAACAGAAAACATTAAAGCAAAGGGTATTGGGAGGAACATATACAAGCAGGGAAGGTAAAAGTTAAGTTTGCCTTCATTTAAAGGGAATCCGAATACAGACGATGAAGGGTCAACTAGACTCAAAGCATTAACTTCCTTCCTTTTACGGATGCTGTCTGACTCACTGTTGTGTCTAGCATGTCTTAGTTTCAGTTCAGATTCCAGCTTCTGCAGTAATTTGTTCAGATGAACAGTAAAAACATTCTGCGCTAGTTACACAGAGCGCTGGTGAGACTGTTCCTGGAGCTGAAAAATGTGTTGCTGGAAAAGCGCAGCAGGTCAGGCAGAATCCAAGGAGCAGGAGAATCGACGTTTCGGGCATAAGCCCTTCTTCAGGAATGCTTATGCCCGAAACATCGATTCTCCTGCTCCTTGGATGCTGCCTGACCTGCTGCGCTTTACCAGCATCACATTTTTCAGCTCTGATCTCCAGCATCTGCAGTCCTCAATTTCTCCTAGACTGTACCTGGAGCATTGTATACAATTTAGATGTCTTGATCTGAATAAAATATATTGATCCCATATACTGAATGGACATCCTCCAGATTAATCCCTCAGATAGCAAGGTTTTCTGCCGACAAAACTTGGCCTGAGATCAAGGCGGGAATCGGTTTGTGAATCTGGTGAACATTGATAGATTGATATATGAGAGCTTCATGTCTGTTTTACTTGGGAGAATGAGGATGCAGAGACAGAATTCGAGAAGATGGGCTGAGAAGCTCTTGAGCAGATTGAGGTAAGATTGATAGTTTTGGCTAGTATAAAATTGGACATGTCCCTCGTTCCAGCTCAGTTACATGTCAGGCTGCTATTGTAGACAATGAATGAAAGGCGCTGATGAAAATGTTTAAATAGAATCTGGTCACAGGTGAGGTGCCGAGGACTGGAGAACACCCTTTATGGGAAGGGCTGTAGAGATTAATCAAGGAACTACAGACCAGTGAGTATCAGATCAGTGTTCGAGAATCTATTGCAGAAAATAGGTGGTTGTCGAATACTGTTTGTGTGTCAGTGCTGTATCCCTTATTATTTGTGGTATTCATAAATGATATAGATGTGAACTGAAGGGGCATGGGATGAATGTAATAATTAGGTTTGTGTCTGACATATAGATTACTCAGGTGGTTGGCAGTGAGGAAGAAGGTCTTGCGTTACAGAAAGATACAGATGGAATGGTCAGATGGGCAGATCAATGGCAGATGGAATGTAACGCTGATAAATATGAGGTGATGCACTTTGAAGGAAGGAACCAGACAGGGGAGGACTCAATAAATAGCAGTAGATTCGCAAGTTCAGAAGGTGCTTATCCACACATCCTGGGTTTATGAAGCGTACATTAAGAAGAGTGAAATGTAAAAACTTCTCAACATACAGTATACCAAGGTGAAATGTTAGAGAAAATCATTGGATCTTCCTTACAGGTTGAAACCAGAGAATAGGAAAATGGCAGAACTATGAAGCAACCACTTCTGTTCTGCCTTCACAAAAGAAAACATTTCATAAAGTAAACTCCAAGCACCTTATGCGTAGTGCATCCGTGTTATGTTAGCATGCTTTTCTGGAAGTGGGAATAAAGCCATTTTTTAAACCAGTCTCAAAGGCATCTTCCATCGCTGAGAGAGCAGACCTATGTTCTCTCTGGAATTCAGAAGCTGGTGGGGAATGGCTCACTGTTTCAGAACGAGGGTATTGTGGCTGTTGACAGGATTATGGACAATGTCACACTGAGTCGAGGAATACCATGGAAAAGTCCATCTGTGCAGTTCCTGCTCCATTTGTTTGTGATGTTGGAGCATATCTGACACCTTCCTGTTCCTGTGTTAGTGACTTGAGAAGCTGAATGGCTTCTCCCTGATGCTTTGTAAATGACTCCAGGTGTGAAATAGTCACTTTCTGATCCCGTGTAAGTGATGTGTTGGAGTGAGCAGACTCCTTGTCTTCCTGTGCAACGGCAGGAGGGACTGAATGGGCTGTCCCTCTCCTTGTCCAGTTGTTTTGATGGACTGAATGACTTTCCCATATTTCTGTGAAGCCATATTGAAATACTGAGTGAACGTGTCCGTATACTGTGGAATTGTGCAGCGTTGTTTCATGAATGTTACCGACAGTTTAACAGCATAGGCTTGAACGTTGTCTCAGTCTTGTTGCACATGGACTCAGACTGCATTGGGAGGTCAGCGATGACGAAACTTTCTGAATATTGTGTAACATTGTAAGAAACAAACTCAATAAAATTTATGATGAGACCAACAAGTCTGGAAACAAGACAATCTGTTACGGACTTGCAAATATGGGCTGCAACTGCATAAGGCAATTGAGCAAATTAGACTTGGGTTAGTTTACAATTATATCTTTGAGCTGAGTGAGGTCACTTCTCCAGACTCCTAATTACCCAAATTCTCTTACTAGGCTACACAACTGCCTATCTTCGCTACACCCTTATTACCTCCCCTTCCCCATGTTGGCAACCTTCCTCTCTGTTAGTGCTGACATGCACATTATTTTGTCGACAGTACATCAAGATATAGTTTTAACATTATGTATCAATACTGCTAGTACATTCCATTCTATTTACACTTCATCAATTTTGTACAACTCAAGCATTTTAGCTATCACCGTTTTTTTTGCTGAAAACATGTTTTAAAAGAGCTAACTTGCTTATGTTATACTCCAGAATTAGTATTTAATTAACCATAATTATTTATTAAAAATAAAGATAAACTTCCCTAAGTAACTGCAGAGTTAATAGCTTTTTTTCTGCTGGGCCGATTTTCTTCATTTTTTATATCTGCAAAAACAACACTTCTTTTCATTTCTAATAACTCCCCCATTCCTTTTATTTTACCATTCGTTGTTTTTGGAAGTTTTATTTTCTGGCCTCTTTTCACCCTAAGGGTTAGAGGTTCACAATCTTGCCGTTTCTATTCTCTTAAGTCTGCCTTTTTCAAACTCTATGAGTAATCTATTACTCTCTCTAAACTGTCTGTTTAATGTTGTCATGATCACCATTGATTGTTGACCTCACAAGGACATTATCAACTTACCCATTAGCCACTTTAACACGTTAAATCCTATTATTTGTCCTACAATTATCAGTTAGACATAAATACCTAAATTAGCTCACCATTTTACACAACTGGTCACTCCCCAGTCACCCCATTCCCATCTCTCATCTTTTCGAAGTTTATTCTCAATTTTTTTTATATTCTTTATCTTTTTATTTTACTATTTCTGCCTTATCTTCAACTAGCGAAGTGGCGTCTGGGTTGAAGGTGCAACATTCCTTACCAATTAATGCACAGGTTCCCCCTTTTTCGGCCAAGAGATAATCTCGAGCCATTCGATTCTGTAAAGCTTTTAATCATGTGGCAATCATTTCGGTGGTAATGGCCGATATTTGGTGTGGGGTATAGGTAAATTAATGTTTCTTCTGCAGTTCTGAAATTCTGCAATTATAATTTCTGATACAAAGTAAATGAACTCACATCAGTGTGAAAGTGTTTTAGCCAAGAGCTGAGTCAACAAGAATGGAAACTATGTGGAGGAAATATATAATTGTTTTTGTATTAGCTAAAATTGTATGCCAGCGTGAAACGAGATTGCAAAACAATGGTAGATATTATGGGCAAATAGATAAGATGTTGTGAGGGGATGAAGTTAGGCCA
>NC_057717.1:10242441-10261406 GCF_004010195.1 Chiloscyllium plagiosum
GGTAAGAAAATTGACTTTTAAGTATTGCCTTGGTGGCCGGGATTGAGTTTTAGTAGTTAATAATGAACTAACAAAGGAACCCAATTTGGATTGTGCCGTTGGCAAGGAAAAAGCCTCCGGGAAACAAAAGAAGAACAAGGCAATGGAAATGGGGGCGGGGTCTCTTACAACATACCTCCAGAAAGTCCTCTGGACAGGATGTTGTGGAATTGGAGAAATAATACTTGTGCAAGGGAGAAAGATGATTAAATATTGTTGCCTTGTATTGTTTAAGGAATCCATTCTTCGTCCCGCCGTCTTGTGGCCAAAGTACGGGTCGGACGAAGACTGTGTTTGTAAATATCTGAAATTATATGTCAAAGTGTGAGAGAGAGAGAATGAAAAGCGCTGTACAGCTGGTAGAAAGTTTAACCCTTTGTGATTTGGTTTGAATGAACATTTGTTGGTGATTGAATGTTTGTGCTTTATTCCCTGGAGCTTGAGCTCCAGGACTGTTTTGAATCTGATTTTTATTATGGAAACTTAACATGATTTCTTTTAAGGTTAGGGATTCTATAGAGATTATGAAAAAAAGAATGATTACTCCTGTTCTTTTTACATGTCATGACTGCCTTACTATTAGTTTCTAACTAATCTCTTTTATCTTTACATAAAAGCGATTACTGGAGGACAGTCGAAGTTTCAGTTTAGCATTAGACTGTAGTAAAAACAAAATTCTATGGTTAATATTTGTGAACTTGCATTCAGCCATTGTTCATGCATTAGAAGTTTTTTTTTAAACTTGAATAGACAAATTCTATTATGGCAGCTCTGATTATTTCACGACCTATAGTATTGTAATTGAGCAATAATTGGTCAGGACTACACAAGAAAACTAATTTTGGATTTAAATTAAGGGACTAAAACTGGGTGATTACAGTGGATTTCAAAATTGGGAAATGTATGCATTTTACATTTTAAATATTAAATACTGAATAAATGAACGTAAATATATAAATATACTTACAAGTTAGGAACAGGTTTTAAAAGTTAGTCCAGCATGAATTGATGAATTGGTGTTTGAAGTTATGGGGAGCTAGAAATATTGCAATATTTCTTCAAAAAAGAAAAAAAAAGAAGAACGTAACGAATTATCCCCTTCGGGAGGTACGTATAGGGGACAATGAGATTGGGTTTGTAAGTGCCCCCCTCATTAGCGGGGAGGTCAGAACATTTAAAAAGGAAATGAAGGTCCTGGTTGAGGATCCGGTGGGGTTGTCTGAACAAATTGATCAATTTTTGGGGCCAAGTCTGTATACCTGGGCTGAGTTAATTTCTATTTTGAATATACTATTTACTGGGGAAGAAAGGGGACTTATACGAGGAACCGACATTAAAATATGGGACAGGGAACACCCGATTGGAGATGGGGATGCTGGACAGGGAGAGGTGAAGCTTCCTCTCAGAGACCCCCAGTGAGAAAACTAAAACCCAGGGCATAGAGAAGAAATGAGGGAATTGAAAGACCTGGTTCTAAAAGGAATAAGAGAGGCAGTTCCGAAGTCGCAGAATTTGACTAAAGCCTTTGAAGTTAGACAGGAGGAAAATGAGACTTCCTCAGCTTTCTTGCAAAGATTAAGGGACTCAATGCGGAAATATTCTGGAATGAACCCTGAGGACCCAGTGGTACAGGGTCTTTTGAAAGTACATTTCGTGACAAAGGCATGGTCAGATATACAGAGAAAGATACAGAAGATAGAAGAATGGAGTGAAAAAAAATTAGATGATTGTTAACAGAGGCACAGGAAGTGTTTGTAAAGAGGGAGGATGAGAGACCAAAACAGAAGGTGAAAATGATAGTAGCTACGGTTGATGAGGTAGTTAAGTAAAGAAAGGAACCAATAGTAAGCAACCGGAGCGGCGGGTGGCAGCATGTAGGACAGAGAGGAAGAGGGAGAGGGAGAGGACAAGGGAGAGCATTTGATAGCGGATATGAGTGAAAGGGGCATTGATGGAGGTCTCCACAGGCAGGATGCTATTATTGTGGGAAGAAAGGGCAATTCCGCTTTTGAATTTTGATGAAGAATAGGGGTGTCAGGGGTTCCTGCCCTCGGGGGCCCACCGGGAACCCTTGGTAACCCTGAAGGTGGGACCCTAGTAGATACGGGGGCAGCACGGTCATCGCTGAATTTTAAACCAAAGAAAGCAGAAATGTCGACACGGTCAATTACTGTTTCGGGGGTAAAAGGGGAAGGATTTACTGTTCCAGTATTTAAACCTATGATGATAGAAGGTCCTAAGGATAGGGTTATAGGGGAACTGCTGTATATTCTTGATATAAGAAGTAACTTACGAGGGAGAGACTTAATTATCCTCTTAGGACTGGAGATTGGAATTCAGCAAAAAGAATTAGTTGTACAAATGGCAATGTTGACAGAGGATGTGGAGAGAGAGAGATAGACCCTATTGTATGGGCTAGAGAAGGGAATCGTGGAAAACTACAGATCCCTCCCCTTCTAATAAATTTAAAAAGGAAAGGGGACGTTGTCCGTGAGCGACAATATCCCATTTTCATAGAAGGTAAACGAGGACTGCAGCCAATAATTGAGGGACTGATTAGAGATCAAGTAAGATCCCCCATGACCACGAATAGTTTAGTGTGAAAGATTTAAAGGATGCCTTTTGGGTTTGTCCCTTGGCGGAGGAAAGATTTGGGACTATCCCCCTATGAAATTTTATTTGGATTACCTTATCTGGGAACGAATGGAGAATTGCCAATTCCCGAAACTAAAGATTTGTTTTTAAAGAAGTATATACTGGGCTTGTCCTCCTCTTTATCTTTCCTCAGGAAACAGGGTTTATTGGCACAGACTCCACCCCTTGAGTTCACCGTTCATCCCATCCGGCCGGGTGATTGGATCTTAGTAAAATCAAGGGCAGGGACTAAATTGCAGCTGGACTCGGAAGGGCCGTTCCAGGCTCTTTTGACTACCGAAACGGCAAAAAGGACGGCGGAGAAATGCTGGACTCATTACACTCGGATCAAAGGGCCTGTGAACTCTCCAGTTGAGGAAGAAGTCTGGACAGCCGAATCAACGCAAGACCCGCTGAAACTCAGACTAAAAACACTTTGAGTAACTGGTTATACAGTGGCGACGCGAGCGCGGGATTATTTCTGTAAGATTGTATATTATGTATTTTTGTGCTTCAGAATGATGTTTAGAATGCTGGGAATGCTTAGAGTTATGATGCTCGCCCTCTTGGCATTGGGATTTTGTCAGATATCATTTTCATATGTATTATTAACGGTTCCTGAGTCTGATAATCCACAAGTAATAGACGTTGATACATGCGGCTTAGTAAATTGTGGGGATGTAGATAATCAGAGACAGTACCGCAGCTCTGAGATACATCTTAAGTCCTATGGGGATGGCCTTGGGGATGGTACTTGGTATAATGGTTTTGTCACACTACACCGGTCCCCCTTCCGACCAGCTCGCGATTGTTCCGATAAAAAGTGTAACCCAATATACCTAACAATAAGGAAAACCACATGGCTCGAAGCAATTCTGGGGGTGGGGGTGGGGGGTGCGCCTATGAGATACAATTAAATGAACATTTCGGATCGAAAGGAAAGCAAATGGGAAGGATTTCTTGGGCTGTGGTTTTCGAATTAGCGTAGAACAGGGAAAACGGGTAGAACTATTGGGTAATAAGATACAACCATTCACCCCACCCGATGATCTTAAAGTAGTAAACATTATAGAGGTACAGGACTTGAAACAGACCATCGAAATAGAAACTGGGTACGGGGATGGAAATGCCTGGGTTGAATGGGTAAAGTATACTGTAAAAAGTCTGAACAAGAGCAATTGCTATGCATGTGCCTCTGGTAGGCCAGTGGCCCAGGTGGTCGCCTTTCCGGTCGGGTGGAAGCGAGACAGGAAGGGCATGAAATGTATGAAAGCCCTGTACCAGGATGTGACTGCATAGAATGATAGGAATTGTACCTCCCTATCTCTGATGTTCCCTCCCTTGGAGAAGAAAGATGCAAAAGTCCCCCCCACATTTTCCGCCGCAGTTGGAAATCAGACGTCGTGTGTGTGCAGGCAAGGTACAAGTCGGTCGAGAGATTTGGGGGAGCTGAAATTATGTGCAGAGATTAAGAATGTTATCGAAACGGAGAAGGGAGGGAACTACTCAGCACTAAAGGTTCACCGAGCCGATCTGTGGTGGTACTGTGGAGGCAAAATATTGAGACCCACCCTACCTCCGGATTGGAGAGGGATATGTGCAATTGTGCAATTGGTAATTCCATTTACCCTGGCATTTGAGAAGGAAAAGATAGTGGGGGATATGGGAAGGGGTAAGAGATCATTGTTAGATACTTCTTTCGATGACAGGATTTATCTTGATTCGGTAGGAGTCCCTAGGGGAGTACCTGATGAATTTGTAACCAGATTGCAGCAGGCTTTGAGTCAGCTCTCTTTTGGTGGGTAACAATTAATAAAAATGTAGATTGAATAAATTACATATTCAATAATCAACAGCGATTGATAAATTATACAAGAGATGCGGTTAAAGGAATATCAGAACAGCTTGATACGACAAGTAGGATGGCATGGGAAAACAGAATAGCCCTTGATATGACTTTAGTAGAAAAAGGGTGTGTATGTGTGATGTTAGGAGGAAGCTGTTGTACCTTTATTCCTAATAACACTGCACCTGATGGTTCAATTACTCGGGCCTTAAGGGGATTGACTACCTTATCAGAGGAACTGGCTGAGAATTCAGGAGCAGAGACATCTCTCGCGGGATGGCTTGAAAGATGGTTTGGAAAAATGGAACGGGGTGGTGGTTTCTATCCTTACTTCCCTGATAGTAGAAGTCCGGGTATTGGTGGCCATTGGCTGTCGTATCATACCCTGTATACGAGGGCTCACCCAAAGACTGGTTGAAACAGCCTTGATGAAACAGATGCCCCTAAATGGGAATCATACAGAGGAACTTCATCGACTAAATGATGAGATGAGTGAGACCAAGATGGATGAAATCTCCGGAATGATGCTTGCGAATTTCGGGGGCGATGTTTAAAAGAAATAAAAATGCAGATGATAACAAATGGTAATTAAAAGAAAAAGGGGAAATTGTGGGATATAGGTAAATTAATGTTTCTTCTGCAGTTCTGAAATTCTGCAATTATAATTTCTGATACAAAGTAAATGAACTCACATCAGTGTGAAATTGTTTTAGTCAAGAGCTGAGTCAACAAGAATGGAAACTATGTGGAGGAAATATATAATTGTTTTTGCATTAGCTAAAATTGTATGCCAGCGTGAAACGAGATTGCAAAACAATGGTAGATATTATGGGCAAATAGATAAGATGTTGTGAGGGGATGAAGTTAGGCCAGATACGCCTGTACAAACATCTGTTTCCCACTTTTACAGAGACACAGGAACAAACCCTAATGAAAGAGGTCATAAAGATTAGAGTGGTCTCGAGAGAAGCCCAGATGGAAAGAGTAGATACTGATGAAGAAAGAATATGCCTAACAATGACCTGCAGTGGGATAAGGTCAAACGGGCCTTGTGAGGCCAGAAATAGGCATTTTGTCACAGACAAGGCCGGATAAAATAAGGGATAAGCAGGAGTGTTGGGACTAGTCGTGGGGAAATGGAGGATGTAAACAGGGGGAAAAACAATGAAATAAGAAAAAACATTTAAGAACCAAATTATATAAATATCAAGAGTTTATTGAATTTGGTGTGTATGTCCTCTGCCTTGCTTGTCTCGGACTGAAATTATTGAAGTGCATGAGCTTTGTTTCTCACATTTGGGAATGAATTTCTTCCATTTCGTCGGAGCTATCATTAACTAATTTCTCAAGGGCAGCTGCCAGTTTATGTGTCTCTCCCCCTGCCTTTGCAGTGCCATAGCTTGTGAAGAATGTCCACAACAGACGGTCAGAGACCTCTCAGGTCTTACGTTTTACTCCCCCTTCCTTTCTCAGGTTGTGGACTGGAGAGACCTGTGCTATATTCCATCCTGGACTTATTGCTGGGTTGTACTGAACCTGGTTTGCATAGTGCTCCATGTTGAGCAGATATCTCGTCTGGGCTTAACCATAAGAAGGTAGCTGAATTTAGACAGGTGTCTGTTACTAATACAAGGTCATCTTTTTTCATCTGAATGGCTTTGCATTTTACAAATCCGCGAATCTGTTAACCATCTTCCTGCCATTTTGTTTAACACAGTTCTGACTTGATGGGGGGTACTAAGTACTAGTCCTCCTTCATACTTTCTTCTACCAATATGGCAGTCGCTGGTCCTGCCTGTATACATTCAGGCCATCCTCTTGAAACTGGGTGCAAAACTTTGGGCAGGAAGGCATGAGGCTGTCTATTTCCTCCTCCTTTCTGAGTTACCACTACTAAGACTGCTCCATCATTTACTGTTACAAAAAGGTGAAATAGTTTCTCTAGTGAGGGAAGGGCCAAAACTGGAGCTTGTATTAAACTACGGTGTAACTCGTGTAATTTTTCTTTTTCTTCTTCTGTCCAGTGCAATTTTTCATGTTCGGACTCAGTCAATTTATAAAAAGCCCTTTTGTTTTCTGAGCGTATGACTCTATCCATAATCTGCAATAGCCCATTAACCCTCGAAACTTCCGTAATTCTCGTTTGGTTTCCGTGTGGGGCAACTCTACTGTCCCTTGAATTCTGTCGGGTTAATGCATCGAGTTCCTTTGCTAATAATGTGTCCTAAGTATTTCACTTCTTTTCCTGCATATTGCAATTTACTCCTAGTTACTCTTAACCCCTATTGTCCGAGGAAATTTAACGAAATTTAACAACCCATTGGTAGCTGAGCTTACATCATTTCTATTTTGTCCTGACACAAGTAGATGATCTACATATTGCAACAGTGACGTTCCCCGAGGCATTTTATGTTGTTCCCGGACTTGTTCCAGTACTTGCCCAAATAAATTAGGTGATTCCGTGAATCTCTGAGGAAGTACCGTCCATTGGAATTGTTGTTTTCTGCCAGTGTATGGGTTTTCCCATTCAAAAGCAAAGATATCACGACTCTCTTAGGGCTAAAAGACAAGCCCAGAATGCATTTTTTAAATCTATCACACAAAACGAACAGTGGTTGCACGGTATCTTACTAAAAAGGGTTAGACACCACTAGATGGCGTGTTTGAACTTGTCGGTTTACTGATCTGAGATCATGTACTCGTCTGTAAGTCATCTGGTTTCGGAACTGGTAGTATTGGAGTATTATGGGGTGACATACATGGTTCCAATAACACTTCTTTTACTGGAACCTATTACTGGTTGTAGACATTTGTATCCTTCTAATAAAACTGGATATTGTTTAAGTCTTACTGTTTTATTTTTTTTTGTGACAGCGTAATTACAATGGGATTAAGGTTTAAATAATCTATGTTTCCAGTTCTTGCCCACACATTAGGATTTATCTGCTCTTCGTCACTGGTCGTTAATCTATTCATCGTTACAGCTACCGAATTTTTCTCCACTCCAGTTTAGTAAAATTATCAAATCTCTACCTAAACGTTTGCGTCCGAAATCAGGGATGTATAACAATTGTCCAGTTATTTCTTCGTTATTTAATTTTATTATAGTTAGTTCAAAAACGGGCACTAAAAATTGTTCCCCTTTTACTCCAGAAATCTTGAGACTTTTGTTAGTTAACTTAACACCGCTAGGTCTAAAACATAGGGATGATCGGACTGCTCCCGTATCCACTAGAAATGCTGTTTCCTCTCCCTTAGGCCCCACCTCTAAATTTATCAAGGTTTCCCGGTGGGTTTCAGGAAGAAGAAACCCCTGACTTCCCTATTCTTCATCAAAAGGCATCAACGAGTCTGTTTCTTTTTTGTCGCATTAGCTTTGGACAATCTCTTTTAAAATGTCCTATTATTCCGTAGTGATAACATCCTGCCAATTGCCTTTTTTTAATAATCTGTTCTTTGCCTCTCTTGTTGTCCCTTGTTGTTTTCTGATTCTATCGTTCTCTTTGCAACTTCCTCAACTGCTGCACCCATTATTTCAGCTTTCGGTTTCTGTTTCTCACCTTCTCTTTTAGAACATAGAACATAGAAAAATACAGCGCAGTACAGGACTTTGGCCCTCGATGTTGCGCCGATCCAAGCCCGCCTAACCCACACTAGCCCACTATCCTCCATATGCCTATCCAATGCCCGTTTAAATGCCCATAAAGAGGGAGAGTCCACCACTGCTTCTGCCAGGGCATTCCATGAACTCACGACTCGCTGAGTAAAGACTCTACTCCTAACATCTGTCCTATACCTACCACTCCTTAATTTAAACCTATGCCCCTTCGTAATAGCTGACTCCATACGTGGAAACATATCCTTTTTACATATACTTTTTGAGCTTCATGTAACAATTCCTCCATCTGTCTCTCATTCCATCTCTCTAATTTCTGTAACTTCTTTTGTATATCTGGCCATGATTTGGTTACAAATTGGACCTTCAAAAGTCCCTGTGCTACCGGATCATTAAGATCTATTCCTGAATATTTTATAGTAAAATATTTTCGCCTTTGCAAGAAAGCTGATGGGGCTTCATCTTTGTCTTGTCTTACTTTAAAAGCTTTCGTAAAATTTTGGGATCTAGGTGCCGCCTCTCTGATTCCTAGAATAACCATCTCTCGAAAGTCCCTCATTTCTCTTCTATTATGTTCATCCATACCCCTCCATCGTGGGTCTGTATTGGGGAATTTGTTTTCAGCTGGTATTACACCCTCGCCCACAGGGCGTCTCTTTTCCCATTCTCTAAGCGCAGCTCTTCTAATCATACCCTTTCTTCTCCTGAAAATAGCGTCCCCTTAATATTCATCAGTTCACCCCATGTATACAAATTCGGCCCCGGGAATTGATCCAACTGTTCTGCTAATCCTACGGGATCTTCAATTAAATTTTTCATTTCTCTTTTAAAAGACCTAACTTCACTACTGGTCAGCGGTGCATTAACATACCCGATTTCGCCATTACCAACGGGTACTTCACAAAGGGGATATATTTGTGCCGATGCCCCGCCTATGTCCCCCTCTTCCCTGCTTTTTACTACTGATCTCGTTCCCTCAGATCTTTTTCAGTTTCTTGTACCGGAGGGGGTGCTGTGGGAGAGGGGAGGGGGTAAACTTGACAAAGGATCCCAGCGGGAATTCTTTGTTTCATCTTCGCCTTCTTCCATTTTTGAATTTTTCAGAATTAAAATTTTTGGGCTCCCTATCCAACAGGAGGGTAGTCAGATTCTTTATAGGAGGGCTTATGTTTCCCATTTATATGTATGTTTAAATCTTGACATAACCAATCCTCCTCTGACCCATATTTAGGCCAAAATACATTTGGAGCTTTAATGCTTTCCTTAGTCCTCTCAAAGCAACAACATTTTATCATTTGTTTTTTGTCCTTTCCTCGCATCCAAGGATTGTATTTCCAATCTCTTAGCATTATTCCTAAAGGACTGTTCATTGGGATATAGTCTTCAGATGTCTCTGTCATGTCTCTTTCTACACCTAAATTGCTATTCTTATTTCCCATTTTAATACTCGGCCGTTTCTTTATATAAATTTAATTAACCTCTCTGAGGTCCGGTGTTACCTTCTTCTATACCCACTTCAGGGCCCTGACCTTCGCGTGGGAGATTTCCCCTCTTAACAACCGGTCTAAGGCTGGGTGATCGAATCAGGTAGACACCTTACTCAGTAGGTTAATCTAGCCAGTTAAAGACCTTTATTCTCTCTTTTTTTAAGTTGCCAATTCCCCCGTACTTCTCGTATGGAACCGACCACCAAAGTAACACTTAAAGGTCAATTTTCATACCTTGGTCTGCGCACAAGAGTTACCTGGTCGAAAGCGCACCCCGTCCCGCGGCAATACCAGACAACAAAAACCGTTGTCAATCTAAGTCGCCCGAAATTTACCTAAACCCGGCTGTTATGTACACAAGAGTAACCCGACCGAACCACCACGTCTTAGTGCCCTTCGCACCACGGCGAAACAGCAATTAATGCTGCAAATCCCGGCCGCCTGCTAATGCAGACCAACCCATCATGTCTCAGGGCACTTCTAACAACGCCTTAACAGGAATTACTGCTGCAAATCCTGGCCACCCGCGAATGCGGATCTTAAGTCCATAAGAGTTACCCGACCAACCCGCCGTGTCTCAGTGCGCCTCGCTCGTGGCAACCCGCCCTGTGTTAGTTCACCTTGTCCGTGGCAAAGGCTAACAACAAATGTCGCTGCAAATCTAGATCGATCTTGTGTACATAAGAGTTACCCGACAAACCACCATGTCTCAGCGCACCTAGAACCACGGCGAAACAGCAATTACTGCTGCAAATCCCGGCCACCCACGAATGCGGGTCTTAAGTCCATAAGAGTTACCCGACCAACCCGCCATGTCTCAGTGTGCCTCGCTCGTGGCAAAGACTGACAACAAAACAAAACCTGCTGCCTACCCCGGTCGACCGGATAACACTTATTTAAGACTTTTTTCTTACGTGGGTCTTGTGCACAAGAGTTACCCGACCGAACCGGCCACGTCGCGTCTGCACGTCTTGTTTCCAGGGTCCCTCAGTCCGGATCTCGCTCCCCCGAGCCGCCGCGGCAATGGGGAAAAGTAGGGACCGCCGAAATCAGCAAGGTGCATCTTCTCCGATCTTTCCGAAATTGCCGAGCGACCGGAGCTTGGGATCCCGGACAAGCACCCAAATCTGTTAGAACCAAACTGAATAAAATTTTAGACGAGACCAACAAATCTTGACACAAGGCAATTTATTATACGATATTGCAAGAAAGAACCCAAATTGCAGAGAGCAATTGAAGCACATTAGACTTGGGTTAGTTTACAATTATACCTTAGAGCTGAGTGAGGTCACCTTTTCAGATTCCTAATTACCCAATCTCTCTTACCACGCTACACAACTGCCCATCTTCGCTCCACCCATGCTTCATCCCCTTCCCCATGTTGGCAACATTCCTCCCTGTTAGTGCTGACATTTACATTATTTTGTCAAGATATAGTTTAACATTTTGTATCAATACTGCTGGTACATTACATTCTCTGTACACTTCATCAATTTTGTACCAATTTTTGTACAGCTCAGTCATTTTAGTTATCTTTTTTTTGCTGAAAATTTATTTTAAAAGAATTTACGAACTTATATTATACTCCAGAATTAGTATTTAATCTAACCATAATTAAAAGTAAAGATACATTTCCCTATGTATCTGCAGAGTCCATGTTTTTATATCTGCAAAAATAACACTTCTTCTCATTTCTAACAGTCCCCTCATTCAGTGTACCATTTAGCCTCACACCAGTGACAGGACTGTGCTAATGCTCACCATGAATTAAACTGGATTAATTCTGGAACTTTCCAGGCAGGAGTGAGTAACATATCCATCATCACCGAAGTGCTGTCCTCTGATGTATACACTGGTTGACAGAAGTCACCTGTCTACTGAGAGCAATATATTGAGTCTATCTCCCTGAGGAAGGTACAGAACAAACTTGCAGAAACACTAGGGAAAGAGTGACTGGTTAAAATGAGGAACAGCAGGAAATTAGAATTAATAAAAGATGTGCCTTTGAAAATCTCATTGATTGAAGGTCGGTATGTTGCTGCATCAGATGAGCTACATCCCACAGTAGTGAGGAGGTAGCAGTAGAGCTAACGAAAGAATTACTGATTATTCTTCAAAGTTGGTTTGATTGTGGAAAGGATCCTGCAGACTGGAAAGCAGCTATTGTAAATCTAAGCATTTAAAACACGACGGATAGGTCAAACAGGAATCTAAATTGTAGTTAACTTGATATCAGCTGTGAGAAAAACATTGGAACCTTTTGTGAGGAATGTGACAACTAGACACTTGGAAAATAATGACATAATTTGCTAGAGTCAATCTAGATTCGGGAAAGGGGAATGATCTTTGATAAACCTGCTGGATTTTGTGGAGGTTGTGCGTTGTGACATCGACAATTGAGAACCAATGCGAGTGGAGTATTTGCGTTTTCAGCAGACGTTGACATGGTTGAATACAGTGAGTAAAGAATGTTAGAACTCATGGGTAGGTAAGGGTGGAATACACCGAATGTCTTAAAGGTTGAATAATCGAGAGAATGGAGAGAGTTGTGTTATTATCTGAAGTGAAGGCTTTGGGGTATTAGAAGGATCAGAAGAAATAAAATGTTTCAGATGGGAACACAAATATCATCATTCACATTTATGTTCAGTAAGTAGTGAGAGATTGGGAAGTGCTGTTGTTGAAACAGACCTGGGTGTGCTTGGTCATAAATGACTGACGGAATCTTTACTCAGCAGGAAGTAAATGATATGTGGCTCTTCTTGAAAAATGATTAAACTACCAGAGTAAATGTATTTTTCCCAACGGTATTTTTATGTTTAGAGACTATTAAGGGTATTGTGTACAGGTTGGAAATGATTTATAAATAATGATCTTGTGAGCGATGCAGTCTGAAGGGATTTCACCAGACTAAACCCTGTCATGGTGTTACCATGAGGAGAAAGGGAAGAAATTTGTGTTTAATATGTAGCACTGTGACGGAATAAGAAGTTGTAACTTGATGGTTATAGTTGGACACTCTTTATATCCCAAGCAACTGAATAGGGTGAAGATTCCATCCTTCTCATTGGATGCTTGTTTCCCGGTAGTTTCCGTGCCGATGCAGAGTCCCATGTCTATTGACAGAGAAGTACAGACTCTGAATGAACTTTACTGTACAATTGCTATGTGACCCTGCACTGAATGTTGCATTGTCAGCAACTGCAATACCTTCATTCTGAAACAGTTGGCCATTCCCCACCAACTTCTCACCTCCATAAAGACCATGGGTCTAACTTCTTGGAATGGACAACACGTTGGTGAATGGGTAAAAATGTTGTCTTCATTCCCACTGCCAGAAAACCATGTTAAAATAACACAAATGTGCTATGAGTAATGAAGCAATGTGGAACAAGTTAGAGCAGTCTATCTGTGCAGCCAATGCACCATATGTTTGTGATATTGGAGCATTTCTGACACCTTCCTGTTCCTGTGTCAGTGACTGAAGAAGCTGAATGACCACTTCCTGTAGCTTTGTAAATGGCTCCAGATTTGAAATGGTCTCTTTCTGATCCCATGTAAATGATGCATGGGAGTGAGCGGTCTCCTTGTCTTCCTATGGAAAAGGCAGGAGGGACTGATTGGGCTATCCCTCTACTTCCCCAGTAGTTTTGATGGGTTGAATGACTTCCCCATATTCTTGTGAACCCAGATTGAGGTACTGAATGAGCTTTTGATTTTTCTAGGGAAGTGTGTCTTGTCTGTTACTTGAATGTTACCCAGACTTTAACAGCACAAGTTTGAATGTTGTCTGCGTCTGGTCGCACATGTCACAGATGGCTTCAGAATCTGAGAGCTGATTCTTTTTTCTGAACATTGTGTAGTCTTCAGTGAATATGCCCACGTCGGATCGTTGTGAACTCAATGGATTGAATGGACTAAGTCCACACTGCAGGGATTCCCAGCTGGCCAACTGCAGATGCCTGGGCTGTGGGAGATACCCTGAGAATCTCCTGCAGAGATACCCCACAGCTGAGATGATTGATGCCCACCGATAATAATCACCTTCCCTTGAACTGTGAATAACTCCGAGCGGTGGTGAGGTCATAATCGATTCTCATTTTTGCGATTTTGCTCAGGCTCCTTGATGCCATTCTCAGTCTAATACTGCCTTGAGTACAGGGACAGTCTCTCTTACCTGAGCCCCTGTGTTCTCTTTTTGGTTCATATCAATAAGTCATGGTGTAGAAGTAGAGAGTGGTTTCTTCAAACAGAAGGACGTGATTGTCTGGAATTTTCTTACACAGGGAGTTAAGGGAGCTAGATCATTGAAAGGGACCAATGGTGTCCTTCAGGGATCGATTGTGGGACCGTTGCTTGTTGTGACTTTTATAAATGACTTGGATGAAGAAGCGGAAGGGTGGGTTAGTAAGTTTGATAATGACGCGAAGGTTGTGGAGCAGTACATAATGTGCAGGGCTGTTGTCGATTGCAATGGGGCATTCACAGGATGCAGAACTGGGCTGAGAAGTGGCAGATAGAGTTCAACACTTCCAAATGTGAAGTCATTCTCTTTGCCAGCTCGAATGTGAATGGAGAATACAGAATACAGGATTGTTGGCAGTGTGGAGGAACAGATGGATCTTGGGGTCCATGTCCATAGATCCCTTACGTTTGCTACCAAATTGTGTTAGAGTTGTTAAGAAGGCATGTACTACATTAGTTTTGATTAGCAGGAGATTGAGTTTAAGAGCCACGAGGTTATGCTGCAGCTCTATAGCGCCTTGGCTCGACCACACTTGGAATATTGTGCTCAGTTCTGGTCACCTCATTCTAGGAAACATGAGGAAGCTTTAGAGAGGGAACTTGCCAGGATGCTGACTGGACTGGAGATCAGGTCTTGTGAAGAAAGATTGAGGGAGTGAAGTAGGATGAGAGGTGATTGGATGCAGGTGAACAAGATGATGAGAAACATTGACAGAGTGAATAGCCAGATACCTTTTCCCCCAGCAGAAATCTCTCTAACGAGGGAAAGATGGTACATAATTTTAAGGTGATTGGAGGACGGTTTCGTGGAGATGTCAAAGTTTGGTTCATTACACAGAGAGTGTTGGGTGCGTGGAATACACTGCCAGCAATGTTAGTCGAGTCAGATACCTGAGGGACGTTTAAGAGATGCGTGGATAGGCACATGAAAGATAGTGCACGAAAGTATGTCTTAGAGAAAGATAAAAGATCAGCACAACATCGAGGACCGAAGGGCCTGCACTGTGCTGTAATGTCCAATGTTCTACGAAAGTATTTACAGAGGCTTTAGATGGATTTTGACCTGCCAGAGAGTTGAGTGCTATGAATATTTAAGCATGAAATAGGACTTGAGACCGAGAGAAGATTAGCCATGATCTTACTGAAGGGCAAGGCAATCTTGAGGGGTTGGGGTAGGGAGCGAACGACTTGCTTCTGTTTCTGCGTTCTCACATTCTATTATTGGAAAATTACGGGGTGTTATTTTCCTGGAAATTTGGTTATTGAATGTTATCGTCAGGGAGTCCAGAGGATTTTCTGAGCCATCTCTGGGTGATGTGTTCGAGCTGTATTCAAAGTAAACCTGGTTCGATAACGTGACCAACAAAGGCTTTTTGTGTTCAGTTCTTCTTGAATAAGGGCACATTTGCTATCCTCCAGTCTTCCGGGACAATACCTGTAGTTAATGATGATCAACATTATAGGCCAGGGTCCCCGGAAATTCTTCTGGAGCCCCTTGAGGTGTTCTTGGATATATCAGGTAAGGACCATGAGATTTATCCACTTTCAAACATTCTAGTACGTCCAAAATCTCCTCTACTTTGATATGGATTGTCCCTAAGATATCACCATTAACTTCCTCAAGTTCTCAAGTCAACATGTCTTGCTCCACGGTAAACATAGAGTAGAAATATTCGTTGATGACTTCACCCATCTCTTATAGTTCCACACATACTTGTCCACATTGGTCTTCGAGGGGTTCTATCTTCTCTACAGTTGTTGCTTTTTCTTTTAATATGTTTAAAATACCTTTTTGGATTCATCCTAATCTTCTCAGCCAAGGCACTTTCTTGCCCCCTTTTCACCCTACTGATTTCTTTCTTCAGTAAACTCCTGTATCTCTTACATATCTCCAGGGATTCCCTTGATCCCAGCTGCCTGTAACTGAGCCACGCCCCAAGTTCGAACATGAACCTGTGGACCAGTTTTGTCCCTCTCCATAACTATTTGAAAACTGATAGAACTTTGGTTACTGGTCCCAAAGTGCTCCCCCCACTGTTACCTCAGTCACCTGTCCTGCCCTATTTCATAAGAAAATTTCGAGTAATGCGCCTTCCAAAGGAGAACACTCTATATACTGCTTGAGGAAACTTTCCTGACGCGTTTAACAGATTCTATCCCATCAAATCCCTTAACGCTCTGGTTGTTCAAGTCTGTATTAGAAAAATTAAAATCCCCTATTATGATAACCCTAATGCTCCCGCAAGTCTCCCCTCTCTCCATGCATTTTTGTTACTGTCATTCCTGTTGACTCTTTGGGGGTTTATATTACAACCCCAATCACCACACCACTCCATTCCTATTTCTTACCTTCACTTTCAAAGCCTCACTGGGTGATCCATCAGTTATTTTATCTCTGATTACTGCTGTGGTACTCCCCTTAATCAGAAATGCAACTCGCCCTCCCCTCTTTCCACCATCTCTGTCTCACCTAAAGCACCTGTTCCCTAGCACATTAAGGTGTCAGTCCTATCCATCACTTAGCCATATTTCTGTAATGGCTATAACATCCCAGTCCCACCTACGTATCCATGCCCAGAGTTCATCGGCCTTACCTGTCAGCCCTCTTGCATTGAAACAGATGCAATTTATTCCAAAAGGCATTATTTTCCCGCTGTCGTTTTCCAGTTTAACCTTACTATTTCTGATTACCGTATCTCCTTCCACTTGCCTCCCTGCTCTTGAGGATACGAACACCAATCTAGTTTAAACCCTCCCTTGTAACCCTAGCAAAACTGTCCGCCAAGACACTGGTATCCCCTCCAGTGCATGTTTCTGTCGGTAATCTCCCTCTCAGGAGATTATCACTGTCAAGGGTTTTTTTTTTAATGTTTCTCCTCGCTCTCTGTAAAAACACTGCAGGACCTCGTCCCGTTTTCTACGGGTATCATTTGCGCCAACGTGCATAATGATTTCTGGCTGCTCACCCTCACCCTTGAGAATTTTCTGCAGCCACTTGGAGTCACCCTGGACGCTAGCACCTGAAAGATAACGCACCGTCCTGGATTCCCGTTTGCGACCACAGAATCTCTGATCTGTCCCACTAACAATCGACCCTCCCATCTTTAACTTCCTATTTACCTTTACCCTTTCCCGCTGTGCTCCAGAGCCAGTGGCAGTACCACCAACCTGGCTACTGCTACTTTCCCCTGAACGGTCATCGCCCACAACAATCCAAAATTGTCTACTTGTTTTCGAGGAGAATGGCCACAGGAGATTCCTGCACTCCCTGCCTACTCCCTTTGCCATTGCTGGTGGCTGCCCATCGACTCTCTGCCTGGAACATGACAGGAAGCAAGGAACGACTGTTGGTTAAATTGTGTTCATTTAAATACAACAGGACTGACAGGTAAGGCTAATGAATTCAGGACGATGAACGTTGGACTGGAATATTACAGTCATTAAAGAAACATAACTGGGGGCGTGTCTACGAATTTGTCAGTATCTCGGATGACTCTGAGTGCATCCTAGATTAAATTACCTACAGTGTGTAAACAGGACCTTCAGTCCAACAAGTCCACACCGACCCACCGAAGAACAGCCCATCCAGACCCACTCCCCTACACGCAACACCACGGGTCATTTCGCATGACCAATTCACATAACCTGCATATCTTTGAACTGTGTGAGGAAACCGCAGCACCCAGAGGAAATACATGCAGACACGGAGAGAATGTGTAAACTCCACACAGACAGTTGCCCGACGTAGGATAAGAACGCTGGTCGTTGGTGCTCTGAGGCAGCAGTGCTAACCCATGAGCCACTGTGTCGCCGAGCGTCGCTCCCTAACATGGTCCTTCAGGAGCTGAAGCTGGATGCAGTTTCCACATGTGTAGCCATCAGCTGCCTGAGCTCACACATCCCACAAGAGGAACATGCAACTGTGCTAACTGCCATTTGGACTGCTGTAACAATAAAGTTAAAATGACTTTATTTGAGTTTAATTGTACATTTTGCTGAGCTGGAGCTATCCAAAGCCTCTCGTGTCAAAGACTTACTGCTTATTCTGCTACCAACGCCATGTCTCTCTACCCCTCCACAATTTAATTTTGGTCAGGGAAGGAAGGAGACACGACATTGATGTAGTGTTCAGGCCTTCAGCACTCCTTGACACCTGGCCCCTGACTACCTGCTCCCCAGTGCAGGTCGCTGCTTATCCTTGGAGGGTGTCTTGCTGAGGTCTTCCTTCTGGTAGTGGAGACTATGTCGATGCAGATCCTCACCCTGACAGGCAATCCGTGTTATCGCAGTCCTCTCGTTCTTGCTGTCTATTTGCATCGCGTTTATGAATTCCTTGAATCCCTCGATTGCATTCCAAACTGTGACTCACTCCATAGTGAGTGAGATAATGTTCTTGTGAATACAGGGCTATTAGAAAAGAACGCCATTAGACATAGGGGCAACAATATATCTATTCTCTCACTTTTCCTTCGATTAGGTAATATTTATTTTGTTAATCCCCCATTTCAATTTCCTGTGATTTCCCCTTAACACTTGTATAAAAACTATTAGAAAAGAACGCCATTAGACATAGGGGCAACAATATATCTATTCTCTCACTTTTCCTTCGATTAGGTAATATTTATTTTGTTAATCCCCCATTTCAATTTCCTGTGATTTCCCCTTAACACTTGTATAAAAACATGTCTGCCTCAGCCTTGAAGATATTTAATGATCCAGCCTCAACAGCCCTCCGAATTTTCTTCAATTCTTTCCCTCTCACTGATGTGAGACTTGGTCTTTAATCTGGTGATTTGCCCACTCTATCTTGCATAAAATTTCAATTATTCCTCAGCTCCTGGATCAATTTGCTCAAGGGTCAAACGGTCACTCTCCCTGAATCCAGGAACTGCTTCTCCAAACTGAAGACCGATTCGCAGGATGTGTTTAGCATATTCTCTGGCTCTGTGAACAGACTGTCCCCTTAGTCCCTAAAACTCCCATTCTTTCCCGCGTTACTCTCTTCCCCATAATAAGCCAAAAAAATGACTTTGGATTCTTGCTAATCTTACCCGCTAATGTTTTATCACCCCTCCTTCTGCTCTTCCACTGACTTTTT
>NC_057717.1:10263377-10267018 GCF_004010195.1 Chiloscyllium plagiosum
AGTGCATGGATTTTAACAAGGTGTTTGATAAGCTTCCCCGTGGTAGTTTCATTTAGAAAGTAAGGAGACATGGCATACAAGGAGATCTATCTGTCTGGATACAGAATTGGCTAGCCCATAGAATACAGAGGGTGGTGGTAAGTGGGAAGTATTCAGTGTGGAACTAGGTGAGCAGTGGTGTTCCGTAGGGATCGGTTCTGGGACCTCTGCTGTTTGTGATTTTGATAAATGACTTGGATAACGAAGTGGAAGGGTAGGTTCGTAAGTTCGATGATGTAACACAGGTTGGTGGAATAGTGGATAATTTGGAGGGCTGTTGTAGTTTGCAATAGTTCATTGACAGGATGCAGGACTCAGCTGCTAAGTGGCAGATGGTGCTCAATATGGAAAAGTGGGATACGATTCATTTTGGAACGTCGAAGTTGAATGCAGAATACAGGGTAAGAAGCAGGATTCTTACATTGTGGAGGAACGGGGATCATATGGGCCATGGCATAGCTCCCACAATGTTTCTACCCAGGTTTATAAGGTTGTTAAGAAGGCGTTTGATGTGTTCATTAGCCGATGGATTGAGATTAAAAACTGCGAGGTTATGCAGCTACTCTATCGAGCGCTGGTGAGACCACACTTAGAATATTGTGATAAGTTCTGGTTGCCTCGTTATAGGAAAGATGTGGAAGAGGCGAGGTTGCTGAGGAAATTTATGAAATTTATCAAGAGACTGGAGGGCATGTCCTGCAAAGAAAATTTGAGGGAGCTCGGGTGTTTTGCTCATTGTAACGAAGAGGAATGGAACGTGACTTGACAGCGGTGTACAACATGATGAGAGGCATAAATAGAGTGGATAGCCAGAGATTTTCTCCCAAGGTGGAAATGGCTACCTCGAGGGGGTATGATTTTAAAGTAATTGGTGGAAGGTTTAGGGGAGATGTCAGAGGTAAGTTCTTTACACAGAGAGTGGTGGGTGTGTGCAATGAACAGCCAAGAGTTGTAGTAAAATCAGCTCTATTAGGTATATTTAATTGGATAGTACATGAATGATAGTATAATGAAAGATATGTAGGCTAGTCTGATCTTAGAGTCGGATAAAAAGTCAACAGAACGTCAACGGCCAAAGGGCCTGTACAGTGCTGCACTGATTTATGTTTCCAGTTTCACTCAGCTTATGAATTCCCCTAAAATTGTTGAATGTGTGCGGGAGTGATGTGTGTGACATCAGGAAGCTTTGGAGGGGTGGAAGGCCAAAACTCCAGTTATGGTGTGCATTGTTACAGTCACCCAAAAGCCAGTATAATATGTTTGTTTACTTAGACCAGACAGATTCCACCAAGTTCAGTTATTAATGTGATTTGTGGATTGCCGTTTGATGCTGGTTACTTCACATAGATTCTAATGTGTGACCCATATAGTAATCTCTGACCATTCATAGAGATGTACAATTTTATTTTGATACTGGAGAATGTGAATGTGACATTTATTGGATATGGCTTCAGAGATTTCTTTGTGAGACACAAGGCACTGCAATATATGGTCAACTTGTTAACGTCTTCAGCCATGTCTGGTCCGGGGTGCAGATATATGGAGTCTGGGAGACATGTCAGATTTCATCACCGTAGGTAACTTGTATGGTGAGATTCTGGCTCTCCGTGTCAACACGTCTGGACTGAAGATGAATTTCAAAACCTGGTTGCTGGTCAGCCATTAGCATTTAACCTGGGCAATATTTGCACCTGCACTGAGACCAGTGATAGTCTGTTGGCGGGTTATCCCCCTGCCCAAGGAGGATTCCAACTTATTTGTTTTGAAGTAATGTTTGACTGACTGGCCTGAACCATGTTAGAAGCTCCATGCACAGATCTTGGAACAGGCCACTGTGTCTCTCTGTATCACAGGCAGCTGTAAGGTCCAATAGCACTGTAAATGATTTCAGATAAATTGGAAGCAATTTTCAGCGTAGCTTATAGCAAGGTTTTGAGTTTACTGACCCGAACAATAATCGGATGTTTGCTATATTTTATGAATTGGGCAACAATAAGATGAGAACGATAACCATTCAACTGAACTATTATATCTTAAATCAATTCTGTTAATTCTATATCTATGGAACTAAAATATAAACTCCTGTCAAAATTTCCTAACACAGAAATAAAGCATGTACATTTTATTTTATCAAGAAAGAACACAACTCTTCTGGTGATTAGAATTAGATATTCAATGTCAAGGTTCAAAGCAATGTTTTGCCACTCCAATATTTTAAAGTGGGTGTCTTCTGAATGATTACATGTTCAGAGTGAGCAGATGATTGAACACTCAAATAGAATTAGCGTTCTTATATATTTATATATAATCAATCAGATTAATTTCTCACTGAAATGTACGATCTTCTGCTATTTGCCAGCAATTTTAAAATGCAATAATTCAACATGAACTGTAAATACTAAACTAAATAAATTATTTGTGTTATCAAATTTCAGTGAACAATAGCCTCAGGCGACTGACTGTGTGGAGTTTGCACGTTCTCCCCGTGTCTGCGTGGGTTTCCTCCGGGTGCTCCGGTTTCCTCCCATAGTCCAAAGATGTGCAGGGTTAGGTGAATTGGCCATGCTAAATTGCCCTTAGTGTTAGGTAAGGGCCGAAGTGCCTGTTTTCACATTGTAATGTAATCTCATCTAATCTAATAATTTGAAAACTTCCAATTTTTAGAATGAATGATATTTAATATGAAATGTGGAGAGTGAAAAAGACAACGAACATAATATTGTGTCAGAGAAACGTCAAAGCTTTCCAAAGGGTTTTGTGCCAAAGCAATGATATATTTGTTTTAGCAATTAAAACAACACATGTAAATTATTCATGTTCTGAGTAATTATTAGACTTCATAATGAAGCTGACCTTGCATTACTTGCATTTTAAATGATTATGCTGCACCAAATAATCAGATATTTGCGAGCATTTACAATGTGAAATAATTGGATACTGACTTCTATTCACAGCTGACTCATAATAGAGTGCAAAACTCTATTAGCCACAAAATACATGACCCCAACACTAATTTCTTGCGTATTGATAAGGAAGTACGCCATTCTGACTAATCTGCATATCCATCCCAGGACAACCCAAACAGAGACAAGCCCAAGAATTCCTAGAAACATGGCATTCCAACCGGAAATCCATTAACAAACACATCAATTTCGATGTAATCTCCCACCCTCTGACGAAAAGTTCCGGAAATGACGTCATCGACAAAGGAATTTACATGACCAACGCAAGGAAACCGAAACACTTAAATAGAAAGTGAGAGATAACGCCGGCACTTCACTGGAGGCTCACTTACTGAGACAGTCAATGGAACAAACCAGGAACTGCCATTAGCTATTGCTTCAGAATCAGTGTTCATGGCTGCCACCACATAGAATCATTGAATGAAAATGCAAGCCTGCACCACCAAGTGCAGATCCAAAGGCTTTTTTGAAAGTTTGTGAGATTATCTGCTCAATCACCCGCCGAGGGAATGCACTCCAGCCACATGTCACCAGGGGCAGAACGGTGGCTCAGTGGTTAGAACTCCGACCTTTGAGCGCGGGGACCCAGGAACGATTCCAGCCTGTATGGATTTTGCACATTCTACCCGTGTCTGCGTG
>NC_057717.1:10267063-10267907 GCF_004010195.1 Chiloscyllium plagiosum
TGTATCCCTTTGTTTTTGACCCTTTGAGTAAGGTAAACAGCTGCCGTCTGTTCATCTTGTCCATTCCCCTTATGCTTTTGTACACCTGTACCAGGTTTCCTCCTCAACCTTCCCTGCTGCAATGAAAAACGGAGTAAATTTAGCCCTCGCCTTTCACAGTTTGAGTACTCAGTTGTCTTGTTACTTCAGATGTGCATTATCTCACATTTATCAGTGTTAAACTTCATCGGCCATTAATCTGGCTATAGAAATCATCTGTTTATATCGTCCTGTAGCCTAACCCTTTCCTCCTCACTGTGAACCACCAAGCTAATCTTTGTGTCATCCCCAACATTAGTTATCATCCCACTGCCGTCCATCTTCCACATTCTCACCATCGTCATTTATGAATATCACAAACAAACCTTGATTTCCTTCCTGTTCCCCAGATATTATTCACAGAAGAGGAATTAAGAATTCCAGTCTCTTGATGTTCTTATTTTGGGGAATTTGCAAAGTGATGTAGTTAACATCTATTGTGAGGAAGCTGCCAATAGCATTTTCGACACAGAGTTGAATTCACCTTTTACACTCTACCCCTCAGCATATCTTATTCATAAATTTTGTACCTAATATAAGATGAACTAGGGTTTGGCAGCTTGCACTGGAATATTAGCTATTTGTGTGGCGCTGTTTTTTTATCAATAGTAGGAGCTGAAGTTTTTCACCTGTAGGATGGACCTGACTCATTGCTTGAATCAGTGAGTGTGATGAGGATAAATATTCAATTAAATTCTACATTATGAACAAACTGCAGGAGATCAAATCATATGCTCATGTCTACCTTGAATTGGAAGGAAATACT
>NC_057717.1:10268407-10323979 GCF_004010195.1 Chiloscyllium plagiosum
TCCTCCTGCAGGAACACCGGACCAATACCCACATCACTGGCATCGATAGCCACCTTGAAAGGCTTCATGTAATCTAGTGTAGCTGGTACTGGGGGCAGTGTTAACACAGTCTTTAGGCTGTAAAATGCCTTTTGACAGTCCTCTGTCCACTAAGAGTTCTTGCCTGGACAATTTGGTGAGTGAAGCAGCCGCACTGCTTAAAGATTGGCACAAACTTTCGGTAAAATCCAGTCAATCCCATGAACCGTAGCACTGCATATTTCTTTTTGTCGACGGTGTGAAACATTCCCCAACTATTTTCGTTTTCGTATCTCATGGGACAATTTGTCCATGTCCAATAACGTGACCCAGGAACGTGACTTGGGCTTTCTCAAATTCACTTTTAGCTAGGTTCACCACTAAGCCTGCCTTCTGAAGTTGATCACACAAGTCCGATAAATGCTCTAAATGTTCCTTCCATGAGTGACTAAAACCCACCAGATCATTAACGTACACTACATAGTTGGGTAATCTGGCAATGACCTTATTATCAGCCTCTGAAATGTTACTGGATCGTTTTTCATACCAAATGCCACGACTTTAAATGATATAGTCCATTTGGCGTTATGAAAGCCCCGAAATTGCCTTTGCTCTCTCTGACAGAGGTCCTTGCCAGTAGCCTCTAAGCAAGTCCACCTTAGAAATGTAAGTAGCTTCTCCCACATTTTCGACACAGTTCTCCAAACATGGAATTGGATATGCATCAGGCTTTGTAACGGCGTTGACTTTGTGATAGTCCACACATGACCGTTGGGGCCCATCTGACTTTGGCACCATGACTATACGTGAGCTCCAGTCAATGTAACTTACTTCGATTATGCCATCTTGGAGCATTCACTCTATCTCCTTCTGAACCTGTGCCAATTTTGAAGGGTCATACCTGTAAAGATGTTGCTTAATCAGAACAGCATCTCCTGTATCTTTATCATGCACAATTATGTTTGTACTTCACAGTTTATTTCCGCATATCTCTCCATGAGATTGTAATAACTCTTTCAGGTCACTTCGCTTTACTTGTGGAAGGTAATTCAATAATTTATCCCAATTTTTTACAACTTTATCGTTCAAATTGATTTGAGGAATGTCCAATTCAGAATGCTCTGAACTTGGTTCTTCCTTCTGTGCTGTAATCATGAACACATTCTCCTCTTGCTTTCCTACCCTATCAAAATACATTTTGAGCATATTCGTATGACACACTATGTGAGATTTCTTTCTGTCTAGAGCCCATACCAAGTAGTTCACCTCATTCAATCTGATCCCAATTTGATAAGGTACTCTAAAATTTGGTTTTAAAGGCTCACCTGTTACCGGAAGTAACACCAAGACCTTATTGCCAATTGCAAAATTGAGAAGTTGTGATTTCTGATACACTTCCTGTTTAATTGTATGCTGTGATACTTTTAAATGCTGTCTACCCAACTCCCCAGCTCTATTTAATCGTTCTCTAAAATCTGACACATCGTCCAAATCGGTGGTCTCTGAATTCTGACTTACTAATATCTCCTTAACCAATGTTAATGGTTCTTTTACTTCATGCCTACAAATTAATTCAAATAGACTGAATTTGTTCGATTCTTTCTGTGCGTCTCTGATCACAAATAGGTCAAAAGGAATTTCCTTTTCGCAATCATCTGGATAATCCTGACCTTTAACCTTCAACATGGTCCTCAGTTTTTGATGCCATCTCTGTCATGCTCTCTGTGATTCCGAATAGTACGCAGTAGATTTGAATTGCTTTATTCCCAAGTTATCCATCACCTCCTTGAATAGATCAGATGTGAGGTTTGCTCTGTCTGCATCTCTATCTAGAAAAAGCATTAAGTATTTTTTTTCCACAACTCTTTTAGCTGTGATGCTGCATAATGGGTTTGCCTCTGGAAATCTAGTCGACGCATCCATTATTGCTAATAAATACTTATTCCAACTTTGTGTTTGAGGTAGGGGCTGACGCAATCTATCAAGACTCTTCTGAAAGGTTCCGCAAATGCTGGAATATGTATTGAAGTTGCAGGTCTTATTACTGCCTGTGTGACATGTTTGAGACGTCTAGCAAAATTCAACTACATCTTTGTGTAGTACAGGCCAGTGAAAATATCTTTGTACTTCAGCCTGTATTGTCCTCTCAGCGAAATGATATCCAAGTGGTGTTTCATATGCCACTCGCAGCATCCTCCTTTCTATACCCAACAGGCAAAATAATTTGATGAATTTCTGCCCACTCTGATCTGCTTCAATGTGTGGAGAAAGTGAGGATTGCAGATGCTGGAGATCAGAGGTGAAAATGTATTGCTGGAAAAGCGCAGCAGGTCAGGCAGCATCCAAGGAGCAAGAGAATCGACGTTTCGGCACATTATTTCCAAAACAAAACATTGATAGCATTAAATATAACATGCTTTCCGTGATACGTGTCTTCACATTTGGACAAATACGTGGATCGGAAAGATTTAGAAGGATATGGACCAAGTGCAGAGAAATGGGGTTAGCATGGATGGACATTTTGGTCAGAATGAACTAGTTTGGGCTTAAGGGCCTGTCTCCTTGCTATAGGATTCTATGACTCTATGATCATTTACAGAGTTCTGTACATCCCCCATGTTGGTTGACAGAGAGCTGCAGGTTCTGAATGAACTCTCACGGTCTCGATGCGCAGTTGGTTTGTGACCCTGCACTGAATGTCATGTTGTTCACAACCTGTCAGCAGCCACACTCTGACAGAGTGGGGCATTCCCACCAGCTTCTGACCTCCATACAGGACGCTATCGTGTCTTCTCTGTCACAAACCAATCCATTTTTTTTGCTGAAAGCTGTTCATCGGCTCAAGGAGACTCTGTCCTTGATGTTTTCGGAGGGGCAATAAACGGGACGGGCTCTGATCAGTCTGGTTTTGTACAGACACGAAAAGGATTTTCAGAGGCCTTTTATTTATATGTAAACAGATGAAACTTCAGGCCAAAGTAGTTCTGCTTTAGAAGTGACCTGGATAATGATTGTGGAGTGGTCAGCTCTTTTAGCTGAGCTAGCTATGTTGAGCTGAGCTGAGCAGTTTTCAGTTGAGTCTTGAACTGGAAGTTCAACAGGTTTGAATAGTAATGGATCTTTCAGTCGCCAAACGTTTCAGAAGAAGGGCTCATGCCCGAAACGTCGATTCTCCTGCTGCTTGGATGCTGCCTGACTTGCTGCGCTTTTCAGCCACACATTTTCACCTCTCCTTCAATGTATGCTGATCTCCGCAGTAAGACATCATTTGTTAAATAATAACACACAGGAATGTAATCATTCTCTTTCTTGCTAAATGCCTTTTGATATAACTGATGTAACTACTTATCTTTCTGCTGCAAATCAGTGCGCTTAGCGGAGCTAAAAATACTTCCATGTTTTCTTACTTGTTCTTGCTCTGTTCCACTTAACTGATCAAAAACAACTTTTGGATAACTCTACGTCAGCTTCCTTATCTGCGCCTATATCCTGCTTCAACCAGTGCATCTGTAATCGTGTGATCATTCAATCATGGAGAATTCCTGGATAAACATTCTCCAGGTCTTCAGTTGCCTGCATCTCCACTGGCTTTTCAACTAGAGTAGGCAACACGCCTACCAGTGAATCAGCTATATTATTTGCAAGGACAAATCTTATTCCTGGAGCTGAGAATTTTACCACACATTATCTATACTTCTCGGGACACTTCAGCCTCACTTCACAAAACTGAGCACTTTTTGTCTCATCATGAATTCCTGTTACAAGCACATTTTCTGGCAACAGTCTCACAAGAGTGCATATATCCTCACCTCTCAACATTACAGTCTGAAAATATCCTATGTCAATTAATATTGGAACCTCCTTACAAAATTACTTCTGGCCTATGTAAATAAATTTTACCCTTTCATGCAGATTTTATAAGCAGATCTGGCAAGTCCTCTGATCATCTTGTACAGTCTGAGGCAAATGTCTATCTTCCCTTGTGCGTTTTGTTATTAGTCCAACAAAACATCCAGGCTTGTGTGGTTATCCTATATCTGGGTTTCTCCCAGCCCACCAACACTGTGATTTTGTGTAGCCCACTTTATTACAATGAAAACACCAGAGGTTTTTTAACTACTTTGTTCCCCTCAAGGTTTTCATTTTTACCGTGGTAAATTATCCTTATGATCTTCACTGAAATCTACCTTTCCCTTTGCACGTGAGGATATCTCTGTGCTCCAATTTTTATCTCTTATAGACTGGAACTGTATCTGAATGCCAAACCAAGTCTATGGACCAGTTCATAATCATCAGCCACTTCAGCAACTAACCTTACTGTTTACACTCTCTGTTCTTCCATATGAGTTTGCACTACTTCAGACAGTGAAGGTTTGAATTCTTCTAAATACTAATCTCTCTAAGGTCATCATAGTTTTGTTTGATTTTTAAAGTTCGAATCCAACTATCGAAGTTAGTCTGTTTGATCCTTTCAAACTCAATGTAGGTGTGACCACGATCCTTCCTTAGATTCCTGAAACATTGTCTATAGCCTTCTGGAGCAAGCTCATATGCAGACAAAATGTTTTTTTTTAACCTCCTCATATTCCCCAGATACCTCCTCTGATACGGATGTGAATACCTCACCAGTCCTACCTACAAGTTTCATTTGGATCAACAAAGTCTACATTGCCTCTGGCCACTGTATTTGTTTAGTCACCTTTTCAAATGAGATGAAAAAGACATCACATTGTTCTTATCAAATTTAGGCAATGCTTGAAGATGCTCAGTTTCTCACTAGACTTCTGACAACCGGGGCTTGCTCATCCTCTCTGTCTTCCTTACTAAACATACCCTCAGCCGTTATCTACAGCCTTTTACACTGACTTTCCTTTTCAAATGTCAGTTTTGCTATTCAAAAGCTCTCTCGTTCTCTCTCTCCTGCTGCTCTCTCTTTTGCCGTTCTTTCTTTTTTTTTCTCTCACTGTTCGGCTTCTCCCTCTTTTGCCCTCTCTTCTGCTATTAATCGTAACTCAAATGTTTCATTTATGCTTCCCTTTCCTTATCTCTCGCAGCTAATTCAAGGTGCTTCAGTTGCAACTGAATTCTTGTCATCTCTATAGATTCTGATGGTTTCTCCAGAAAGTTTAATTGACGAGCCACTGCTGTAATTATCTCTTCTTTCCTCACAGAAGCAGTCAGTTTCAATTCCAGCTTCTCTGCTAATTCTTGCAACGTGGACTTATTGACTTTTTGTAAAATTTCCAAAGTCACTGCATGCACACCCAGGAAACGTTTGGCGACTGAAAGACCCATTACTATTCTAACCTGTTGAACTTCCAGTTCAAGACTCAACTGAAAACTGCTCAGCTCAGCTCAACTCAGCTAGCTCAGCTAAAAGAGCTGACCACTCCCCAAACATAATCCAGGTCACTTCTAAAGCATAACTGAAGTTTCATCTGTTTACATATAAATAAAAGGCCTCTGAAAATCGTTTTCGTGTCTGTACAAAAGCAGACTGATTGGAGTCCGTCCCGTTTATTGTCCCTCCGAAAATATCAAGGACAGAGTCTCCTTGAGCCGATGAACAGCTTTTAGCAAAAAAAAGGATTGGTTTGTGACAGAGAAGACACGATAGTGTCCTGTCTGGAGGTCAGAAGCAGGTGGGAATGCCCACTCTGTCAGAGTGTGGCTGCTGACAGGTTGTGAACAACATGACGTTCAGTGCAGGGTCGCACAGCAACTGCACATCGAGACCGTGAGAGTTCATTCAGAACCTGCAGCTCTCTGTCAACCAACATGGGGGATGTACAGAACTCTGTAAATGATCATAGAGTCATAGAATCCTATAGCAAGGAGACAGGCCCTTAAGCCCAAACTAGTTCATTCTGACCAAAATGTCCATCCATGCTAACCCCATTTCTCTGCACTTGGTCCATATCCTTCTAAATCTTTCCGATCCACGTATTTGTCCAGACACATATCACGGAAAGCATGTTATATTTAATGCTGTCAATGTTTTGTTTTGGAAATAATGAGTGGTGGTTCATAATACTCAAGTGTTAATGCAATCACTTTTTATTCTTTTTATAGTGTTACAGATTAAACATTCATTTTCTTCACACTCTCCTCATGGTACCATCACCGCAGGGATTCGTCTGGTGAATCTCCATTACACACTCTCTCTGGAGCAAAGAGATCATTCATTATAAATGAGAGAAAGTGCTGTCTCAAGAACATTCTACAACTGGAGGACGGTGTCTTCACACTTATACTTTAATCATTTTGCAATGAAGAACACTACTCATTTATTGTGCCGATTACTTTATGAGTCATAGAGTCATAGAGGTGTACAGGATGGAAACAGACACTTCTGTCCAACCCGTCCATGCTGACCTGATATCCAAATCTAATCTAGCCCCACCTGCCAGTACCCGACTGCTCTGTAGGAATTCTGATAGTGCCTCATGATCAAGGACATCCAGCTCCTTTTCACCAAGAGCACTTCCCATCATCTCGCCTTCTCGTAAATACAAAATGAGAAGGATGGCATTTTTTGCCAATCATTTATTTGCCTTATGAAACTAAGTCACACCAACAACTACACCACTATTGCTATTCGGGTTGCTTGGTGATGCTGAGGAGGCGATGGCCGAGCTGTTTTATCTCTGGAATATTAATCCAAGGAATCAGACCCCGGATCTGAATCCCATAACATCAAATGTTGGAATTTGAATTCATTAAAATATCAGGAGTTAAGAATCAAATGAAACAATGAAACCATTGTCGATTGTCCTACGCCCTCCACCACCCCCCCCCCCCCCCCATCCACACCCCATGCCCTTCAGGGATGGAAATCTACCATCTTCACCTCGTTGGGCTTACATGTGACTCCAGGCCCCCAGAAATATGGTTAAAGTTAAGTTACAGTTTGAAATGGCCAGGCCAGCCACTCAGTTATATCACTCACTTCAAAGCCTCAAAGAGATGAAACGCATGGACCTCAGAAATGACTACTTCCAGCCCACGGACTTCTGAGGGTCAGGAAGGCAGATCACCAACACCTTCTCAAGAACAATGGGGAAAGGGAATTAAATCCTGGCCCAGCATCCCACTAATGAATAAAGGAAGATGATCACACTCAGGGAAGAGAGAAAAATCTACATAAATCACTTTAAACAGGGACTTTGATGTACACCTTACAAGGTCATGATTTTCAGAAATATGGGAATAGGAGAAAAATAAATGAGATTAATCTCATTTTTAATTTCCGTCCCAGCTAATCATCAACAATCCATTTGTTTGCTTTTTTCTCTCTATTCTTCTCTTTTTCCATCTATTCAATTCAGTCCTTCTCCCTTTCATAACAGATGTCGCAGTCACCAATATCAATCACACGATTTCCCAACTCTGTTCAGTTCTGAATTATGGTCATTAGAATCGAATTGCCAATTCTAATTTTTCTCTCGACCCGAGGCTGCCAAATATGCTCAGTTTCTCTTGCATGTTTCGTTCTTTATTGTTTCTGAACTATTGCATCACTCTTGGTTGTATTTAATTTTTAATTTTTTTATTACTTGGAATGTCTGATTCGCTGACAGGGGCAGCATTGTTCACCTTACCAAATGCCCTTTACTCTGAGGTCATTCTTGCAGGCAGATCAGAACCAAGCACATTGCTGTGGCTCTGATATCAGTCTTAAGCCAGACCAGGTAATAAAGCTAGTTTTATTTACCAAAGGACATCAGGGAAATAGATAAGCAAACCGACAAAATGGTTTATTATGTTATGGTTGTTATTCGTAAAACTTGCTTTTATTTCCAATTCCTGTCTTTTGAATTTACTTTCTGACATCATCTGTGGCAGGATGTGGAAGAGTGTCTTTCTGTGCAATAACCTGTGCCTCTGAATTACATTTCTTCCGACATTACTGCTCTGACACAGTGTTCCTGTCATTAAGTTCTTTTAGCGGCAAGAACACGGTTGTGATCAAAATATTTGCAACTGAAAGTGTGCTTAGAGGAGAGGTGGAAACATAACGTCTGAATTTTACCAAGGCATAAATAATGGTTTATTAAGCGTCAGCATTAATGCCACGATGGTGCCTGGGAATATAATCGAGCTGGTAGTGGACAGGTTTGGTGATGGACAGAATACCGAGACGTAAATGAATTCAGGGAAAAAAGGTACATTGGTATTCTGAACAGTCTCGTTCTCAAATGCTTGTGAGGGCCAGGGTGTGGGCGGTTCTGAAATTTGTGGGGAACGAATGAAATGTGCATTTGAAACTGAAGAAAATAGTTTCCATCTTTGTCAAATATAGATAACAAAAATAGCAAAGAAGTTTGCCATGATTAAAGAGATTAATAAATGGATAGAGATCAAGAAACTTACCAGGAACACCAACAATAGCGAGGATAGGATAGTAACCCGCCTGGATAATCATCAGTGCACCTAATATTCGATATGGTAATGTTGACCAGGAAAAAAGATAAGATCCGAGGATAAACTCCTGTCCATTGTTGCAGCTTTCCAGTCAAAATGTACTCAGATTCTGATCAATTAATGGATCATTCCAGTCGATTCGCAGATGTTTATCTCTCCTTTTCCTGTCTCTGCAGCTGCTGATTCCTGTGAGCGATGGAGATGATGCATCTGCTGTTATAATGGCATAAAGCATTGCAAGAAGCCCCTTACTAACAGGAGAGGGATACTATCCAGTGGCATCATAAGAATCCATGGAGTCCGGCATCAATTACTGTCATTGAACAAACAGATCCAGTTAACACCTTTCAGTATGGTACCTTTAGTTCACAAAAACAACTGGACTGGATTGATTGTTGGCATCTCTGACTATTGGTCAAATCACCAATTGCTCTCGTGAAGTTAGTTGTGAGAGAGAATAGTTATGTTTTCTTATCCCAGGCTAGACGATTCTGCTCCGGTGTCCGCTTGCAATACTGTAACCGAGTGAACCTCCCACTATCATCACCCTCAAAAACCACAATCTAGATGTTGTTACCGTGCCGATCTCTCCTCGACTAGAACAGGCACCAGCCAATATAATTACAGTGGATATATTTGCACTCCAATACACAGGAAATGTGGATTTGCCTGGACATTCCTTTAATTGATCTAATGAGGCACTTTTGTATCTCCAACACTCAATGTGCTTCAGCACTTTTTTAAATATAAACTCACAAGCACTTTAACACATTTTATTGACTTCATTGTTTGAATTCAGTCCAAAGCCAAATGTGGCATGTTGTCACAAAGCCGGTCCTTTTACAAGGTTATGCTTTCCTTGATTTTTCTTCTTCAGAGAAGTTCCAAACGACCTAAGACTCCTGTATGTCTGACTTTTGAAAGGTTCATTTGGGGTCCTTTTGTTTATATCTAATCAGGCAGAACGCGTTCAAGTCTTTAAATAAAAACTTGTATAATCAAGAGGTAGCGGCCAACTCTCTAGCGGGGCAGATTTGATCAGTTTGGGGGTTAGTTGAGTCAGGGTGACTGTTGAAATTGGACGCTCTCCCCTTCCTTCTTTCCTTCCGACCTCATAACCTGTAAGCTTTTTGTATCAGATTTACTGTTTGTGATAAAGCGTTTGTTTATTGGGATTGTTGCAAGTATTTTGGAACAACATCCTAAACTCGGGATAGTCTCTCGGTTGGATATGATACGTTAGTTGGGTATTAGTTTCAGTTCATGTGCTTCATTCCGTAATTTGGTGAATAAAGTCTGTTTGTTTAAAACTTAGCAGTCTAACCAGCTAATTCACTCTGTTAATATCCACTATACACTAACCTTCAACAAATACCAAAGTTACGTCTGGTCTACCTGCTTAAAAATGTTTAGAGGGGTCCGGCCTGGTCCATAACAGTTTGGGGGGGTCTTTGTGGAATTAAGACAGCGAGTGGCAGGTGTTAGTGTCTCTTTGTTCGTGTGTGGATTTGGTGTGTAAACAGAGCTTCAGATCGCAATAACTCCTACAGTCATAAAGGATGTTTTGGAGATGGGAGAATCGACCTTGGGAGTTTCGCAAATGCACATAAGTCCAAGCTGTGGGAATTCGTAGACAAGGTAGAGTTGAAGCTATCTCCTAATGTGAGGAAAGATGAGATGATTGCAGCAATAGTTCAGCATTCCAATTTGCTGGAAACTCCATTGGGGTCTGTAGAAATGACTAAACTTCAATCGCAAATAAAGCGAAATTTAACCAATTGGATGCAAAATTGTCTTGAATGTAACGGATTATTTTCCAGACTGGAGGCCTGTGGCCAGTGGTGTGCTGAAAGAATCAGTGTTGAGCTTGCTGCTTTTCATCATGTATATACACAACTTGGATGTGAATATCAGAGGCATAATTAGTAAGTTTACCGATAACAGCAAAATGTGGTGCAAAGGACAGTGAGGAAGATTATCTCAGAGTACAACACCCATGGAAGCGGGTATAATTAGACATTGAAAATATATCTGGATAGATACATAAATAAGAATGGTTAAGAGGTATATTGGTAAAATGCTGGCAAATGGGACGAGATCAGATTAGGATGTCTGGTCAGCATGGACGATTTGGACAAAAGTGCCTGTTTCCGTGGTCTTTGACTCTCTGATTCGATAAAATGGATTAGGAAAAGTTCTAAAGGCCTTTTGAGTGGAAATTCTCTTCCCCAAAGGATTATGGTGCTGCTTTGTTTACATTTATTCAAAGATGTATTAGTTAAGTATTCCATGAAGTGGGGCGGAGACTACAACCTGATCAGCCACAATCTTAGTGCCTGGTGGAGAAGGCTCACAGTGTGAAATGACGCACTACTGTTCCTTAATCCCATGTTTCTGTGTTCCATTCAGCCCTTCAACCTGCTAGACAAGAGCACTGGGAGGCCACTTACTGCTATCACCTCGTGCACAGAAACAGAGGGGACTATTCAGTCCCTCAATACTTTCTTACACGGTTTTGGTGATTTGAAAAATGTAATTGGAAAACGCAGACTGGGTATCAAAGAGGCCCCTCATCTCTCTTTACAGAGATTCCCCATTCTGCAAATTGTGCTCCATTTGTTGGCCACGTTATCGAACCAGGTTTACTTTGAATACAGCTCGGACACATCACCCATAGATGGCTCAGAAAATCCTCTGGACTCCCTGACTATAACATTCAATAACCAAACTTCCAGGAAAATAGCACCGTGTGCTCAATGGAGGTGGACTCAATATATTGCTCTCAGCAGACAGGTAACTTCTGTCAACCAGTGAATACAGCAGAGGACTGCACTTCGGTGATGATGGATATGTTACTCACTCCTGCCTGGAAAGTTCCAGAATTAATCCAGTTTAATTCATGGTGAGCATCAGCACAGTCCTGCCACTGGTGTGAGGCTAAATGGTACACTGAAGTCGGGGACTGTTAGAAATGACAAGAAGTGTTGTTTTTACAGATATAAAAACATGGACTCTGCAGGTACCTAGGGAAGTGTTTCTTTACTTATAATTATGGTTAAATTAAATACTAATTCTGGAATATAATATAAGCTAGTAAATTCTTTTGAAATAAGTTTTCAGCAAAACAAACTGAGATAACTAAAATGCCTGAGCTGTACAAAAATTGGTACAAAATTGATGAAGTGTACAGAGAATGGAATGTACCAGCAGTATTGATCCAAAAAATTAAACTATATCTTGACAAAATAATGTAAGTGTCAGCACGAACAGGGAGGAAGGTTGCCAACATGGGGAAGGGGAAGTAGCATGGGTGGAGCGAAGATGGGCAGTTGTGTCGCCTGGTAAGTGAGATTGCTTAATTAGGAGTCTGGAGAGGTGACCTCACTCAGCTCAAAGGTATCATTGTAAACTAACCCAAGTCTAATGTACTTCAATTGCTCTCTGCAATTTGAGTTTTTGCAATATCGTATAATAAATTGGCATGTGGCCAGATTTGTTGGTCTCGTCTAAAATTTTATTGAGTTTGTTTCTAACAGATTTTGGGGCTCGTCCGGGATCCCAAGCTCCAGTCATTCAGCAATTTCGGAAAGATCGGAGAAGGTGCACCTCGCTGATTTCGGCGGTCTCTACTATCCCCCATTGCAGCGGCGGCTCGGGCGAGCGAGATCCGGACTGAGGGACTCTGGAAACAAGACGTGCAGACGCGACGCGGCGGGTAACTCTTGTGCACAAGATCCGGGTAAGAAAAAGGTCTTAAATAAGTATTATCCAGGCGACCGGGATAGGCAGCAGGTTTTGTTTGTTGTCAGTCTTTGCCACGAGCGAGGCGTACTGAGACACAGCGGGTTGATCGGGTAACTCTTATGGACTTAAGACCCACATTCGCGGGCGGCCGGGATTTGCAGCAGTAATTGCTGTTTCACCGTGGTTCTAGGAGCGATGAGACGTGGTAGTTTGTCGGGTAACTCTTATATACACAAGATCGATCGAGATTTGCAGCGACATTTGTTGTTAGCCTTTGCCACGGACAAGGTGAACTAAGACATGGCGGGTTGCCACGAGCGAGGCGCACTGAGACACGGCGAGTTGGTCAGGTAACCCTTATGGACTTAAGACCTGTATTCGTGGGCGGCCAGGATTTGCAGCAGTAATTCCTGTTATGGCGTAGTTAGAGATATGCTGGGACATGGTGAGTTGGTCTGCATTAGCAGGCTTCCGGGATTTGCAGCATTACTGTGCTGCTGTGCGAAGGGCACTAATCCGTGGTGGTTCGGTCGGGTTACTCTTGTGTACATAACACCCGGGTAAAGGTAAATTTCGGGCGACTTAGATTGACAACGGTTTTTGCTGTCTGGTATTGCCGCGGGACGGGGTGCGCATTATGTACAGAACAAGGTATGAAAATTGACCTTTAAGTATTACTTTGGTGGTCGGTTCCGTACGAGAAGTATGGGGGAATTGGCAACTTAAAAAATAGAGAATAAAGGACTAGATTAACTTAATGAGTAAGGTTCTACCTGATTCGATCACCCAGCCTTAGACCGGTTGTTAAGAGGGGAAATCCCTCACGCGAAGGTCAGGACCCTGAAGTGGTGTAGAAGAAGGTAACACCGGACCTCAGAGAGGTTAATTAAAATTATATAAAGAAACGGCCGAGTATTAAAATGGGAAATAAGAATAGAAAGAGAGATGAGAGAGACCTCTGAAGACTATATCTCAATGGACAGTCCTTCAGGAAAAATGCTAAGAAATTTGAAATACAATCCTTGGATGCGAGGAAAGGACAAAAAACAAATGATAACGTTTTGTTGTTTTGATTGGACGAAGGAATGCATTAAAGCCCCAAATGTATTTTGGCCAAAATATGGGTCAGACGAGGATTGGTTACGTCAAGATTTATATATATATATATATATATATATATATATATATATATATATATATAAATGTGAAACATAAGTGCTCTTATAAAGAATCTGACTACGCCGCCTGTTGGATAGGAAGCCCAAAAATTTTAATTCTTAAAAATTCAAAACTGGAAGAAGACGAAGATGAAACAAAGAATTCCCGCTGGGATCCTTGGTCAAACTTACTCCCTCCCCCATATAACAATGATAATTATGGTTTGTCGCTCCCCTCTCCCACAGCACCCCCTCCGGTACAAGAACCTGTAAAAGGTCCGGAGGGAAAACCTTCCCTTGAGTCCGATTAGAACGAGATCAGCAGTAAAAAGAAGGGAAGAAGGGGACATAGGCGGGGCATCGGCACAAATATATCCCCTTAGAGACGTACCCATTGGTAATGGCGAAATCGGGTATGTTAACACACCGCTGACCAGTAGTGAAGTTAGGTCTTTTAAAAGAGAAATGAAAAAAATAATTGAAGATCCCGTAGGATTAGCAGAACAGTTGGATCAATTCCCGGGGCCGAATTTGTATACATGGGGTGAACTGATGAATATTATGGGGACGCTATTTTCAGGAGAAGAAAGGGGTATGATTCGAAGAGCTGCACTTAGAGAATGGGAAAAGAGACATCCTGTGGGTGAGGATGTAATACCAGCTGAAAACAAATTCCCCAATATAGACCCACGATGGAGGGGAATGGATGAACATGATAGAAGAGAAATGAGGGACTTTCGAGGGATGGTTTTTCTAGAAATCAGAGAGGCGGCACCTAGATCCAAAAAATTTACGAATGCTTTTAAAGTAAGATAAGACAAAGATGAAGCCCCGTCAGCTTTCTTGCAAAGGCGAAAATATTTTACTATAAAATTTCAGGAATGGATCCTAATGATCCGGTAGCTCAGGGACTTTTGAAGGTCCAATTTGTAACCAAATCATGGCCAGACATACAAAAGAAGTTATAGAAATTAGATAGGTAGAATGAGAGACAGATGGAGGAATTGTTGCATGAAGCTCAAAAAGTATATGTAAAAAGTATATGTTTCCACGTATGGAGTCAGCTATTACGAGAGGGCATAGGTTTAAATTAAGGAGTGGTAGGTATAGGAAAGATGTTAGGGGTAGATTCTTTACGCAGCGAGTCGTGACTTCATGGAATGCCCTGCCAGTAGCAGTGGTGGACTCTCCCTCTTTATGGGCATTTAAACGGGCATTGGATAGGCAGATGGAGGATAGTGGGCTAGTGTAGGTTAGGTGGACTTGGATCGGCGCAACATCCAGGGCCAAAGGGCCTGTACTGCACTGTATTTTTCTATGTTCTAGGTTCTATGTTCTAAAAGAGAAGGTGAGAAACAGAAAAAGAAAGCTAAAATAATGGGTGCAGCAGTTGAGGAAGTTGCAAAGAAAACGATAGAATCAGAAAACAACAAGGGAAGATAAGAGAGGCAAAGAACAGATTAGAAAAAAAGGCAATTGGCAGGATGTTATCACTGCGGAATAATAGGACATTTTAAAAGAGGTTGTCCAAAGCTAATGCGACAAAAAGAAACAGTTTCGTTGATGCCTTTTGATGAAGAATAGGGAAGTCAGGGGTTCCTTCTTCCTGAAACCCACCGGGAAACCTTGATAAATTTAGAGTTGGGGCCTAAGGGAGAGGAAACAGTATTTCTCGTGGAGACGGGCGCAGTCCGATCATCCCTAAGTTTTAGATCTAGCGGTGTTAAGTTAACTAACAAAAGTCTCAAGATTTCAGGAGTAAAAGGGGAAGAATCTTTAGTGCCCGATTTCGAACTAACTTTAATAAAATTAAATAACGAAGAAATAACGGGACAATTGTTATACATCCCTGATTTCGGACGCAAACGTTAGGTAGAGATTTGATAATTTTACTAAACTGGGAGTGGAGAACAATTCGGTAGCTGTAACGATGAACAGATTAACGACCAGTGACAAAGAGCAGATAAATCCTAATGTGTGGGCAAGAACTCGGAACACAGATTATTTAAACATTGATCCCATTGTAATTACGCTGTCACAATAAAATAAAACAGTAAGACTTAAACAATATCCAGTTTCATTAGAAGGACGCGAAGGTCTACAACCAGTAACAGGTTCCCCAGTAAAAGAAGGGTTATTGGAACCATGTATGTCACCCTATAATACTCCAATACTACCAGTTAGGAAACCAGATGACTTACAGACTAGTACATGATCTCAGATCAGTAAACCGACAAGTTCAAACATGCCATCCAGTGGTGTCTCATCCATATACCCTTTTTAGTAAGATACCGTGCAACCACTGTGGGTTTAGTGTGATAGATTTTAAAAATGCATTATGGGCTTGTCTTTTAGCCCCAGAGAGTCGTGATATCTTTGCTTTTGAATGGGAAAACCCATACACTGGCAGAAAACAATTCCGATGGACGGTACTTCCCCAGGGATTCACGGAATCACCTAATTTATTTGGGCAAATACTGGAACAAGTCCTAGAACAACATAAAATGCCTCGCGGAACGTCACTGTTGCAATATGTAGACGATCTACTTGTGTCAGGACAAAATAGAAATGATGTAAGCTCAGCTACCAATGGGTTGTTAAATTTCCTCGGACAATAGGGGTTAAGAGTAACTAGGAGTAAATTGCAATATGCAGAAAAAGAAGTGAAATACTTAGGACACCTTATTAGCAAAGGAACTCGACGCATTAACCCGACAGAATTCAAGGGACAGTAGAGTTGCCCCTCGCAGAAACCAAACGAGAATTATGGAAGTTTCTAGGGTTAATGGGCTATTGCAGATTATGGATAGAGTCATGCGCTCAGAAAACAAAGGGGCTATTTATAAATTGTCTGAGTCCGAACATAAAAAATTGCACTGGACAGAAGAAGAAAAAGAAAAATTACGCGGGTTACAGCGTAGTTTGATAGAAGCTCTAGTTTTGGCCCTTTCCTCACTAGAGAAACTATTTCACCTTTTTGTAACAGTAAATGATGGAGCAGCCTTAGTAGTGATAACTCAGAAAGGAGGAGGAAATAGACAGCCTCTTGCCTTCCTGTCCAAAGTTTTGCACCCAGTTTCAAGAGGATGGCCTGAATGTATGCAGGCAGGACCAGCGACTGCCATGTTTGTAGAAGAAAGTAAGGAGCTCACTTTTGTATGAGAACTAGTAGTTAGTACCCCCCCCCCCCCCCATCAAGTCAGAACTGTGTTAAACAAAAAGGCAGGAAGATGGTTAACAGATTCGCGAATTTGTAAAATACAAAGCCATTCTGATGAAAAAAGATGACCTTGTATTAGTAACAGACACCTGTCTAAATCCAGCTACCTTCTTATGGTTAAGCCCAGACGAGATATCTGCTCAACATGGAGCACTATGCAAACCAGGTTCAGTACAACCCAGCATTCAGTCCAGGATGGAATATAGCACAGGTCCCTCCAGTCCACAACCTGAGAAATGAAGAGGGAGTAAAACGTAAGACCTGAGAGTTCTCTGACCGTCAAGCTATGGCACTGCAAAGGCAGGGGGAGAGATACATAAACTGGCAGCTGCCCTTGAGAAATTAGTTAATGATACATCCGACGAAATGGAAGAAACTCATTCCCAAATATCCGCCATAACCACCGAAATGATTGCCACATGATTAACAGCTTTACAGAATCGAATGGCTCTCGATTATCTCTTGGCCGAAAAAAGGGGAACCTGTGCACTAATTTGTAAGGAATGTTGCACCTTCATCCCAGACGCCACTTCCCTAGTTGAAGATAAGGCTGTAATAGTAAAGAAAAAGATAAAGAATATAATAGAAATTGAGAAAAACTTCGAAAAGATGAGAGATGGGAATGGGGTGACTGGGGAGTGACCAGTTGGGGAAAATGGTGAGCTAATTTAGATATTCATGTCTTACTAATAATTGTAGGACAAATAATAGGATTTAACGTGTTAAAGTGGCGAATGAGTAAGTTGATAGTGTCCTTGGGAGGTCAACAATCAATGATGATCATGACAACATTAAACACACAAGAAAGAGAGAGCAATAGATTACTCATAGAGTTTGAAAAGGGCAGACTTAAGAGAGCAGAAATGGCAAGATTGTAAACTTCTAAACCTTAGGGTGAAAAGAGGGCAGAAAATAAAAATTCCAAAAACAACGAATGGTAAAATAAAAGAAATGGGGGAGTTGTTAGAAATGAAAATAAGTGTTGTTTTTGCAGATATAAAAAAATGAAGAAAATGGGCCCTGCAGAAAGAAAACTATTAACTCTGCAGGTACTTAGGGAAGTTTATCTTTATTTTTAATAAATAATTATGGTTAATTAAATACTAATTCTGGAGTATAATATAAGCAAGTTAGCTCTTTTAAAATAGGTTTTCAGCAAAAACAACGGAGATAGCTAAAATGCTTGAGTTGTACAAAATTGATGAAGTGTACAGAGAATGGAATGTACTAGCAGTATTGATACAAAATGTTAAAACTATATCCTGATGTACTGTCGACAAAATATTGTGCATGTCAGCACTAACAGAGAGGAAGGTTGCCAACATGGGGAAGGGGAAGTAATAATGGTGGAGCGAAGATGGGCAGTTGTATAGCCTAGTAAGAGATTGGGCTCAATTGCCTTGAGAAGTTGCAGCCCACATTTGCAAGTCCGTAACAAATTGTCTTGTTTCTAGACTTGTTGGTCTCGTCTAAAAGTTTATTGAGTTTGTTTCTTACAATGTTACACAATATTCAGAAAGGTTCTTCATCCCTGACCTCCCAATGCAGTCTGTGTCCATGTGCAACAAGACTGAGACAACGTTCAAGCCTGTGCTGTTAAACTGTCGGTAACATTCATGAGACAACGCTGCACAATTCCACAGTAAACGGAAAAGTTCACTCAGTATTTCAATATGGCTTCACAGAAATATGGGAAAGTCATTCCGCCCATCAAAACAACTAGACAAGTAGAGGGACCACCCATTCAGTGCCTCCTGCCATTGCACAGGAAGACAAGGAGTCTGCTCACTCCAACACATTACTTACACGGGATCGGAAAGTGACTATTTCACACCTGGAGTCATTTACAAAGCATCAGGGAGAGGCCATTCAGCTTCTCAAGTCACTAACAGAGGAACAGGAAGGTGTCAGAGATGCTCCACCATCACAAACAAATGGAGCAGGAACTGCACAGATGGACTGTTCCATGGTATTCCTCTACTCAGCGTTACATTGTCCATAATCCTGTCAACAGCCACAATACCCTCATTCTGAAACAGTTAGCCATTCCCCACCAGCTTCTGAATTTCAGAGAGAACATAGGTCTGCTTTCTCAGCGACGGAAGATGCCTTTGAGAATGGTTAAAAAATGGCTTTATTCCCACTTCCAGAAAAGCATGCTAATATAACGCAGATGCACTACTCATAATAGTGGAGGAATTATTCAACTCTAACCATGCCTAATCTTTAGACAGCAAGTATAGACCCAAGGATAAACTACAGTCCATTGTTGGAACATTCCAGGCTAATGCTCTCAGATTCTGATCCAATTTGGAACATTCCAGTCTATTGTTCTCAGATTCTGATCCATTGTTGGAACATTCCAGTCTACTGTTCTCAGATTCTGATCCATGGTTGGAACATTCCAGTCTAATGTTCTCAGATTCTGATCCATTGTTGGAACATTCCAGTCTGTTGTTCTAAGATTCTCTTCCTCTCCCTCAGCTTGTAGCTGCTGAGCACTATCATCTTGAGTATGATGCTGCCGCTGATACTATGGAATAACAGGTTGAAGGAAGCCCCTTACTAATAGAAGAGGGAAACACTCAAATGGTACAGTTAGTATCCATGGAGACTGACATCAATCACAGTCAATGTACAAACAGCTCCAGATAACCCATTCACTACAATCCTTATAAGTCTCAATAATACTTGGTATGGTTGGGATTTTGACATCGCTGACTATTGGGATAATAGCATCATTTCAAATTGTAAAGTTAGAGGTGAGGCAGAGAGATGATGCTTTCTATACACTTGCTCGATGGTCCTACTAAGTTTTGGCAGGGTCGGAATTGCTGGGCTCCCAAGGCCAGGTGTGTCTGATAACCAGGCCTGCTGCATCATTTCGTTTTATTTATTTATGTTTAACTTTGACATTTATCTTACCATCATTTGACGGCTTAGGTGGGGTTAGGTATTTTTGAAAGGCTCCTAGAGTGCCACAGGTAGATACAATCCATTCCTCGTGGTCCTGTGGAGTGACAGGCAAGCTGTCACAGAAACAGGATTCTTCGTTTTACCTTTCCCTAGTTATTGTTGGAGTCTCAGCAGGATTGGAAGGCTGGAAATCTCTCCCAGCTGCTACACTCTCTCTTTTGATGTTCTTTCCTCCTGGATTGGAGAACTTCATGTGAGACTATCTGTTTCCTGAATTTGCTTTTTGACAAGTGTGTGTTTATAGGATGTTACCATATTGGAACAGTTATAGTTTAGTAGTTAAACAATCTATTATTCTGTTTTTTTGTGTTTTGTCGACAATGGTTGAATGAATTGTGTTTTGCTTAATGTCGAATATTTTGACCAAGCGAATTGCATCTGAAACACAGCACCTCACATTTATCTTTAAAATAAGAAAATGTTCCGGTCAGGACTACCTCCATCATATATTTTGAGATGTGTCTGCTCAGTTCCATAACAAAAAGGAACGATATTCACGTTTTAATTGGCTAACTACTTAATGAACAAAATGTTGCAGAAACACGGCATTTAACAGCGGAATGCGCCCTGTTGGAGGAGTGATAGTTCTATCAGGAATTATATCGCATAGTTAATCCACCTCACAGATCCAGCCCAGACCGTATAATTCCAGACGAGATATATGCTCAACATGGAGCACTGTGCAAACCAGGTTCAGTACAACCCAGCAATCAGTCCAGGATAGAATATAGCACAGGTTTCTCCAGTCCACTAGCTATCTGTACAACACGTGGAGCAGTACAATAAACTCTGATGCATTGATTTAGAAACGCTGACGAAACGGTCTGTCCAGCATGGGGTGATATGCAGCCGATACCAGTGCCTTGCTCTATAGACGTGGACAAGGCATCTGTACAGATTGAGGAGCTGTGCAGTGAATGGATCTGTAAACCTGGAGCAGTTACCGTCAAAGCAGCTGCTTTCACCACCCCAGTACATTGCTCAGTAACACTGTTTTAGATCACTGCCAAGAGTGAGGAAACTTGCAGTCCATGTTTGGAAGTGACAGGATGTGAAGCTCCCATCCATTTACAGCCCCATATGTCCTTTGTGCCCTGACAAGGGCGTGCTGTGGATGTGAACGCCACTGCCAGAGAGAGATGGCGGGGGAATCAGTTTAAATATCAACAAACAAAATATTTTGGGGTAGAAAAAGGGAAAGGGATATTGAAAGACAATTTCATGGAAGATCACAGGTTTCAGGATGCTGAAATGAAGATATTTTGACAGCATCCTGCAACGTAAGCCACTATTCCCAGGAATGATGGGTGAATGGGATATTGGTGCGAGTTCGGATGATGGCGAGTTTTGGGTGAGCATTTGTTCTTCAGCTTTGTAACTGGAAGTGGAGTCAGCGGATTCTTCAACTCATTGGGCAGAAACTAACAATAGTTTATCTCAGGGCCATTTTCATTGAGTGTGACTGAGGGATAATCTGTACGAGACCGAGTTCATTTCCTGGTGTTACCTTATCGAACTCACCTCATTAACTACCCACCCCACCCCATGGTGTCCCTCTGATTCAATGCCAGCCTAATTCTCCCATCCTTCATGGCTAAAGGTAAACACCATCGCTTGGATGCCCCATGGGTATTCTGTGATCCCTTGCACTGGTACCATCATTTAAAGGCCAATTGGCAAACGGTTGAGCTTTCTCAGTTTGGAGCTGCCCTGCACAGTGGTGTGAGCTCACCACCCAGCTCAGTGCAGGATCTGCGGTCTGAAGAAATGTCCAACATTACAGGACAGGCATCAACAACTTTTCCCATTCTGCCACGATAAGGGTCACCATTTTCTCTCTGCTCACGCACGCTCATTGAAATGTATTATAGCATCTACCCCCAAACAAGGCTCATGCACCAACACTCTCACTGCTGCATACAACACCTTCTCTCTCTTTCTCTCTCTCTCTCTCTCTCTCTCTCTCTCTCTCTCTCTCTCTCTCTCTCTCTCTCTCTCTCTCTCTCCACTTTACCCCCACACTAAAAACACACTATATCTGTTATAGCACCTTCCCAAACAAGGCTCATGATCCATCACTCTCACTGCTGCACGCAGCGTCTTTCCTCTTTCGCTCTCACTCCCGCTTTTCCAATACCCTCACACAGTGATAGAATATTCTGGAGAACGTCGATTATGGAATGTTCCAGAAAAAGTTCCAAGTAATTTCCGTTTTCAGGAAAGTGTCAATGCACCAGTATGTAACATATAAGGGGAAGGAGTGCAGATTGTATGTTTTTCAAATCACATCTAATTAAAATCCATCATGAGACCAATCAACCCATAAAATGTGCCCTAGCATATAATAAGATTGCGGTTTATTTGATGGTTTTCTCAGCTCCATGTTGCTGGAACTTTCACTTATTCAACCCCCTGGGTTCCTGTCACTGATCACACGACATTCAGGCAATTTCACCCCGGTTATCTTCAAGCGACTGTTCGAGGGCATTTCCCACGGGGGCGGACACTCCAAACAATATATTCCATCAGTTGTATACCTTTATGTAATACTAAGCTCATTTTACACAGACTGACCAAAATCTACACTTCTTTTATGTTTATCGGTAACCAATAACAATTAGTATTCTGGTTATTTCACTTGTCTCACCTTATTTTATTCAGTGAAAGACAGCTTCTAAACACTTGTCTCGTTTTTAAAATACAATTTCTAGCCAAGAACATTTTCATCCACAGCCGTTATCTTGACCGTTAACTGAATTGTACATTTTTTCCTTGTTATGAACTTTTCTATTGTCCTTTGTCTGTGGCTGTTTCTGTCTGTAACAGTTACACAGTCTCCCACATATTTGGCTGGACGGCTGGTTTGTGATGCAGATGGAGGACGCCAGCGCAGGTTCAATTCCCCACACTGACAGAGGTTACCATGAAGAAGACGCTCTCTCAACTTTACCCCAACACCTTAGGTGTGCTGACCTCAGGTTAAACCACCACGAGTGGTCTCTCTCTCATGACAGAGCAGCCCCATGGTCCTTTGGAACTCTATTCTATCACTTTTGCATTTATTTTATTTACCTACCTTACCATTTGTTTTGCATTATATTCCTGGGTATTTTGGATCAGTGTCATTTTGTACCACTGTCAGCATTTTCCCCACACTGCATATTCCTACCCAATAATCCCTGACTCCATTGTTATCTATGAACCTTCTGTCTGTGCCTCAGAAATATTCCATATCTCTGCCTCCACTGCTCTGCGGGAAGAGATTTCCAAAGTCTCACAACACTGAGAAAATAATAAATAACCTCATCTGGGGTGTGAGTTTGTTATTTTGTCTCCTTACCTGAGAAAGGATACAATTACATTGGAAGCAGTTCAGAGATCTTTCGCTTCACCTATTCCAGAAATGAAGGGCTTATATTATGGAGGCTTTAATAGATTATTCTTGGAATGAGAGGTGATCTTATTGAAATATGCAAGACCTTGAGGTGCATGGATCAGGTAGAGAACCACTGGGTGTTTGTCTAGTCCAAACTTGTCATTGTCATAGAACCTCTGCTGTGTGGAAGCAGGACATTCTGTCCATTGAGTCCACATTGGCCCACCAAACGGCATCCCACCAAGACCTGTCCCCCTACACTAACCACGTATTCCTGCATTTTCCATGACTAAACTACCTAACCTACACATCCCTAAGCACTATGGGCAATTGAGCATGTCGAAGTAACTCTAGCCTGCTCATCTTTGGACTGTAGGAGGAAACTGGATCACTGGGAGGAAACACACACAGATATGGGGAGAATTGAAGGTTGCAATTGAACCCAGCTCCTTGGTGATATGAGGAAGCAGTGCTAACCACAGATCCACCATGCTGCTCCGTTATTTCTATTAGTTATGTGTGGCTGACTAAAGAAATCTGCCTGACTTGTTCCTATCACTGAACCTGACCCAGTCTGAGACCTTTATTATCAGCCATATCTCCAACCTGCTGACATTTCAATTTGTTACAAACAATGGAGGAGCGGTACTAGAAAAGGTAACAGCCACATCCTGCAACCACAGTGAGGAGAATTCACAAAGTGGGCATTTATTCAAGTGGGAATTCTCTTTCCCAGAAGTTTATGAAGGCTGAATCTTCATATTATATCGAGGCTGGCTTCGTCTGATTTTCCATAGAAATGTGTATCAGGGATAATAGCGCATGGAGAGAAAAGTGCAGCTGAGAGCACAATGAGATGAACCATGACCTACTTTACTGGTGTAGTAGTTTCAAAGGGCCGAATGGCCCACTCGTCTCCCTCAGCCCTGTGTTCTGATGTTCCATTCAGCCCTTCGGACCTGCTACACAGGAGCAGATCGAGGTCACTCCGATGGTTAGGCCTTGTTTCGAAAATGTACTTGTAGAATCCAGGCTGGCTCACCTCCATTTTCCTGCTACCCCCTCGTATCTCTCAACTGGCTTATATGTCCGAAACCAATCCACCCCCACTGTAAATACATTCAGTGACACACCTTCCACAACTGTCTGGGTTCGGGAATTCCAGACATTCACTATCTTCTGAAAGATGGCATTTCTTTACATCTCAGTTTGAAATCGATATCCCTTATTCTGTATCAATGTCCCGGGATGAGACACTCTGCCCAGATGTGGAACCACATTCTAAACAAATACCTTGTCAAGCCCCCTCTGTACCTTGTCCATTTCGGTAACTTTACGTTTATTCATTTCATGCACAATGAATAATTGCCTCAACATTTTAGATGTACTCAATAATTCAACCCTTTCATCCCAGAAACCCGCTTAATGTAACAATCTAGTTACTTTCTGCATCAGCATGATGACTTTATGTTTCATGCACAGGAACACTCCAATCCCTTTGTAATGCTCCTTTGTGGGGACTCCTCTTCATTAAATAACAGCCTGCCTTTTGGGCTTTTGGTTGTCAGTGTCATCCTCAAACTCGGATGTGTATTGCACTCAGCTCCCTCCCTCAGGCTCTCACTATAGATGAAAATAACTGAAGCCGTTGGACTGATATTGGTGCTACTCCAGCAGATATGTCTTTATCATAAAGATCGATGAATCCTGACTCTCCAATTTCTATGCGATAACCATCTGTCATCCCATGCTAATACATTATCCATCATAGTATGAATTTCTGTCTGGTGGAAGAACCTTTACTTTGTGATACCTTGTGGAAAATCTCTGGAAAGCCTCATATCTACCAGTTCCCATTTATCAAGTCCGCTTGTTACATTCTCATGGGATCTCCGGAAAAGAATTGCATGATTTTACAAGGCAGAACATAGTTTCGCTTTAACAAAACCATGCTGAGTCTGCCAGATGCTTTTCTCAATGCCCTGCAATTCTTTCCTTAATAACAGACTGTCGCAGATTCCCAGCAATAATGGTCAGGCTAAATGGTTCCTGCTTTCTGTCTCGCTCCATCCAAAACAAACGCCACATTGGAGCTTCACGAATTTTGCTGAAACACTTCTGTAATCCAGAGAGTGATGGAATATTTCACACAGTGGCACCAGTCACTCTGTAACCACTTCTTTTAAAACCAATTATGAATTACTGCTTACCTGCCTATCCTTAGTCTTATTTGTTGTTAAAAACCTTGTACCTTTTGTAAGAGACAGTTCGAGAATCCTCCTATTACGATTTTCTTGATGATTGTGAAATACTTACAGTGCCTTCCCTGTGAGGATTGATGTCAAATATTGGTGTAAATTTTCTGCCTGTTCCCTGTAGCCACTTCCTCAATCACACCTTCCGAATGTCCCCAATATACTTTCCTCGCGTTCTTTCCACCAAAAGTCGCACACTCATCTTCAACTTTTTTATATACACACAGAAAAACTTGAGATGCTTGTTTTTACATTTCTTGCCAATTTATTTACATCATATCTTTTCATCCTTTTTCCATCTATTTCTTGATTTTTCCATCGCTTTCTAGATTCATATAGTCATATTGCACACAAACATTTCATCTAACCTGTCCATGCTAACCAGGTTATTCAAACTAAACTAGTCCCATCTGATTGCATTTGGTCCACATGTCTCTAAACACTTCCCATTCATATGTTTGTCCAAATGTGTTTTAAATGTTGTCACTGTACTTGCATCTAACAGCTCATCTGACAGCTCATTCCATACACATACAACCACTGCCTGAAAAAGTTGACAATCCATTTAAAGCTATCAAACTGACCACTGTACTTCCATTCCAAACAGTAGGACTAATACATGATAGAGAGGGCAACATGTCTTCAAAGCAAGCAGATTAGATCGAAACTCTGCAGTCCTGCCACATCCATCAGAAATGGAGTTGAACCATGGAACAACTGACGAGAGAAAAGGACTCCACAAATATTATTTGAAAACAACGCTCACTGGGATTAGGGCGTCGCTGACTAGGTCAGCATTTATTGCCCGGAGGACTGTGAAGATTCAATGACATTGCTGTGTGTCTGGAGTTACATGTGGGCCAGAGCAGGTCTGGATGGCAAATTCCTTCCTTCAAGGACATCAGTGAACCAAATCGATTTCTCCCACAATCAGCAATTGATTAATGATCATCATTAGACTCTTAATCCCAAACATTTATTGGATTGGAATTCGATCATTTACTGTAACGGGATTCGAACTCAGGTCACCAGAACATCCTGAGGTTGTTATACTAACACATCTGCAGCAATACCACTCGGCTATTGCTTTGCCATTCCCCGAAAAAAATGGAACCTTCCTGCGCATCAGTTGAAAAGACAAGGATGCAGTTATTCACCATCCTCAGCCAGAAGTGTTGCTTGGATGATCTCCACAGAATCGCAGATGCCAGACTTCAAACAATTCGATTGGCTGCACGTAACATGAAGAAACAGCTGAACACAGTAGATGCGACAAAGGGAATGGACCTTGACCCCGTTCCTGTAACAAAACTAAAGACTTGTGCTGCACAACAAGCCGTGTCTCTGTGGAAACTGTTTCATTCCAGCTCCAACTCTGACATCTCCCTGGCAATGTGGAAAATTAGACAAAAGTGTCCCGTCCCCTAAGAGGAGAGTAATTACAATCTGACCAATTACCTCCCCCTCAGTCCCATCACGATAATCACATTGGTAAGAATTCCTTTGACAGAGCTGTCGACCAGCACAGAAATAATGTGCACAGGCCCCCATGTGGAGACGGTGTTGCTGTGGAAATATCACTGGACCAGAATAATTCTCTGGCAGCTGGTGGAAGTTAGAAACAATTAATAAAATATCGAGATCTAAAATCTGGTGCCAGTAATATTGACCTTGAAGTGCATGTCCATTGTCAACGTCAATTTCCTCCCCTAATGTACATTCAGGAAGTGAATCTCCCGTGCGTTACTGGTCGACCCAAAAAGTGACTCCAGATATACAGACATGTGGTAAACTCTTCAATGGTCTCTGAAGCGGCCATGCAAGCCGGTTATATCAAACTTCTCCGAGATCTTTATGGCTAAAAATGAGATAACACCGGACACCAGCCTCTATATCGGAAAAGGAATTAGGAAGCACAGTCCTGTAGACACTGCAGCGACCTGCTTCCTTACATATGAGAGCTTATGACAACAATAACAGAGCTTTCCCACAGACTGCACAGAAATATCGCAAAATGAGTAGGCCTTTCAACACATTGAGCCTTCCCCACTCGAGGTTTTGGCCAAACAACTCTTCAATTAACCTTTCCCTAACACTATATACTGTATATCCTTTGAAGTGATCATATATCAGAAAGATATGCAGTAGGAACTTTGGTCCGTCAATTTTGCTCTCCCATTCAATATAATAATGGTTGATCCTGAATCTCAACACCAAACTCCTGCTGCAACTTCACTCATTTAGTGTCTAAGTATCCTTATTGATATTCAGTGCCTTAGTTTCCGCAGTCTTATGTGGGACAGAATTCCCCAGGTTTATCAGTCTGCGAGTGCAGACATTTATTGTCATTTCAATGCAGAGTGACCTGCCTGTACCTAATACAGTGACCCTTGTTTTAGACGTCCCAGCCAGTGGAATTATCATCCCTGCTGACAATCTGTTTCACCCTGTCAGAGCTTTAAATATTTCACTGAGATCTCCACCATTTGTCTAACCTCCATGGAATACAGGCTCAGTCGCCTCAATCTTTGCTCTCACAACCAGCCTGTCATCCCAGGGATCAGTCTGGTCATCCTTCACTGCACTCCCTCAATGTCAGGTTTGCCCTTTATTAGATAAGGAGACCAATACTGCACACATATTGCACAATGTTCGAGATGGGGGCTCACCAAGTCCCTGTGTAGCTGCCATAAGACACACCTGGGCTCAAATCCCCCGAAAATGAAGGTCACCACATTACTTATCTTTCCACCTGCTTTCTGTTGCAGCAATATTGCTTTCTGTAACTGGTGTACAAGGAGATCGAGATCCTTTTCAATGATAGAGCTCCCCACTTGGTGGGTCTATGCATACTGGTCAGTGTGCCAATATCAATCCCATTATTGACTTCTGGCTTCAGAACTGACTGCCCTGCACGGACATTGGAGTTTGGTGAAGAAGTCAACAAAAGTATACACATAATATCTTCATGCAGCAACTTCTTTACATTAATTGCTTTTGAAATGCTAGCCTGTTAGTCTTTTTTCCAACCAAATTGCTCAATTTTAAGTATATTCACATTGTTCTTCATCTGCCACGTATTTTGCCATTTCGTCCAATTGTCGCAATCACTTGAATTTTTTTTATATCTTCCTCACCCGCTCACAATCTCAGTTTGGTACCATCAGTAGATTTGGAAAGATTACATTTAATACCCAGGAACAAATGTTTGATCCGTTTTCTGAATAGGTGGGGCCTAAACATCAATTCCTGGATTATTCCGCTAATCATTGCTTTCTACTGCTAAATATATGGAACGGTTTATGCTGATTCACTTTTTCCTTTCAGTTCTCCTATTCTCAACCCATGCCAATATATTAGATCTCACTGTTACACACTATTATGGGCCAGGACAGACCACTCAAATCATTTCAAGGAAGTAGCACAGACCCAACGTTTGCTCGCTGACTGAAGCAAGTGTAAGGCGAATATTCCAGGGGTGATACAGCTGGTCAAATCACTTAGCTTTGAACGAAACAGTATGTCTTTGCAAGATTACTCAGTGAGCTGCAAACAGAAGAGGATACAACACAGAATGACCTAACCTATCCGAAAACCCAATAGGCTATCCCAACTTAATGATTGTGTTCCAAGTACTTGATATAATCCCCATAAACACCCCATGGCAAAACAGAAAGGAAGAAAAAAACCAAGCCCAGTTTCTTACAGGAGAGATGTCAGAGAGAGGGAGGAGCAACATGGATCTGCTTTTCTGGGTCCGGTAGCTTCAAAACTGGCTGCCTGCTTTAAGTAAACAGCCAGACTGCGGAAATCAGACCAAACAAACCAAAGCAGAGGAGCAAAACTGGGATAACTGGCCACTCCCCTTTCAAAAGAACAGAAGAACAGAAGAACTAGGAGCAGGAGTAGGCCGTCTGGTCCTCTGCCATTCAATAAGATCATGACTGATCTACTCGTGGTCTCTGATCTACTTCCCGCGCCCTCACCGTATCCCTTATTTACTTTATTGTTCAAAAAGTATCTACCTTAGTTTAAAAAGGTTAACTGAGGTAGTACCAATTACTTAAATGAGCAGGGAATTCCAGAGATTACAAACCTCTGGGTGAAGAGCTTTATTCTCAATTCAATCCTAAATCTACTCCCTCTAATATTGAGGCCATTCCCTCTTGTCCTAGCTTCACCTGCCAGTGGAAACATCCTCTCTACGTCTATCTTGTGTCCTCACTGCTTAATTTTATATGTTTCTATGAGGTCATCCCCTAATTCTTCTAAATTCCAATGAATATAGTTCCAGTCTACAAAGTAACACTTCATAAGCCAAACCCTTCACCTCTGGAATCACCCGAATAAACCACCTCTGCACCCAGTCCAGTGCCAGTATACTCTTCCTGAAGTAAGGAGACCAAAACTGCATACAGTACTCCAGGTGTGACCTCACTAGCACCCTGGACAGCTGCAACATAACCTCCCTGCTTATAACCTCAATCCGTTTAGCAATGAAGGGCAACATTCCATTTGCTTTCCTCAGTAATTGCTGTACCTGCAGACCAACCTTTTGTGATTCATGCACACGGACACGCAGGTCCCTCTGTACACCAGCAAGCTGCAACGTTTTACCATTCAAGTAATAATGCTTTTTACTCGCACTCCCAACAAAATGGATGATATCACATTTATCAACATTGTATTCCATCTGCCAGATCTTTGCCCGCTCACTCAAAGTATCTATGTTCATCCACGAGGTCTCACAGCCCTCTGCATGCTTTGCTGTGAAACGCATCTTCGTGTCATCTGAAAACCTTGACACACTACACGTTCTCCCCAACTCCAAATCATCTGTGAATAATTGTGGCCCTAACACCGATCCCTGAGGCACACCACTAGGTATTGATTGCCAGCCAGAATGTCACTCCCTTACACTTACAATTTGCTTCCTGTTAGTCCAGCAATCCTCTATGCTGATAATTTACCCGTAACGTCATGCACCTTTTTCTTATGCAGCAGCTTCTTGTGTGGCAACTTGTTGAAGACCTTTTGGAAATCTAGGTACACCATAGCAACTGGGGCCTCGTTGTTCACCTTGTTCGTATTGTCTCCATAGATTTCCAAATGACTTGTTAAACATTACCTGTTCTTCAGGAACTCATGCTGTGTCTGCGCAATGGGACGATTTCTCTCGAAATGCTTTGCTATTTCTTCCTTGTTAATACACTCAAGCAGTTTCCCCACTACACGGGAAAAGCTAACTGGTCTATAATTCCGCATATTTTGTTTACCTCCTTTTTTAAACAGTGGCGTCACATTTGCTGTTTTCCAATCTGCTGGGAATACCCTGGAGTTCAGCAATTTTTAACAAATTACCACAATTGCATTTACTATTTCTCCCGCTATATCTTCTAGAACTCTGGAATGCATTCAATCACGGCCAGGAGACCTGCCTACCCTCAGCTCCGTTAACTTGTGCAACACTATGTCTTCGATAATAATGATTGTGTCCAAGGTCCTCACCTACCTCCGTCTCTTTGGCAATTACTAGCATGCTATTGGTGTCCTGCACTATGATGACAGATACAAAACACCTGTTCAATGTCTCGGCCATTTCGTCATATCCTATGACTAAATGACCATTCCCATTCTCTGAAGGACATCATTTACATGAGTCATTTTTCTAATTTTATATATTTATGGTATATACCATCATCTATCTATCTTTATATTCTGTACTTGTTTTCTTTTTCTCGTGTTCTATCATACTTTTCTTTATAGTTCATTCTGTGGCTTTCTGTTGACCTTTAATGTTTTCCCCAATTTTTTAGGTTTCTGCTGTTCTTGGCCACGTTGCATTCCTTCTCTTTCAATTTGATAGCGTCCCTTATGTCCTTAGACACAATTGACAGATTACCCATTTTCTTCGAGTCTTTCGTTTTCACTGGGATATACTTTTGCCACGGAAATTAAAAATCTCCTTTGAAAATTCTCCACTGCTTGTCAACTCTCCCATCATGAAGTATTTGTTTTGAGGCGACTTTAGCCAACTCCTCCCTCATTCTATTGTAGTCTACCTTGCTGAAGCACAGCAACCTGTTATTGGATTTTATCTTCACTCTCTCCATCTGCATTCTGAATTCAACCATACTGTGATCACTCCTTCAGTATGATGTGAATAATTATTCCTGTCTCATTGTACATGACCAGACCTACGATACCTTGCTCCTCATTATGCATGCTTTTATTTTAGACTTGAAAGCATTCCCAAGTAGTCAAACCCAGACTTTGTGGATTCGCTGCTTTTAAGACATCCATGTAAAATAAAACAAGAACGGAATAAACTTGTTAAAGAAGTAGCATTGTCACAACACTAGAGTTGGGACTTCAGCAAAACTGTTTCTGATAATCCAAATTCAGTGCATCCATTTCTGCGCCATAATTTATTTCCCAATCAATTTCTCAAATATGATTGGCCTTTAATAAATCGGCAATGACTTTATCTATGTTCATTACTTTTACATTGACGTAATTTTCTCAATTCTCTGAAAATGCATCGTTTCTAATAGACTGTTGTGTTGTCCTGATTGTTTTTATGGTGCTGAGCAGACTCTGTTTCCCTGCCTCCATCAGAAATACTGGGATTACATTTGCTGCTGTCAAATCTGTGAATTCAGTTCCAGAATCATCAAGCATTTGGAAGAGGATAAACAGAGTATTCATTGTTACCTTGGCCACCTCCCTTAGTAATCAACAAGAAGATTAGCAGGTCATGGGGATTTATCATATTTCAGTCAAAATGTCTGCCCATCTGACCATTCCATCTGTATCTTCCTGTAACGCAAGACCTTCCTCCTCACTGCCAACCACCCGAGTCATCTATGTATCAGACACAAACCTAATTATTACATTCACCCCATGCCCCTTCAGTTCACATCTATGTCATTTATGAATACCACAAATAATAAGGGACACAGCACTGACACACAAGCTGTCTTGGACAACCACCTTTTTTTCTGCAATAGTTTCCCGAACACTGATCTGGTACTCACTGGTCTGTAGTTCTTTGGTTAATCGTTACAACCCTTCCCATAAAGGGTGTTCTCCAGTCCTCGGCACCTTACCTGTGACCAGATTGTATTTAAACATTTTCATCAGCGCCTTTCATCCCTTGTCTACAACAGCAGCCTGAGATGTAACTGAGCTGGAACTAGGGACGTGTCCAATTTTATACCAGCCAAAACTATCAATCCCTGTACACATCTTACATCAATCTGCTCAAGAGCTTCTCAGCCCATCTTCTCGAATTCTGTCTCTGCATCCTCCTTCTGTTTGCTTTTCCTTTCTCAGTGTCCAATATCACATTCGTTATGATAGATTGCAAAAGATTATTTCCTGCAGATGACAAGTAAACTGGTCTGAAGTTTTCCATTCACCTTCTTCTTCTCTTCTTAAATCGTTGGAATGCATTTATATACTTTCAAATTGAATACGGATAAATACAGTCATCCACAATACAATCCATCTATGTATTGCTGCTTTCTCTGAAATTGCAGTATGAAGTACATCTGGTATGTCAGATTTATCAATCCTCAATCCAGGTATGTTATCATATACTACCACGTCACTCGTATGAATGATTTTAGTGTTTAGTTACAAACGTCCTATGGCATTTCTGGGATATTTTCTGGATCTTCGTCCGTGAAGGCAGACATAATGTAACAGTTTTCCTCCCTGTCAATTTTCTGTTCTCTACAGTAAATTATCCTGTCCACACATTCACTGTGCCACATTTGGCCTTGTTTTCATTTTCCTTTCAAATATGGACAGACACTTTGCGCCAGTATTTACCAAGAACAAAAAAAAAATCCAATCCAACACAGGAACAGATCCTTCGGGCCTTCCAAGCTGCACCGATCCAGATCCTCTATCTAAACTTGTCACCTATTTTCGAAGGATCTGTATACCTCTGCTCCCTACCTATTAATGTATCTGTTCTAAAATACATCTTAAATGTCGCTATCGTGACCAGGTCTACCACCTGCGCTGGCATTGCGTTTCAGGCATCTGCCAGTCTCTGTGTAAAGAACTTTCTGAACGTATCTCCCATAAACCTTTTCCTTCTCATCTTGAATTCCTGACCACTAGAAATTGAGTACCCCTCTCTGGGAATAAGCGTCTTGCTATCCACTATGTCTATACCTCTCATGATTTTGTAGAACTCAATCAGGTCTCCCGAACTTCCGTCAGTCTAATGAAAATAATCCTAATACACCAAACCTCTCTTCATAGCCATTTCCCTCCAATTACAGGAAATATCCTGGTGAAACTCCTCTGCACCCTCTCCAAAGCATCCACATGCTTTTGGTAAGGTGGCGATCAGAACTGTATGAACTATTTGAAATGTTGTTGAACCAAAGCCATAGGCAACTGTAACATGACCTGTCATCTCTTGTACAAAATATACTCCAACAGAATCCCTCCTGTGGATGACAAGTTAACTGGTCTGTACTTCGCCACTTTCTCTTTTCTGCCGTTCTTAAAATGGTGGAATGCAGGAAGCAAAGTATGCTGTATGCCTTCTTGACCACTCTATAGACCTGCCCCTCGAAGGAACAATGGATCTGAACATCCAGATCTCTGTACGTCAATTTTGCCCAGGGCTTTTTTCCATTTACCATATTGTTCATTCTTGAATTGGATTTTCCAAAATGGATCATCTCACATTTTTCCAGATTGAACTCTATTTACCATTTCTCTGTACAACTCTCCAATCTATCTATTTTCTGCTGCATTCTCTGACAGTCCCCTTTACTTTCTGCTACTCCACCAATCGTAGTGCCATCTGCAAACTTATGAATCAGACCACCTTTACCTTCCTTTAGTTCATTTATGCATATCATAAACAATACCGGTCCCAGCACTAAACCCTGTGAAACACCACCCAGAACAGTTCTTCATTTTGACAAACTCCCTTCCACTGGAACTCTCTGTCTGCAGCTGCCCAGCCTGTTCTCCATCAATTTAGCTCGTAGACCCTGGACCCTTTGCAATTACACCTTATCCGTCAGCTTACCTCATCAAAAACCTTACCATTATATAACATGTACAGCTTTTTCCTTACGATCAATTTTCACTTCAGCAAATAAATCTATAATTTTTGCGAAGATGTGACCTCCCCGGAACAAAGCCAGGGAAGGTCTTGTTTGGAGTCCGTCTGTGTTGTACTCTGCAATCAGACGGGTTTTAGTTCCAAGCAGAAATTTATAAAATGCCACATGACTGACGGTCTACAAAGTGCGTGTTTTTTTTTTTAAAAACAAAATTGAATGCATTTGCAAATACAAATCTGCAAATTCAAATTCACCCCCACAGATTTATGCGTGTATGCATGTGAGAAATGCGGAGTGTGTGTGCGCGGGGGTGGGGCAAGTGTGTGAGAGAGAGAGCGTGTATGTGTGTTTGTGTGTGAGAAAAAGTGCGTGTGCGTGTGTATGTTGTGTGTGTGTGTGCACATGTGCATGCAAGGGTGTCAGGTGTGTGCGTCCTCGTTAAGACACAGACAGATTTGGCAGACCCCTTTCCTCACACAGACCAACGCTCTGGTTTCAGAGCTTCCACACTCTGCAGCCTCTGCTCCATCTGTTGTTCATGTTACAGACCCAGAGACTGTAACTACAGTCCCCATGCTCCATCCAGAGTTGGGTCTCAAAATCCTCAGGTCTCCCTGAATGTCTGGGGCAGCTCACAGCACACCCTCCAGCAAACCATCCACAACACCTCCACTAAATTTTGAATAACAGGAGTCAGTAAGAAGATTTTCATAGAATGATAGAGTCACACAGATGTACAGCATGGAAACAGACGTTTTGGTCCAACCCGTCCTTGCCGATCCGATATCACAACCCAATCTAGTACTACCTGCTAGCACCAAGCCCATATCCCTCCTGACGCATCCTATTCACATACCGATTCAAATGCCTCTTAAATGTTGCAATTGTACCAGCCTCCATCACTTCCTCCAGCAGCTCATTCCATACACGTACTACACTGTGTGAAAAACTTGCCCCTTAGGTCTCCTTCCCTTTCACGCTAAACCTATGCCCTCTTTTTCTGGACTCCCCAACCCAGGGAAAATACTTTGTCTATTTACTCTATCCATGCCGCTCATATTTTGCAAACCTCGAGAAGGTCACCTCTCAGCCTCCGACGCAAGTTCGATGCCTGCCCCTTTACAATAATATTCGAGGGGCTTCCTCGTGCTACTGACCACACGATCAGCTGAGAGGGACAATCACAGGTGTTCCGTGGACAGCTTCAGATTAAGTTTCAAATACGTGAGTCAAAACTGCTGAATCCCTCCTGTCCAACATGGATCATTAAACTGTCAGCTTTTTTTTTCTTTATTCCATGTGTGTGGGAGTAGTGCAAGAGCACTGCAGGATTGAATATATAACATGGAACATGGGACACACGGGGAAGTGAACAACAGCCCGCACACACCATTTTAGTGTTTCTGAGTTTCACAATGTCAGCACTCGATACATTAGGCAGCCAAAACTCAAAGCCAGGGAAAGATACGGAAGGACAAAAAAATTCACATTAAAAATAGAAACAGATAATTAAGATAGCAATAGGCCATATTGGTGACATATGGGGGAAAAGACAGGGCAGTGTGACTAACTGGGGAGCTCTGCAGACTATGCCAATGTATTGCTTAGAAAATGAACTATCTGCCCAGCATGGAGAGCTGTGCAGACAGTACCAGTGCATTGCTTAGTAAGCTGAACTATCTACCCAGCATGGGGAGCAGTGCAGACCGTGCCAGTATATTGCTCAGTAAGCTCAACTATCTGCCCAGCATGAGGAGCTGTGTAGACTATGCCAGTGTTTTTCAGCTCAGTATTGGCCGGGGATGGGATGTAGTCAGAGGGACGAAATGCAATCTGTAACCAGAACAGAACAGAACATAGTGACCTCAATGCTTTCAATATTTAAGCAGCAAGGGCAGTGATAAAATGAATCATGTTTCACAGTTGAAACGAGACAGGTCAACATAGAGACCCCTAAGTAACACTGCCAGAAGCAAGGAGGGAGAGAGTGAATTACGAAGATCATTGCTGCAGTTAGTAGTGGTTTGTAAAGTGAACATCTCGATTTAGAGTCTCAGCAGGAACAATAACAGCGACAATGATACTAGAGTTAATGTAAGGACAGCATTATAGTCAATCATGATTTATAAAAATAATGAATGAACATTGAGACTTACCAGGGACACCAACGAAAGCCAGGATTGGATAATAAAAATATTGAATAATGTAAAGTGCATATTCTATCCGCCACCATAATGGGTTTCGATCATTACTTATAGAAAGAAGCCAAACATCCCAATATAAACTCCTGTCCATTCTTGAGACACTCCAGTCTAATGTTCTCAGATTTTGATTCATTGCTGGAACATTCCAGACACTTGTGCTCAGATTCTGATCGCTTCCCACTGCATCTCTTGAGCTGCCGATCTCTTTAAATGCTGTCGGTGGTGCTCCCACTCATACTGTGGAATAGCACATTCAACGGAACCCATTTATCATTAAAAGATGGAACCCCTCCACTGGGATAATTATAATCCATGGAGCCTGGCATTAAACACAGTCACTAAACAAACAGGCTCAGTTAACCCCTTCCTTTCGTAACTTTTCCTATCCCAATAAAAGGGGACATTTACTTAGTCTGGGTGGAAAGATGGGCGTTGCTTAGGGACGGACCATAAATCTTTCAATCTTCTTATTCTTTCTTCCGCGTATGTGGGAGTAGTGCAAGAACACTGCAGAACTGTTTATATTACATACTGTTTATAAAGGGAGATAGAGATAAATAAACAGACAGGCTGCATAAGGTGACCAGTAGGGACACTTCCAGAGACAATAAACTGTGTCCACTATTTATTGCCCATTGGCGTTGTGCAATCATTCAGAGCATTGAGATTGCTGCTCAGGAAAAGGAGAAGGTAATTCTGTCCCCATGTGTCTGTTACAGAAGGACAGGAGGATACCATTCAGCCTCTCGACCCTGTTAAAAATGGACAGTGGGAGGCCATAAAGCCTCTCGGGACTTGTTCAATAAAAAGACGGAAACATATGAAAGGTACAGACAGGAGGGATCGAGTGAATCCATCGAGGAGTACCAGGGCTGTAGGCTAATACTCAAGAGGGAAATGAGGAGGGTAAACTGGGGGCATAAGATATATTTGGAAAATAAGGTAAGGGACAATCCAAAGAGATTCTACCAATACATTGAGGTCAAAAGAGTAACTGGGGAGAGGAAGATCAGAAAAGTGACCTATGTGTGGAACTACAGGAGACTGGTGAGATACTACATAAATATTTTGCATCAGTATTTACTGTGGAGTAGGATATGGAAGGTAGAGAAATTGGGGGAATGAACGGTGATATCTTCAAAAGCGTCCATATTACAGAAGATGAGGAGCTGGCCATCTTAAAATGCATTAAGGTACATAAACCCCTCTGACCTTTTATGTGACTCTTGGATAGGCACTTAAAGTTAGTACAATTAAATGCACATATGTTAATCTGATCTTAAAGTAGGAGAAACTGCCGGCACAACATCAACAGCTCAAGGGCCTGTATTGTGCAGCACTGATCTGTGTTCTATGACCTGATCAGGTGTACCCCAGAATCTTATGGGAAGCTAGGGAAGTCATTGTTTGATATCTGGCTGAGATATTTTTATCATGGACAGACACAGGTAAGGTTGTGCCATTGTTTAAGAACAGTTGGTAAGGAAACGTGAGGAAGCTATAGACCGGTGGGCCTGATGTCACTGGTGGGTAAGTTGTTGGAGGGGATTCTGAGGGATAGGATTTACTTGTGCTTGGAAAGGTAAATTCTGATTAGCGCTATTGAACATGACTTTGCATGTCGGAAATCTTGTTTCACTAATTTGATTTAGTTTATTGAAGAAGTGAAGAATAAGATTGATGAAGGCACAAAAATAGAACTGTGGAATAGAATATGGACTTTAATAAGGCATTCAAAAAGGTTCCACGTGGTAAACTGTTAAGCATGGTTAGATCGCATGGAATACAGGGAGAGTTGTAGTTAATTCGCTCAAAGGTAAAAGATGAAGGTAATGCTGGTGCGGCATATTTTATTTGGGCTGGAGGCCTGTGACCAGCAGTGTACCACAAGGATCTAATGGATTTTGTCATTTATGTAAATGATTTGGATGTGAATATTAGTAAGAATGGTTAGTGAGTTTACAGGTAACACCAAAATTGGTGAGGTCGTGGACAGCAAAAATGATTAACTCAGAGTACATCTGGACCCTGATAAGATATGCCAAAGTGCCGAGGAGTGGCTGATGGAGTTAATGTCAGACAAACGGATGGTGTAACACTTTTGTGAGCCAAATTGAGTCGGCACTTATGGGCAGGATCCTAGGAAGTGTTTCCAAACACAGACAGCTAAATAGAAACTATAGAAACCCTGCAGTGTGGAAACAGGCCATTTGGCTCATCGAGTCCACACTGACCCTCCAGATAACAGGCTGACCAACACACCTATACGTTACCCCAGTGACTCTACATTTCCCTTAGACAATCCACCTAACCTGTATTTCCCTGGATTCTTTGGAGCAGTTTAGTGGGGGCACTGAACCTATTTCGTGCATTTTTAGACTGTGGGAGGAAAACCAAGCACCCGAAGGAAGCCCACACAAACACGGGCAGAAAAAGCAAATACCAAACAAAGAATGACCAAAGCGTGGAATCGAATCCAGGTCAGTGGTGTTCTAAGGCAGCATTGCTAGCCACTTTGCCACCTAACGACCATCGGAGTGAGTGACTTATTTCTCTCACTTTCTCTGGATCTGTCACATCTGTTCAGATGATGTCGAATTCCAGCGTGGTGCCTCTGTCAAGCCCTCCTTAACCTTCACCCCAGGATTCACATTCTAATGGACAGGGCCTTAAGCTGTGACTGACACATTGCCTGCACAGCTGCCGTCACCCCTTCTCCTCCTATCCAGACAAAGTGTTTCATTAATACTACAGCATGCAAGATAATGCTGATTTAAAATAAAACAAAAAGCTGCATACACTGGAGATCGGTAACCAATACTGTTCTGATTAAGACTCCCCAGATTTGAAACATTGACTCTGCTCTCTTCTGACAAAGGATTGCGAGAAAGTGACAACTGCAAACGCAGTGAATTCTAAAGTGAATTCCTGATTAAGGGTTTATGATTGAAACATAGTCTTTCCTGCTCCTTGGATTCTGCCTGACCTGCTGTGCTCTTCGGGGGCCACACTTTTCGACTTTCTTCCTTCAGATGCAACCACACCTTTTGAAGTGTTCCTGCAAATTCTTGTGTATCTAATTTCCTGTTGATAACATAAACAAAGATTTCCCTGCAGCATTGTCTTCAATGCACATCTTCCACCAATGTTTGCTTCTTTTTCTTTGTTCTAAGCTGCAGTCAAACTGTTTCTGTATAAACTGAGCACCATAGTGAGGTGAATGGTTGATTCAGCGAGATTTGTCTTGATGCCTTTCTCGATGTTACAAAATCTCGCTGCATTTTGTTCGAAAAACGCATGGATAAGAAAGACTGAGATGGATATGGGCCAAGTACAGGGATATGGAGTCAATGTGGACTGACATTTTGGTCAGAATGGACCAATTCTGGCTGAAGGGCCTGTCTGCGTGCAGTAGGATTGTATGACTGTAAATGAAAGTAGTTTGGGATAGAGACGGGGCGGGGGGGGGGGGGGGTGCGCTGGCGGTGGTTGGGAAACAATGTCATGGAAAGATATGTTCACAGGTTTCAGAATTCTGGATGTAGACATGTAGATAGCATCTGACAACATAAGCCAACATTACCAGGAATGATGGGTGAATGGAATATTGGTGTGAGTTCAGATGATGGAGAGTTTTGGATTAGGATTTGTTCTGCAGCTTTGTACCTGGGAGTGGAGTCAGCAGAGTCTTTGACTCTGGTCTGAATCTAACACTAATTCCTCTCAGTATCATTTTCATTGAGTGACAGAGCGATTGTCTGTATGAGACTGAGCTAGTTTCCTGGTGCTATCTTATCGAACTCACCTCATTCACTACCCGCCCTACCGCATGGTGTCCCTGTCATTCAATGCCAGCCTGATTCTCCCACTCAGCACGGTTGGAGGTATTCACCATCGCCGGAAATCCCTGGATATTCCATGATCCCGGCACTGATGCCAAAAATAAACGCCAGTGGGCAAATAATTGAACTTTCTCAGTTCGGAGATGCCCTGCCCAGTTGAGGCCGAGCATGGCAGATAAGACAATAGATAATAGACAATAGACAATAGCTGCAGGAGCAGGCCATTCGGCCCTTCGAGCTTGCACCAACATTCATTATGATTATGTCTGATCATCCACAACCAGTATATTGTTCCTGCCTAATCCCCGTAACCCTTGATTCCACCATCTTTAAGATTTCTATCCATCCATAAGGGGCAATTACACCACGGGTTTGTCGACAGGGGCATTGATGTCCTGGTGGATGGGGTAGTAGCGAGGGCGACCATTCTCTTCTCAAAGGAAGCCACACTAGCAGACCCATCAAGCATGGTCTGAGCTCAACTACCCAGCTCAGGGCAGTATCTGTGGTCTGAAGAAATGTCCAGCAATACAGAACAAGCATCAATAACCTTCCCCACTCTGTCAGGATAAGGGTCATTGTATTCTCTCTGCTCCCTCACATTCACTATATATCTGTTATAGCACCGACCTCAGGACAAGGCTCATGCTCCAACATTCTCACTGCTGTAGGCAGCACCTCCCCCTCCTCTCTCTAGCCTTTGTGATACCCCCACACATTTATAGAATGTTCTGGAGAGTGCTGATTATGGTATGTTCCAGTTAACGTTCCAAACAATTCCCGGTTTCAGGAGAATGTCAGTGCCCCAGTGTGGAAAACATGAGGGGAAGGAACAGAGTGTTTTTTTTTAAATTAAAATTACATGCACACGAAATTGAAATCCATCATGAGGCCATTCCGTCCTTCAAATGTGCTCTAACATTTCATAAGTTCGGGAGTGATCTAACTGTCTCCTGAGCTCCATGTTATAGGAACCTTCAGTCATTCAGCCCCCGGCGTCCTGTCACTGACCAGACGATACTCAGGCATTTTTATCCTGGGTTTCTTCAAGCATATGTTCCTTAGGCATTTCCCATGTGGGCGGACTCCCTACCAATATGTCCCATCAGCTTTCTACTTTCATGCAATAGTAAGCATCCTTCAAACAGACCAATCAGAAATATACTGTTATTTAATAGTTGTCGATATCTAAACACAATTATTTTTCTGGTTATTTTGCTTGTGTTGCCTTATTGCATTCAGCTCAAGATAGCATCTAAACACTTGTTTTCACAATTTCCAGCAGAGAACATTTTTATCCTCAGCTGGTACCTTGACCGTTACCTGAATTGTACATTTTTTCTTGTTATGAAAGTTTCTCTTGCCCTTTGCCTGTGACTGGTCCTGTCAGTGGCAGTTACACCGTCTCCCACTCAGTTGGCCGGACGGCTGGATTGTGATGCAGAGGGAGGCCAATAGCGCAGGTTCAATTCCCCACACTGACAGAGGTCACCTCGGAGGGGACGTTCTCTCAACCTCCAGGGCTCAACTCCACTCTCCTGCTAACCCCTCATATCCCTCAACTCGCTGATATGTCAAAATCCAATCCAGCCCATCTAAAAACAATCAGTGACCCAGCCTTGACAACTCTCTGGGTTAGTTAAATTCAGACTTCACGACCTTCTGAAAGAAGACATTTCTTTGTATCTCAATTTCAAACCGATATCCCTTATTCTGTACATGAGTTCTAGACTCTGCCCAGGTATGGAAACACATTCTCAGTATCTACCTTGTGAAGCCCCCTCTGTATCCTTTACGTTTCAGTAATATCACACTTATTCATTTCAAGCACAATGAATAATCGCCTCAACATTTTAGCTGTATTCAATAATTCAACCCTTTCATCCCAGGAACCTGCGAAATGTATCAAACTAGTTACTTGCTGCAACACCACGCTGACTTTATGTTTCATACACAGGAACACTCCAATCTCTTTTTACTGCTCCTTTGTTGGGAGTCTTCTTCATTAAATAACAGCCTGCCTTTTGGTTCGCTGTGTCATCCTCAAACTCGGATGTATATTGCATTCAGCTCCCGCCGTCAGGCTGTCAGAATAGACTGTAAGTAACTGATGCCATCGGACTATTATTTGTGATACTCCAGTAGATATGTCTTTATCATAACGATCCATTAATCCTGACTCTCTGATTTCTATGTGTTAACCACCCGTCATCCCATGCTAATACATTGTCCGTAACACTATGAGCATCTGTCTTGTGTGAGAACCTTTATTTTGTGATACGTTGTGGAAGATCTCTGGAAGCCACATGCCTACCAGTTCCCCTTTATCAAGTCCGCATGTTAAATTTTCAGGGATCTCAGGATAGCTTTGCAGACAAAATATAGTTCCCCATTCACAAAACCATGCTGATTCTGCGAGAAACGTTTCTAAATGCCCTTCAATTCTTGCCTTAATAATAGACTCATGCAGATTCCCAGTAATAATGGTTAGGCTAAATGTTTCCTGCTTTCTGTCTCATTCCTTTCTTGAAGACAGGCGCCACGTTGGAGGTTCTCCAGTTTCGCTGGAATACTCCTGAAATCTAGAGAGTTATGGAATCTTTCACACAGTACCACCAGTCATTCTGTAACCACTTTTTAAAAAAAAAAACTATGAATTACTGCTGACCGGTCTACCCTTACTCTTATCTGTTTGTCAAAAAAAACTTGTTCCTTTTGTTAGAGACAGTTCAGAAAGTTGCCTCCTATTAACAGTTTGTTTACATCATTGACATACTTACAGTGCCTTCCCCTTTGAGGAACAATGCAAAAGTACTGGTGTAATTTTTGCCTGTTCACTGTAGTCAGTTCCCCAGTCACATCCTCCAAATGACCTCAATATACTTTCCAGACTTCATTTTACCTAAGGTCACACACTCATTTCGAACTTTTTTTTATATAAACAGAAAATTTTGTGATGCTTGTTTTTATATTTCTTGCCAATTTACTTACATCATATTTTTTGTTCCCCTTTTCTCGCTTTCTAGATTCATACAGTCACACCACGCAAAAACAGACCATTTGGTCCAACTTGTCCATGCTTAATTAAACTAGTTCCATCTGCTTTCACGTGTCCCATATGCCTCTAAACGTTTCCCATTTATATATTTGACCAAATGTATTTTAAATGTTGCAGCTGTACTTTCATTAACCACTCTTCCTCTTGCAGTTCATTCCATACACACATCACCCTTAATGGGAAAATGTTGCACCATTGGCCCTTTTAAATCTTCTCCCTTTCCCCTTAAAGCGATGCACTCTATGTTGAACTCCCCACCACCACCCCCACTCCCGCCACCCCTCTCCAGTGGAAGATACATTGGCTCTCCACCCAATCGATGCCTCTCGTGATTTTATAAACTTTTATAACGTCACTTTTCAACATTCTCCACTCCATCTAATACTAACTTCAAGAACAAGCATTTGATCGTAAGCATTGCAAATTTGAAACAATATTCAAACTGACAGGTAAACAACAAAGACAAAACTTTATACTGTGATTTGTTTTTTTCTCCAAGTAACAATGCTAAGACAGCGTGAAACCCTTACCAGTACCATTATGAAGTCAAGCACTTGAATTCCTTTGTCGAGACAGGATGGTCATCCCTCCACTGAAAGCGTATCTTTGGCCAAATCCAAAGTAAGAAAGGGAATTCTTATACCACAAGGTTAGCATGCAGTTACCTTTAGCAGAATGAGATGAAGGCTGAGTATACTTGTTGAAATTTGTATCACAGTGTGAATTCAGTGCAAAGGAGGAGAGGTATTTTCAATAAGGTTTACTCCAAGAAGGAAACTTTCCAGAATGAGATGAGAGTGGGAGGTGTAAAACAACATGGATGGAGAGGTCGAGTCACACGGAGACCAGAGGCAAAGTGGCAGCACAAAACACAGTTTGATGCTAGTTCAGGGAAGGTAGGCCTGATCAAAAAGCGTCATGGAGGAACCATAATGTGAGAGAATGTGCTCTGTAATTGGAGAGGGATACCCTGGAATCAGGAAGAGGAGATGAGCAAGGAAGAGGATGCAGCAGCAATGGCAGGGGTATCTGGGGGTAATTCAGGAAGCACAGCTGAAATTCATGCCCAGCATCTGGGCACACACAATGCTCGTTAATATGCGAATGAATAGTATCCTTGACAGATTTAGCCAACCACGGGCAGTTCATCTTCTTCGGAGTCCTTTTTGAATAGAAACAATAATTGCTGAGCGTTATGGGATATCTGCTTGGATGTCTGCTCCTATAAGTTCAATGACCTTCCTCTGGGTCTATTTCCACATCCCTCTTTAGACCAGATGAGAACAGAAATCCTCAATTGAAATGTTTGGTTCATTTCAATCATTCATGAGTAACTTCTGCATGTGGCTGAATACACGATCAGTGGATGCTGGCTCCATTCTCCCAGTTTCTCCATCTCTGTTGTTTCTGTTTGATGAAGTCACATTCCAGTGAACTGCCTCTGACATGACCTCCTTTTTCTTCAAACCAGAGATCCCCTAACTCCGGTGAACAGGGCCTTCAGCTGTTACTGTCCCATCGCCTCCAGTGTCGTCCTCACTCCGTTCCCTCCTTCCTAGAACAATGATATACCTCCCCTTGTCATCACTTCCTACTGCACTAGAATCCACATTCGTATAATCATCCTCTGCCACTTCCACCACCTCCAGCAGGACAGCACCATCAAACACATCTTCCCCTCCTGTCCACTGTCAGTATTACATGGGGACCATTCCTTCTGTGACACCCCCATCACGCTGAACACTTCTCCACTCCCCCCATGACACCTTCCCATGCAATTGCAGAAGGTGTAACACTTGCTCAACCACCTCTTCACTCCTCACTGTCCAAGGCTCCAGTCGCAACTTGCAGGTGAAGCAGCATTTCATTATACACTTTCAATCCAGTTTCCTGTCATTGCTGCTCACAATGCAGTTTCCTTTACACTGGGGAAACCAAGCAGAAACTGCTTTAAGGAACACTTCCACTCTATCTGTAGGAATAATTCTGACCTTCCCATTGCTTCCCATTCCAATAACTTGCGTTGGTCTCAAGCTGACTTTTCGGTCCTGATCTGCTGTAATGTTCCAATGAAGTACAACCCAAGCTGGAGTAACACCTCCTTTTATACTTTGGTACGTTCCCGCCTGAAAGAGTTCATATTCATTCCCATGACTTCACAGCCTAACCCCATTACGTCTGTTTTCCATTTTTCATGCATTCTGCTTGCTTTCCTGTGACTTGTTTATCTTGCACTCAATTGAGAGAACTCATTTCTCCCAGTTATACTTTAATTTACACCCATTTTATATCTGTGTCCCTTTCAACACAATTAAAAGCTTATTCCATTGTGGCATTGCATCTCCACATGCTCTGTTTCCCATCATCCCTCGTCCATTTTTGTCAAGGGATTAAGGAGTTCTTTTCAGTTCTCAATAAGGGTCTCGCGGGGCTTGAAACACTATCTCTATTTCTCTGCCTCCACAGATGCTGCTCAACACGCTGAATTTCTCCAGCAATTTCTGGTTTTGAACAGCTTTAAAGACGTGTGTCAAAGCCATCCAAATGCCCTGTCCAACATGAAGCGCCATACACTGAGACGTGAACAATAACGCAAGATGTAGAAATTCATTGGTTCTGAAATGACGTAAGATTGGCATCATTGCTCCTACAGAGAGCTTAATGAAGACCATGAAGAGAAACAGAGGGAAACACATTCAATTTAAACACTGAAGGTGGCATGACTGAAAGGTAAAAGATTCAGATGAATGTTAGAATTAGAATCGCTATAGTGTGGCAACAGGCCCTTTGGCCCAACAAGTTCACAACGATTCTCTGAAGATTAAATCAAACAGACTCATTCCCATATCTTACATTTATCTCCGACTAATGGACATAACTGAACACTATGGGCAATTTAACAAGGCCAATGCACCAAAGCTGCACATCTTTGGACAGTGGGTGGAAACTGAAGCACCTGGAACAAACCCACGCAGACATGGGGAAAATGTGCAAACTCCACAGAGACAGTCGCCGGAAGATGGAATTGAACCTGGGCCCGTAGTGTTGTGAGGTAGCAGCGCTAACCACAGACCCACTGTGCTGCCCGGCGGGGCAAGTTTAGGGGTTTTGAGAATCATGACAAGTAAGAGGTGTGACACCATGGACAAACGATCAGAAGAATGAGAATACTTAAATGGAAGTGTTACCACATCAGTAACCAGAGTAGGTCATGGGGTGATAGGTGAATGGGTGTCGGTGTGAACTGGGGGACAGATAGCAGAATTGCAATGCAGAAATTGCAGCTCAAAACTGGGAATTTATGTGGTACTGTCGATCACAGCTGGACAGAAGGTGAATCACAATCTGTAACATTTTGCCCACGATAATCCCTCAGTCTATCATTCCCATTAAGCTGATCGATGTTTCAGTGACAAGTTGGTGAATGTACCAGTATCAGAACCATATGTACCTAAAAATGTTGACAATCCATTTAAAGCTACTGCACTTGACCACTGTACTTACATTCCAAACAGCAGGACTGATATCTGAGAGAGATGGCGAAATGAATACAAAGCAAACAGATCAGATAGAAGCTCTACAGTTCTGCCACATCCAGTCAGAAATGCAGTTGAACTATGAAACAACTGGCAATAAAAGAGGATTCCACAAATATTATTTAAAATCAAGATTGTTAAATGGGATTACGGCATCACTGGTTCGGTCATCATTTATTGCCCAGATATTAGTTAAGAGTCAACTACTTTGCTGTGGGTCGAGAGTTACATGTGTCCACAGCAGGTATGGATGGCAATTTCCTTCCAAAAAAGGCATCAGTGAACCAGATGGGTTTCTCCCACAATCAGCAATTGATTCATGATCATCATTACACACTTAATTCCCAACATTTGTTGGATTTGAATTCCATCATCTACTGTAACAGGATTCGATCTCAGGTCACCAGAACATTACTGGGGTTGTTAGACTAACATCTCAGCAGTTATTGCTGAGGCTATTGCCTTACCATTCCTCGAAAGAATGGGACCTTCCTATACATCAGTGTAAAAGACAAGGATGCAGTGTCTACACCATCCTCAGCCAGAAGTGTTGCTTGAATAATGCCCACAGAATCACAGATGCCAGCCTTCAACCAATTCGATCTGCCACACGTGACATGAAGAAACAGTTGAATGCAGTCGATACAACAAAGGCAATGGGCCCTGACACCATTCCTGCAATAGAACAGAAGACTTGTTCTGCACACCAAGCCGTGTCACTGGGCACGCTGTTTCATTCCAGCTCCATCTCTGACTTCCCCCTGGCAATGTGGAAGATTACTCAACTATGTCCCGTCCCTTAAAAGGGGAATAATTACAATCTGACCAATTACTACGCCCTCAGTCCTATCATGACAGTAAAATTGGTGAGAGTTCTTCCTGACAGAGCTGTCAAGCAGTACAGAAATAATCAGCTCAGTGTGGTTTCGCATAGATCCCCATGTGGAGATGGTGCTGTTGTCGAAATGTCACTGGACTACTAATCCAGACCAGGTAAAAGCTTTAGCAGCTGGTAGAAGTTAGAAACAATTAATAAAATATTGAGATGTAAAATCTGGTGCCAGTAATACTGACCTTGAAGCCCATGTCAATTGTCAACATACATTTGCTTCCCCAGTGTACTTTCAGGAAGTGAATCTCCCGTGATTTCCTGGTCTGGCCTAAACGTGAGTCCAGATACACAGATATGTGGTAAATTCTTCAATGGTTTCCGAAACTGCCAAGCAAGGCCGTTGCATCAAACTGCTCCAAGGTCTTAAAGGATAAATCTGGACAGAACCCCAGGAACCAGCCTCTATATTGGAAAGGAGAACGGGATTCACAGTCCTGTCAAACCTGCAGAGACCTCTTTCCTAAAATCTGAGAGTTTGTAACAACATTTACAGAGCTTTCCCCCAAACTGCACAGAAACATCGGGAAAGAAGTAGGTCATATAACACATTGAACCTTGCCCAATCTAGTTTTTGGCCAAACATCTCTTCAATTCACTTTTCCCAAACACTGTATTCTCTATATCCGTTGAACTGATGAACTATCGGGAATAAAAAATTAAGTAGGAACTTCGGTCCATCAATTTTGCTCTCCCTTTCAATATAATGATGGCTGACCATGTATCCCCACACCAAACTCCTGCTTCAACTTCATTCCTTTAGTGTCTAGAAATCTTTATTTATATTCAGTGCCTTTGCTTCCACAGCCTTATGTAGTAGAGAATTCCCCAGGTTAACCAGTATCTGCGTGCAGACATTTATTCTCATCTCAATGCAGAGTGACCTGTTTGCATCTAATATTGTGGGCCCCTTGTTTGAGACGTTCCAGCCAGGGGAATTATCATCCCTGCTGACAACCTGTCTCGCCATGACAGAGTTTTATATAATAACCGAGATCTCCACTCATTTTCCTAAACCCCATGGAATACAGGCCCAGTCGCCCCAAACTCTGCTCTCACAACAAGCCTGGCATCCCAGAGATCAGTCTGGTTATCCTTCGCTGCTTTCCCTCAATGTCAGGTTTATTCTTTTTAGGTAAGGAGACCAAATGTGCTCACAATACTGTACAATTTTCGTGATGGGGATTCACCAAGGCCTTGTACAGCTACAGTAAGACACCCTTACGCCTGGACTCAAGTCTCCTTGAAATGAAGGACAGCATACTAATTATCTTCCTATCTGCTTTCTGTTGCTTCTCTCTGTGACTGGTGTACAAAGAGATTGAGATCCTTTTCAATGATCCAGCTCCCCAATTGGTGGCTCGATGTACACTGGGTATGTGCCAATGTCAATTCCAGTATTGACTTCTGGTTTCAGAATTCACTGCCCTGCATTGACCTCAGAGTTTGGTGAAGAAATCAACAAATGTATGCACAGAAGTACCTTCATACAGCATCAGGTTTACATCAGTTCTGTTTGAAATGCTAGCCTGTTATTCTATATTTCCAACCAGTGTGCTCAATGTTACGTATATCCACATTGGTCTTCACCTGACAGGTATTTCCCCATTCCCTCCGATTGTCTCAATCACCTTTGAACTTCTTTACATCCTGACCACCCACTCACACTTCTCAATTTGGGGCCAACAGCAGATTTGGAAAGATTAAATTGAATACCCTTGAACAAATGTTTGATATGTTTTCTGAATAGTTGGGTTGCAAACATCAATTTCTGGATTATCATACTAGTTATTGCTTTCGACTCCAAAATATATAGAACTGTTTTTGCTGATTCACGTTTTCCTTTCAACTGTCCCATTCTCAACCCATGTCAGTATATTTGATCTAGCTGTTACACACTGTTATGGGCCAGGACAGTTCTCCTCAAATCATTTCAAGGAAGTAGCGCAGACCCAACATTTGCTCATTGATTTAAGCAGGTTTAAGGTGGATATTCCAGGAGTGCCGCAGCTGAATGAAACACATACACAAGAGGATAGCAGACAGAATAACTTAACTATCTGAAAAAACAACAAATTATCCCAATTTAAGGATGTTGTTCCAAGTACTTGAAACAATCCCCATAAACACCCCATGGCAAAAATGAAAGGAAAAATAAACCCCAGGTTCTTACAGGAGAGATGTCAGAGTGACGGTGAATCAGAATGGGTCTGCTTCTTTGAGTCCGGTAGCTACACGACTGACTGCCTGCTTTCAGTAAACAGCAAGACTGCGAAAAATCAAGCCAAACAAACCAAAGCAGAGGGTCTGCGCTGGGAGAACTGGTCACTTCCCTTTCCTCAGAAGAGATGAACAGAACGACTAGGAGCAAGAGTAGGCCGTCTGGCCATTCGAACCTGCTCTGCCATTTAACAAGATCGTGGCTGATCTATTCGTACACTCATATCCACTGATGCATGCTCGCACCGTATCCTTTATTTACTTCATTCTTCTAAACACCTTAGCTTTAAAAGCATCAACTACCTCACTGAGCAGGCAATTCCATAGAATTAGAACACTCTGGATGAAGAAGTTCGTTCTCAATTCAATTCTAAATCTACTTCCTTCACCTGCCAGTGAAAACATCCTCCCTACTTGTATGTTATTCATTCCCTTCATTGTTTTGTATGTTTCGATAAGGTCCGAACCCCATTCTTCTGAATTTCAATGATTATCATCCCAGTATACCCAGTCTCTTCTCATAAACCAACTCTCTCAGCTCCGGATTCAACCCAATGAAACTCCTCTTGACCCCATCAGTACCAGTACATTCTTTTTCAAGTAAGGCGGCTTAATCTTCATACAATACTCCAGGTGTCGCCTCACCATCACCCTGTACAGCTGCAAAATAACTTACCTGCTTTTAAATCCAATTCCTTCAGCAATGAAGGGTAACATACCATTTGCCTTCCTCAGTACTTGCTGTATCTGCAGACCAAACTTGTGTGTTTCATGAACATGGATACGCAGGTCCCTCTGCAGAGCAGCATACTGCAACGTTTTACCATTCAAGTAATAACCCTTTTTATTGGTACTCCTAAAAAATAGATGAAATCACATTTACTTACATTGTATTCCATCTGCCAGACGTTTGCCTACTCACACAAAATATCTGTGTTCCTCTAAAAGGTTTCACAGATCTTTGCACACTTCACTCTGCCACTCATCATCGTGTCATCTGCAAACTTTGACAAACTCTGGAGCTCCCAACACCATATCATCTCTATTAATTGTGAATAATTGCAGCCCCAACATTGATCCCTGAAGCACGCCACTAGTCACGGATGTCCAGATATGAATAGCACTCATTTAGGTCCACCCTTTGCTTCCTGTTAGTCAACCAATCTTCTATCCATACTATTACTTTACTCATAACGCCTTTATCTTATGCAGCAGCCTATTGTGTGGCACCTGTCGAACACCTTTTGGAAATCTAGATGTATCACATCCACTGAAGCCTCACTGTCTACCTTGCTCACAATGTCTTCATAAATTTCCAAAAGACTTGTTAAGCATGACCTGCCCTTCAGGGACTCATGCTGTGTCTGCGCAATGGGCCGATTTCTATCAACATGTCTTGCTATTTCTCCCTTGATAAAACACTCAAGCATCTTACCCACTGTACAAATTAAACTAACTGGTCTGTAGTCCCCCATCTTTTATCTACCAGCCTTTTTAAACAGTGGCGTCTCATTTGCTGTTTTCCAATCAGCTGGAACTGCCCCAAAATTCAGCAAATATTTAGAAAATTACCACAATTGAACTTGATATTACCTCCGCTATCTTTTTAGTACCCTGGAATGCATTTCATCAGGGTTTTGTCTGCCTTTAGATTCATTAGCTTACCCAACATACCTCCACCGTAATAATGATTGTAAACATGTCCTTACCTACCCTCATCTCTTTGTCAATTAATGGCATGTTATTAGTGTCCTCCATTAGGATAATCGATACAAATTACCTGCTCAACGCCTCGGCCATTTCATCCTATTTTATAACTAAATTCTCTATCTCATCCTCCAAAGGACCAACATTTACGTTAGCCACTCATTTTCATTTTATGTATTTAGGGAATCATCTGCTACCTCTTTTCATATTCTGTGCTATTTTTGTCTTGTGTTATATCCTACATTTCTTTACAGCTCTTTTCGTGGCTTTCTGTTGAGTATTAATGATTTTCCAATCTTCTCGGTTCCTGCTTTTCTTGGTCACTTTGCATGCCTTCTCATTAAACGTGGTAGCCTCGCTTATTGCTTAGACACTCGATGCAGATTATCCCTTTTCTTAGAGTCTTTCCTTTCCACTGAATGTACTTTTTCTAAGGACTCTGAAAAATTCCATTGAAATCCTCCACTGCTCGTAAACTCTCACCATAAAGTATTTGTTACTAGTCAACTTTAGCCTAGTCCTCGCTCATTCTGTTGTAGTCTCCCTCGTTTAAGTACAGGACCCTGGTATTGAATTTTATCTTCACACTCTCCATCTGTATTTTAAATTCAACCTGTGATCATTCCTTTCAAGTTGATTTCTAACTATGAGGTCATTAATTATTCCTGTCTCATTACACAGGACCAGATCTAGCGTAGCTTGCTCCTTATTGTACGTGCTTTTATTTTAGAGCAGTCAAACCCAGACATTTCGGATTCACTGCTTTTAGGACACGTTTGAAAAAAAAAACAAGGACAGCATGGCCTTGTTGAAGGTGTAACATTTTCACAACATTAGACTTGGGACATCATCAAAAAGTTTCTGACAATCCAAATTCACTGCATCTATTGCTTCGCCATAATTTATTTCCCAATCGATTTCTCAAATATGATTCACATTTAATTATTTGCCATTGCCTTTTTCCATGTCCATTACTTTCAAATTAATTTACTTTTCAAAGTTCCCTGGCAAAGCATTCATTCTAATACACTGTTGTATTGTCCTTATTGCTTCTTTGGTGCTAAGCAGACTGTAAATCCCTGCTTTATCCATGCCTCCTCTCGAAACATTGGGGTTATATTTGCTGCTCTCAAACTTGTCAGATTCATCAGGAATTTGGAAGACAGCACGCTAAATTTCCATTTTTCCCATGGCCACCTCCTTTAGGAATCAGAGATAAAGATTATCAGGCCATGGGGATTTATCAGATTTCAGTCCAAATATTTTCTCCAAAACTGTTTATTTATTGATTTGACTGTATTTCCTGTTTTTTTCTCAGTAGACCAAGAATTGCTTGGAAGATTTTAATTTTTTTCCTTCATGAAGGCCGAACTGAAGTAGTTACTTCATAGTCTGCCATTTTCCTGTTCTCCATTCACTGGATGTGGACTGTAAGGAAGCTACAATTATCTTCTCCAACATTTTATCTTGATATATTGCATTTTGAGAAGCTTTTACATTTCACGCTTGTTTAATGTGCTCTTCCGAAACCTATTACTTCCTGTCTTAAGCTGTTCAACGATTGACCTTCCACAGCCATACAATCACAGAAGCATAGTCTGTGTAGCATCAAAATAACAGCACGATCTATATTATTCCAACTTTACTATATCAGTCCCATAACCATGAATGGTTTGACACTTCAACTGCTCGCCCAGATACTTTTTAATGACTGTGAGATAACCCGTGATAGCTCCCCACACCCCCACCCCCGCAGGAGGTGCAATCCGGACCCCATCATCCTCTGGGTGAAAAACAATCCATGAATCCTCTCTAAACCTCAAATCCTTCCTTTGAAACGTAGCTCCCCTCTTCTTAGCCCTTTGACTAAAAGGAACAGCTGCTATCTATCCAACCTGTCCATGCCCGTCGTAATCTTTTCCTTCTGAATCACGTCCCTCTCAGCCTTCTCTGCTCCAAAATAAACAAATGGAGCTTATGAAACCTCTCCCCATAGCTGATATGCTCCATCCTTGGGGACATCCTGGTGAATCTTTGTACCCCTTCAGAATAATCACATACTTCCTTTAATGTAGCTCCCAGAACCCCCAAACTTTATTCCAACTTGGCCTAACCAAAGTGCTACATAGCTCTTGTAATCTCTGCCTCGATGAGTAATCTCTATGCCGACTGTTTCCAATGATTTCTGACGTAACCTTTTATTCTTCCCTGTTACATTCACAAATGTGTGGAGAAGCACCTCTGAGCTTCCTGGTGTGCTGCCATTCATTGTATACTCTCCTGTCTGGTTCCTTCCTCCAATGTGCATCACCTCATATTTATCAGTATTATATCCTATCTGCCATTGATCCACCCATCTGATCATTCCATCTGTATCTTCTTGAAACATAAGAACTTCCTCCTCACTGCCAAACACGCAGTCAATATTTGTGTCAAACACAGACTTACTTATCACGCTGCCACTCCCCCTCCACATTCACACCTACATCATTTATAAGTACCACAAATAATAAGCGAGACAGTGCTGATCATTGTGGTACATCAGGTGACACGGTTCTCCAGTCACACAAACAGCCTTCTACCACCACCTATGTTTTGCAAAATTTTCTCTAACACTGATCTGAAAAACCCTGGTCTATAGTTCCCTGCTCTTGCTCTACAACCCTTCCTATAAAGGATGTTCTCCAGTCTTCCGGCACCTCACCTGTGACCAGATTTTATTTAAACATTATCATCAGCGCCTTTCATCCCTTGTCTCCAACAACAGCCTCAGATGCAACTGATCTCGACCTGGGGATTGGTCCCGTTTTATACCAGCCAAAATCATCAATCCCTGCTCACATCTTACATCAATGTGTTCAAGAGCTTCCCGGTCCATCTTCTTGAATTCTTAACCTACCTCATCCTTTTCCCAAGTAAATAGACGTGAAGTTCTCATACAACAATCAATCAGCTTTCTCCAGTTTCAATCACAGATTCCCGCCTTGATCACAGACCTAGTCTCTTCGGCAGACCATTGTACTATGTGAGAGATTAATCAGGAGAATGCCCATTCATTATATGTGATCATTATATTTTACTTAGATCAAGACATCAAAAATTGTACAGGTACAGTCCAGGTACAGTCTCCCCAACTCTCTGTGTTACTAGTGCAGAATGTCTTTACTTCTAGTAGGAGCAAATCACAGCCGAATCTGAATCAGTACTGAACCCAACACATGCTAGAGATCACAGTTAGTCAGACAGCACCGTAAAGAGAGAGCAACTGACTCTTTGAGTCTAACTGATTCTTCATCGTCTGTATTCGGATTCCCTTTAAAGGAAGGCGTTTAAAAGGACACAGCACTGAAACCTGTGGCACACCAGCGTACACCGGTCTGCAGTCACACAAACAACCTTCTACCACCACCTATGTTCTCCAATAGTTTCTCTAATGCTGACCTTCCCCTGTTTGTATATGTTCCTCCCAATACACTTTGCTTTAATGTTTTCTGATAATTTACTGTGTGCGCTGATAAAACCTCCTCCTGAATACCTGACTGTACCACATTCACTGATTCGCCATTGTTTATATCTACAAGAGATATCTTCAAGAAAAAAATAGTAAATTATAACTTCCCTTTCATTAATGCAGAAAAACTCTCTTTAAATTTGCGATTACTTACTCAGTGTCCAATAAGATATTCCTTACAATAGGTTGCAACAGATTCCCTACTGTGGATAACAACTAACTGGCCTGTAGTCCTCCACTATCCCACTTCTTCCCTTCGTAAATCATTTTAATGCATTTATAGCTGAAACTTTATTGCTGGAACAGCACAGCAGGTCAGGCAGCATCCAGGGAACAG